>NW_006922062.1:1195277-1216138 GCF_000298275.1 Orycteropus afer afer | reverse complement strand
AGGGTGGAGGGTCGACGAAAGAGGGGGAGGCCTTCAACGAGATAGATTGATACGGTGGCTGCGATGATGGGATCAAGTATAGCAGGGATTGTGGGGCTGGCACGGGATCAGGCAGTGTTTCGTTCTGCTGTGCATGGGGTCTGTATGAGTCGGAAACGACTCGACGACACTTAACAACAACAACAACATAAATACATATAAACATATATGTGTAAATATATATGCAAACCAATTGTCATTGAGTTGATTCCAACTCAGAGAAACCTTGTAGGGCAGAGTAGGACTGCCCCATTGGTTTCCCAAAGCAGTAATCTTTACAGAAGATCGTAAAGACAGAGTATAGTGATCTTAAAGGACAGAGTAGAACAGGCCCATGGGATTTCTGCAGCTGTAATTTTTAAGGAGCTCTGGTAGCATAGTGCCCAAGGCAGTTGACTGCTAACCAGAAGGCTGGTGGTTCAAACCCACCAGCCACTCCTCGGTAGGAAGATGGTTCAATCTACTTCTGTAGTGATACTGCCTCAGAAACCCAAGGAGGGGTCGCTATGAGTCGGGTCCAACTTGACGGCACATAACAACAAAAACAACAACAATAATTTTTGTGGAAACAGATTGCCACATCTTTCTCCTATGGAGTTACTGGTGGGTAACAACCTTGTGATTAGCAGCCAAGAGCTTAATCACACAGATACATATATGCATTTTATATAAGTCTTATAGTTGCAAATAATAGTCAACCTAACCCAAATAGGCCTAAATCATAAAAGGAAACCATTGGTTCTCAAAAGGCTCAGTTTTTCATTCTTCTTTCCCTTTTAATCCAAGAAAGGTGGTCTTCATATGATCCAAGTCATGGTATTTTCAGTAGCCTCATATGCATGTGAAAGCTGGACAACAAATAAGGGAAACCAAAGAAGAAGTGATGTCTTTAAATTATGGTGTTGGTGAAGAATATTGAATCTATTATGGACTGCCAGAAGAACAAATAAATCTGTCTTGGAAGAAGTACAGCTTGAATGCTCCTTAGAATCCAGGATGCAAAGATTTTATTTCATGTACTTTGGACATGTTATTAGAAGGAATCAGTCCCTGGAGAAGAACATTATACTTGATTGTTGTTGTTATGTGCCATCGAGTGAGCTCCAACTCATAGCAACCCTGTGTACAATAGGATGTAAGATGTAACACTGCCTAGTCCTGTGCCATTCTCACACTCTTTGCTATGCTTCAGCCCATCATTGCAGCCACTGTGTCAATCCATTTTATATTGAGGTCTTCTCCTTTTTCACTGACCTTCTATCTTAACAATCTTGATATCCTTCTTAAAATTATAGGGTCAAAGAAAAAGAGGAAGGCCCTCAATGATACTGATTGACACAGTAGTTGCAATAATAGTTGAAACAGAGCAACAGTAGTGAGGATGGTGGAGGAGCAGGCAGTTTTTTTTGTTCTGTTGTATGTACGGTCACTATGAGTCCACACTCACTCAACAACACCTAACCACAACAACAACAAAGATGACCAATTCCTGGGTGACCCAAATTAACAAAGGTTCCACCCCCTTGACAACCACCCATTAACGCACACACATATCTTGGTAGATTGAATTTTCACAATGAAAGATTCCCTTAAATTACTAATTTCATTTATGGACCCTATGCTTTGATAGATTCTTTCTACTAAGAAACCAAGGGCATTATTACAATTAATTCATTTTTGCATTTTCATGCATGAGAAGCTGGTATTACCACAATGAGTTTATGTAATTCCAGCCCAAAGCTATAAAATTCATGTTTTAGATAGCTTTGGTGATTTTATAGGAAGTAAATGTGTAATTACAGTTAGAATTACTGAAATATTAAAAACATCGTGATGACTCAGAAGAGTCTGGGGCCCTTGTGAGTGGTACTTTTGTAATAGGTGCCTTCTTAGGTCATATTCGAGTAGATCTTTTTTGGCAAATGCAGAAGGATGAACACCCTTTGCACACACAACTGCATGTGGATTTGACCTTTGGTTTGTCTCCCTGCCCTGGCCCTCCTTACTTTCTGCTTCATTTCCTTTCTCCTCTAATGACCTGCTATCAGTAGAGTTTACCTGGCTGGAAGAAAGTACTTTGAAATCATTTAACTGTTTTCCTGAGCTTTTTTCTTTTTTAAAGTTACATATGCATATGCACACCCATGTTCAACACAGCACTATTCACAATAGCAAAGAGATAGAAATAACCTAAGTGCCCATCAACCGAGGCATGGATAAGCAAACTGTGGTACATACACACAATGAAATACTATGCAACCATAAAGAATAATGTAGAATCTGCAAAACACTGCGTAACGTGGATGAACTTGGAGGACATTATGCTGAATGAATTAAGTCAATCACAGGAAGGACAAATATTATATTAGTCTGCTATTATAAAAGGTTGAGGAAAGATTTATACATAGAAGGAAACTTTCTTTGTTGGTTGTCAGGAATGGGAGGGGAGGGAAAATTTATAGATAGTTTGGGGAAAAAACAAACAGACAAAAGTATATATATATAAACCAAAGATTATTAGCAGTTAGCAGGGTAGGAGGGAGGATATGGGAAAAGATTTTGTTTGGGTGGCATGGAGTCTATGCTAATAGGTGGCGGAATATTTTGGAAAAGGATAGCAATAATGGTGGCACAACATGAAAAATGTCATCAATGTCCCTGCGTTGTAAATGTGGAAGTTATGTTGGTGAATGGCTTGTGTATGTTTTCAATACAATGAAAGTAAAAAACAAACATAGTTACTTATTCAGAGAGAATGTATTTATTAGCGACTGACTCCTCAATGCCAGTGGCTTATTAAGGTAAAAGTTTTTTTCTCATTCAAGGGACAGCCACTCGAAGGAAGGTTGGGCAATCCTACTTCCGTGGTGATACTGCCTTGGAAACCCAAGGAGGGGTCGCTATGAGTCGGGGCCGACTCGACGGCACATAACAACAACAACAACAACAACAACATTCAAGGGACAGTCCAGTGGGAGTTGCTTGTGGTGCTCATACTGGGTTCTGTGCTTCGTGCAGATTCAAGGAGTCAGGTTCCTTCTATCCGGGCTCTCGGGTCTTCCATGGAGTCTGTGTACCAACATGGATGATTATTGGGAGGATTTTGGCCACCTGTCCTGGAAGTGGCACTCATTGCCTCTATAAACATGTCTTGTAACCACACATAACTGCTAGGGATCTATCACATGTAGTTTGTGTGCCCAAACAGAGGAGGAAACAAGGTTTGGTTAACGCATAGGTGTCTTTGCTGCAGACAGAAGAATCTTGATTTACAACCATACTTTGCTTCTGACAGGTACAGAAGAACATTTTGAGTGTTAAGGTATTTGAACCCAGCATTTCCAATCAAGATGGTCAAGATCATTAAATAACTAAGAGCAATTTGTTTTGCAATTAACACAGAAATGGGATATGTATATCCCATTCTTGTTATGTGCCCTCAAGTTGGACCTGACTCATAGCAACCCCTCCTTGGGTTTCCGAGGCAGTATCACTACGAAAGTAGATTGCCTAACTTTCTTTCCAAGGAGTGGCTGGTGGATTTGAACTGCCAGCCTTCTGGTGCCTTAGGCACTATGCTACCAGAGCTCCTATATATATATATCTTGCATATATATATGTGTGTGTGTGTGTGTGTGTGTGTGTGTGTGTAAAGCCTATTTCTCTGGGATGTGTGTGACACTAAGGGATTTGCAAAATGCAAAATATACCATCCTTCTCATTAGGCATTTTTATTTGGGATTATATGGGTTACTGTTTATAAAAACATTTATTTTGCCTTTTTCCATTGATGATGATTGCTTTGGAAATGTTAGCATGTTTATTGCTATTTTAAATATTAATAAAAATTAATAAAACCCACTCAATTTTAATTTCTATTACAGTAAATACTGAAAGATATAACCCACAAAAGAAAAAGCCCTCTTGGGGCCTCAGCTGGCTTCAAGAGTGTAATGAGGTCCTGACACCAAAAGTTTGAGAACTTTGTACTAGAGAATTCCATCTGAGCTGAGGAATTGGAAATCCAGCCATTTTTGGTCAAGTAACTTCAGAGGTGGTGGAGTATTAAGATTGTAGATTGTTCTTTCTGAAGAATTGTTAAGAGAGATGCAGCAATGGGCTGAGGATTCCTGGGATAGGCAGCCATTGGTGGGATAAGTAAATTTAACATTATTGCATACAGTACAGAAGCCTTGGTTGCACAATGGTAAAGTGCTTGGCTGCTAACTGAAAGGTAGCCAGTTTGAACCCACAAAACGTCCTTTGGAAGAAAGATGTGGCAGTTTGCTTCCTTAAAGATTACTATCTTGCAAACCCTATGGGGCAGTTCTACTCTGTTCTACAGGGTCTCTATGACTTAGAATGAACTCCAAGGCAACAGGTTCAGTGACTTGTAAACCTAAAATAATTGCAATAGTGCCATCTAGTGTTCCATAATGAAAAAAAAAATATTTTCATTCCGTTGATGATGACTGCTTTGGAGCTGAAAGATTATAAGAACAAAAAACCCAAACTCATTGCAGTCCAGTGGAATTCCGACTCGTAGTGGCCCTATATCAGACAGTTACTCTGCCCCATAGAGTTTCCAAGGCTGTAACCTTTAGGGAAGCTGACTGCTACATCTCTCTCCTTGGGAGGGCTGGGTGGTTCACACATTATGGTTAGCAGTCCAGCATAAGTGATTAAGCACTGGACCACCAAGCCTTCGTGAAAGAACAGAGGGAATAGACTAATAGTATTCCCTGCCTGTTTGATGCTATTTCATCTTCAAATGTCTTTCACTCTTTCTTTTTCTTTTTTTTTCCCCTCTCTCCCTCATTTCTTTCTATACGCAATCTTTTCTTCATCAGGATTAGGGCTAAGAAAAATGGAGAGGGGAGTTGTGTGAAACTGTGAGAGCTGGAACTTGACGAGACTTCCCTATTTTTCCAGGTCTCACATATTTTCTGCTTTTAACAGAGTGCAGTCTTACCACTTTTCTTCCTTTCTTCTTTTTTTCTCTCTCTTTTTTTTTATACTCAATTTTTTATTGTGATTTGGGTGAAAGTTTACAGAGCAAATTGCTTTTCCATTCAACAATTTCTATTCATTATGTTTTGTGACATTAATTGTAGTCCCCACAATGTGACCAAACTCTTCACACTTCCGCCCAGTGTTTACTGTTTCCATTTATCTTTCTTTCCTGTCCCTTCCTGCCTTCTGAGCTTTATCCCTGGTCAAACACTATCCTTTGATCTCTTATGGCTGACTGACCTAAACAGTATGTACCTCCCTGATGTTATTTTTCACCATATAGAACTGTCTACTGTTTGGCTAAAAGTTGAACCACAGGGGTGATTTCAGTTCCAGGCTTAAAGGATAACTGAGGGCCATAGTCTTGCAGGTTTCACCAGCCTCTATCAGACCAGTAAGTCTCATGTTTTTCATGATTTTGCGTTTTGTTCAACATGTTTTGCCCACTCTATCCAGGACCTTCCATTGTGATCCCTTTCAGAGTTATTAGCAGTGATAGTTGGGCACTATTTAGTTCTTCTGTTCTGAAGGTTAAGAAGGCTGAAGTTCACATGGTCCATTAGTTCTTTGGACTAAATGTTTCCATATGTCTTTGATTTTCTTCACTCCTCTTTGCTTCAGACAGGAGAGACCAATCATTGTACCTTATATGACCACTCAGCTTTTGAGACCTTTTAAGACATCAGAGGAGGATTAGAACATTGTCTTTGAGAATTATACTATGTCAATTGACCTTGATGTCCTCTGAGACTATGGCCTTGAGCTCCTAGGCCCAGTGACTCATTCCCTCAAGGTATTTGATTATAGCTAAGAAGTTTCATGATTTTGCCCCCTGTACCAGGTGGGGCCATCTGCTTCTGTAGAGATACCACCTCAGAAACCCAAGGAGGAGTCATTATGACTCGGAATCTACTCGACAGCAGTGAATTTGGTGTTTTTTTTGGTGTGCTCTACTAAGGAGCTCTAGTAGCACAGTACCTTAGGCATCTGATTGTTAACCAGAATGTTGGTGATTCAAACCCACCAGCCACTCTGCAGAAGCAAGACAGGGCAATCTACTTTAGCAAAGATTTACCACCTTGGAAACCTAATGGAGGTTACTATGAGTCAGACTCAATGGCAGTGGGTTTTTTTTTTTTTTTGGTATGCTCTGCTATATTCATGGGAGCTCTGGTAGCATAGTGCCTAAGGCACTAGACTGCTAACCAGAGGGCTGGTGGTTCAAACCCACCAGCAACTTCTCGGAAGGAAGATGGGGCAATCTACTTCCGTAGTGATACTGCCTTGGCAACCCAAGGAGGGGTCGCTATGAGTCGGGTCCGACTCGGTGGCACATAACAACAACAACAACAACTACTACTATATTCATAGGAGATCTGGTAGCATAGTGCCTAAGGTACCTGACTGCTAACCAGAAGGCTGGCCATTAATACCCACCGGCCACTCCTCTGAAGGCAGATGGGGCAATCTACTTTCGTAGTGATACTGCCTCAGAAAGCCAAGGAGGGGTCACTATGAGTTGAGTCTGACTTGACGGCACACAACAACAACAACAACAACTATATTCATGGATATATATGCAGCAGATATAACTACATATGTAGAAATGTCCTCTGTCAAATCGATATATAGTCACAGGTGTCGTCTCATTTACCTTCAGCTCATTCACCTGTACAGATGGCTCATCATCATCTCTGGTTCCTGGACTTGAACCTGTGGCCTGCCGTTTTGTCTGCAGCTCTTGGGATTGTCACCTTCACACCTTGTGAGCCAGCAATCTGCCATTTTACTTGCCAGCCTTGGATCTGTCAGCCTTTGAAATTAGCAGCCTGCTGTTCCATGGGAAAAAGATGTGGTAGTCTGGTTCTGTAAAGATATACAGCCTTGGAAACCCTATGGGGGCAATTCTACTATGTTCTCTGTGGTTGCTATAAGTGAGAATCCACTGACAATCGTGGGTTTTACTCTGTTCTCTTGTTATGAGGGTTTTTATGAGTTGGAATCAATTCAACAACAACAGGTAAAGAAAACTAAATGCCAAGAATACCCCATTTTTAACACCTGGAGTTCCAATCTGCTTTTTAATGACTCACTACCTACCCCTCCTCCTAGAAGTGAAAAAATATCTAAAATTGAAAAAAAAATTATGAAGTGGCAGTATCAGCCTATTATTTAAAACAAACAAACAAACACACAGGGGAGTAAATACTAGAAGACTTGAAAATGGTTACCTCTAGGGAATGGGGTTTAGGAAAAGAGGAAAGAGCTGAGGGAATATTTCATCAGGATTGTGTGACTTTTAAAAACAATGTCCATGTATTGCATTTCAAAGGAAAAGACCGGTTGAGTGGGTATCCCAACAAAGCAGGGACTCAGCTAGCCCCCAGGTTGATCCAAGTCTTTTAGGAATTAGACAGAGCTCAAAACCAAAAAAAACCAAGCGCTCTGCCTTCCAGTCGATTCCTACTCATAGTGACTCCCTTTGAGTTTGTGAGGTGGTAAATCTTTATGGGATGAGATTGCCCAGTCTTCTTTCTGTAGAGTGGCTGGTGGAATAGATCTGCCAACCTTCTGATTAGCAGTCAAATGCCTTAGGCACTCTACCACCAGAACTCCTTAGGCCGAGCTCAGAGAAACATGTAATTGCTGGCTGAGTACAGTGTCTTGGAGTCTTATCGAGATTGTGACCAGCAGAGATCTTTTAACCAGGCTCTGCTTCTTGCTTGCATGCCCGTTTGCATCTTTGGACTTCTGTCTGGGGTGAGAGTTCACTTAGTAGTTTGTACAGCTGCTTGGCTCCTGAAATGAAAAAGTACACGGTTACATTCTGCCCAGTGTTTTGCTCTGCCATCTCCGAAACCATGGCCTTTCCTGCAGGATTTGGCTGGGGAGCTGCCACCTCAGCTTACCAAGTAGAAGGTAGGAGACACACTTTGCCTTTCCTTGGGGTTGGCATGGATTCCTTCTGGTGGGCTCTGTACACCTGGGGATGAGGGTGTGCTTGTGAAGAGCCAAAAAGGAAAGAAGGAAAAAGATTGAGGGGACTTTAATTGTCAAAAAGAAATAGTGTCACTTTTCATATAGAAGAGGCTTCCATTTCACACTGGACTTCTCCAAGTCCAAGGCACAAGGGTAGGGTGGGGGTCAGGGCATAACGGCCAAGGTGCAGCTTTTTTTTTGGTCAGTCTAAGCTTGTCTGAGATACAATTTTACATTGGGCAAGCTATTTTACTCTCCTTCCATGATAATTATTGTACTGGCTGGAAAAAAAAAATACTGGCTACATTCCTTCAAAGAGCACAAACAATCTTCACTCAAGGACATTCATTGGTTTGGTTTTGGGGTGTGCTATTCTATTCCCAGTGAGCACAAAGCAAAGTCGAACCAGTATAGGCTATGCCAGGCCCCAATGGCTGCTGCTAAGTAGAGGAGAGCCCCCCACCAGTGGAGCTGGGATCTGAGTTCTAGTTTCTGTCCTCTCACATGGGCGTGTGGATCCCTTACCTTCCCTGAGGTTCCGTTTCCTCATCTGTGAAATAAGACGATTAGGCTAGCTTCTCCAACACATATATTTTCCCTAAGCAGTTAGGGGCTAATAATAGCCATTATGTAGAGGGTCAGTGAAAAAGAGGAAGACCCTCAACAAGATGGACTGAGCCAGTGGTTACCATGATTGGCTTAAGTATAGCAAAGGTTGTGAGGATGGCGCGCAACTGGGAAGTGTTTCATTCTGTTGTACATAGGGTCTCTATGAGTTGGAGTTGACTCAATGGCACCTAACAACAACAGTAGCTATTATTGTTGTTGTTGTTGTTAGGTGCCCTCGAGTCAGACCCGACTCATAGTGACCTCTCCTTGGGTTTCCGAGGCAGTATCACTACGGAAGTAGATTGCCCCATCTTCCTTCCAAGGAGTTGCTGGTGGGTTTGAACTGCCAGCCTTCTGGTTAGCAGTCCAGTGCTTTAGGCACTACGCTACCAGAGCTCCCATAGCTATTATGGGAAAACTATTTGTTTGCTCGACGGCTGGCAGTTCAAACCCACCAGCCACTCCTCGGAAGGAAGGTTGGGTAATCCTACTTCCGTAGTGATACTGCCTCGGAAACCCAAGGAGGGGTCGCTATGAGTCGGGGCTGACTCGACGGCACATAACAACAACAACAACAACAATTTATTTGCTCAACAGTAGAGGAAAACCCTGAGTTAGACAAAGCTAAGCAAGCTTCTCTACCATAAACCTTCTCAGGACTTTTAGTCAAAAGTGTAATGGGGATCTTTGAGGTGTTTCAAAAGTTCATTTGACTCTACAGTCCTTTCATCTTTGTAACTTTTGTGGAACTTGTGTTTCATGAAATATACTTTTGAAGAACTTAGAATCAGGCAACCTCAGGCTGTAGTACTCAGGTCTATGGGGGCGCAGAAGTTCATTAAGCAGCCTTGAAGGAATTCAGCAGTAGGAGTTCTGATAAATCAGCAAATAACTGACCTTTGTTAAACATTTATTATAAAGCTAGATAAGAGTAGAGAACTTCCCGGAGTATTAGCAAATGCAATGCCAGTTACCAACATAATGGTCAACATTCATTCATTTGTTTCTCCCTCCTCCCCTCCCCCACCTTATGCTCCACTTCCTTTTCTCTGAAACCATCACTCTCATGTGTCTAAACTGTTTGACATTTATTTGCTATGTATTTTTATAAAATGTGTATTACTCTCTAATAGGTGTATATTATTTACCATATGTAACTATTACTGTTGATAGATTTTTCTCGATATTTTACATTTTTGATGAAACACTACATTTTTAAGTCTTTCACACTGCTCTGCTGTGTCAACATGTTGCTTCTACTGCTATGTAAGACCGCGTGGGTTTCCTCCACCACAGTTAATCTCCACTCTTCCAGTGATGGACATCCAGTTTACCTCCCAGCCACGGCCACCAAAAATAAAACTTATACATATCGTTTTATGGACCTTTGTAAGAATTTCTTTGTAATACATACACAGGAATACACAGGAATGAAGTTGCCAGGACATAGGATATGCATATATTTAATTTTCCCAAGAAGGACCAGACCATACTCCAGAATGACTGAACCCGAAGCGTTAGGATCCCTCCCTATCATGAGGGCCCTTCTAAGTGCATATTTTGTTGTCATTCTGCATACACAGGATGGACCCTTATGTGAATTTTGTTTGGATGTTGAGACCAAAGACACCACACATACACCAAGACAGTATGAAAAGGTTTATTACTCACTTAATAAACCTTTCTTTGAAGAGCAGGGTTGACTCCCAAGCAGGTCTGAAAATGGCTTACACCAAAAACCAAACCAAACCCATCCAGTCAATTGACTCATAGCAATCCCTCCTTGGCTTTCTGACACAATATCACTACCGAAGTAAATTGTCCAATCTTCCTTCCAAGGGGTGGCTGGTGGGTTGGAACTGCCAGCTCTCTGGTTAGCAGTCAAATGCCTTAAGCACTATGCCACCAGAGCTCCTAGTGACTCTATACCAAAACCAAACTCACTGCTGTGGAGTTGGATCCAAATCATAGTGACCCCTCCTTGGGTTTCCAAGGCAGTATCACTACGGAAGTAGATTGCCCAACCTTCCTTCCGAGGAGTGGCTGGTGGGTTTGAACTGCTAGCCTTCTGGTTAGCAGTCAAGTGCCTTAGGCACTATGTCACCAGAGCTCCCATGCATACTTTTTTCCACTTAATATCCTATTAATGGGAGCTCTGGTAGCATAGTGGCTAAGGCACTTGACTGCTAACCAGAAGACTGGCAGTTCAAACCCGCCAGCCACTCCTCGGAAGGAGGATGGGGCAATCTACTTCCGTAGTGATACTGCCTCGGAAACCCAAGGAGGGGTCGCTATGAGTCGGGGCCGACTCGACGGCACATAACAACAACAACAACATATTCAATGCATCAAGGGCCCACTAAATCTTAGGGAGCTCTGGTAGCATAGTGGCTAAGGCACTTGACTGCTAACCAGAAGGCTGGCGGTTCAAACCCACCAGCCACTCCTCGGAAGGAAGGTTGGGCAATCCTACTTCCGTAGTGATACTGCCTCGGAAACCCAAGGAGGGGTCGCTATGAGTCGGGGCCGACTCGACGGCACATAACAACAACAACAACATATTCAATGCATCAAGGGCCCACTATATTGAGTCCATCAAGGGCCCACTATTGTGTATTATGTTAGGTCAGGACTCAGCTTTCTATTTCTCTTCATCATGAACCAGATTTCTCATCACCATTATAAACAACTTACAGTTTCTTATTGAATAATGGTTCCATTTTTATTGAAGGTTGTTCGAGTGTAAACTTGGGTCTGTCTTACAGCTCTCAATTTGGTTCCTTTGGTACATATTTTGTCCATTTTCCAGTCCCATACTGTTTTTATTATTGTGGCTTCCTACTGGGAAAGGGTCAGGAGCATGCCCTTGTGTCTCCATGTAAATGACTTGAAGAAGGCAGTAGGCAAGATGCCAAACCACCACTGCTGATCGATACCTGGTTATTAATGCTTTATCAGGCATATCCTTTGCTTATGATTTTAGGGTTAAAAGCTTACATAAAGCAGCATGGTGAAGGGACAGTCTTCTAAACTCTATATCCACTAACTGTGGGTGTTTGAAGAGTGGAAGGTGAGGGGGGAATGCCCAAGTATAGTTGTTTTCATTAAATGCTCACTCCAGCAGGCCTTTGATCTCATACCCAAAGAGCATCTTCACTTCTGCCATGATTGTCCTAGGACAACAGAGGTGAAAGGGTGAGGATGAAATTTCAGCGTTACACCAATCATTCATTGAGCCACTCGCCAAGCACTTGACATGCATCATCATATTTGAACCTCACAGAGATGCCATCAGGTACATAGCACAATTATCTTATAGACAAGACAACAGAGGCACAGAGAAGTTAAGAAAATTGCCCAAAGTCTTTTTCTTCCCTGGAGTTTCTCTCATTTGTTTGTTTGTTTGTTGATTTTGTTTCTGGAATTCACATACCCTTTTACTTCCCTATTTTCTCCAGGGTTTATTTTGGTAGAAATTTTATTTTTCTGTATAACTTTAATCCATTTTCTTTCCAAAAAGTTTATTAGGCACATGCTCTAAGTTAGTCATAGCCAATGTATAAGGCAGACAAGGTCTCTGCTGTCTCAGAGTTTATAACCTAAAAGGAGATATAGACAAAAACAACCCACTGCCATTGAGTTGATTCCAACTCAGAGCAACCCTTTAGGACAGAGTAGAACTGCTCCATAGGGTTTCCAATGCTGTAATCTTTATGGAAGCAGACTGCCTCATCTTTCTCCTGTGGAGCACCTGGTGAATTCAAACCACTGACTTTTTGGTTAGCAGCCAAATAACTGCCTTAACCACTACATCACCAGAACTCCTAGACCAAAATGAGTAAATAAATAAATACATAAAGGAATTACTGCTATAAATGAAATGCAAAGACAATAAAGGGACATTGTGGCCCCAGGTCATATAAAAGGGGCTATCTTCATTTGGATGACAGAAGATAGTCCCTGTGAATTATTGTCATTTAGAAGGTCTGGTGATATAGTTCTTCAAGCATTTTGGCTGCTAACCAAAAGGTCAGTGGTTTGAACACACAAGGTGCTCCACAGAAGAAAGATGAAGCTGTCTGTTTCTGAAACGATTTACAAACGTGGAAACCCAGCGGGGGTTGCTGTGAGTGGAAATCAACTCTATGGCAGTGAGTTTTGTTTTGTTTGTTTGTTTTTGTTTTGTTTGTTGTTGTTTGTTTTGTTTAAGCTAAAACTTAAAGGCTGAGAAGGAAGGAGACATTTGAAAATGGAGATTTTCCAAAAGAGAGAAATAGTAGAGGTATTTCCTGGTACAATCCAGGTTCCTTATGAGTCCCAGCTTCAATAGTCATTTCACAGGCCTTAAAAGATGGGAATGAGGGATATCTGCTGTAGCAATTACTATAACTTCCATTAGGAGTTCTTGTGGCATAATGCTTAAGACATTTAACTGCTAACCAGAAGGCTGGCAGTTCAAACCCACAAGCCACTCCTCAGAAGGAAGACTGGACAATCTGCTTCGGTAGTGATACTGCCTTAGAAACCCACAGAGGGGTTGCTAAGAATTGGATCGGACTCAATGGCAGTGAGTTTTTTTTTTGTTTTTTTTTTTTTAATTTTTTATAGCTTCCATGAAGAAGACATCCCAATAAGGGAATATATCCATTATTGTAAATATATGCTCTATGATACTTGGCACTTTTTAAAAAGTATCTGGGAATATCCTGGTCACCTGGGATTCCACACCCCCTTTCACTCAATTCTGTACCTTCTTTCACCTTTTTCCAGATAATTTCACCTTGGTCAGAGTGAGTGACAGAATAGGCTGTCCATCTAGGAAGAAAAATACTAAAGATTATCCTTCTCACAAGAGAGATCTGACAGATAATAGAGGGAGTGACAGACCACTGAACACTTTCTAGAAGCAGCATATTATGGTGCTTACAGAGCCAAACTCTCTACATTTGAGGCCCATGTCTGCTTTTTACTAGCTGTGTGACTTTGGGCAATTTTCTTAACTTCTCTGGGCTTCTGTTTTCTTGTCTATAGGTAATTATGCTATTTACCTGATGGTATCTCTGTGAGGTTCAAATACAATGATGCATTGCAAGTGCTTGGCAAGTGGCTCAATGAATGATATTTCATTTAGAAGGATCATCAAGGATATTAAGAATGACTCACTATAGAACCATACAGTTAACTTGGCAATCTGTGATACAGGACAATGTAAAAAACAAGACAGTATAGTGTACTTCTATTACCAGCTTCAAGTTCCTGCTCACTTAGGCCCTGGAGGTAAACTGACTGGTCCATTCTGGGCTTCTGTGTTCACATGGACTCAGCGTTGCTGGGTCTCTTCCGTTTTCTTGAGGCCTTTTGTCCTAGTTCTGCTGCTGCCTCATTTTATGGTCTTTGTTGGCAGCCTCTATCAGTCGCTTTCAAAGTGGTGAACTTGATCCAGCATGCTCTGCCAAGAGCAGTCAGTCTGCTTTCTTTGTCAATTCACAGAACGGCTTTTATAAGTTTCTTTGCTTTCCGTCCCAAGAGCTATTACCTGTTTTGCAGAGCTGGGTTGGAGTCTGAGATCAAGCACTACACACTGAGTCACTTTGGAAAAATACTTATTACACTTGCTCTTCACCAAGAGGCCAAAAGTGAGACAAAAAAACTTATTTAAGCCTCAGTATAAATTTATAAAATTAAGAAAGGGTTTTTCATCATTTTGTGGTTTTATTCTGGGGACTAAAAGAGTTACCTTATGTACCAAGAGCAGAATAGTACCTTCTAGGAAGGGCTCACTAAAGAGTAATAATAATTATACAAATATTGTTCTTTCTGCTTGCAGCATTCTTCCCAGCTCTGTACTGATAGACAGTTACCTCATCTTTTGTTAGTGGACATGGCCACTTCTTATTCAGATTGTAAAATAGAAGAGACTCTCTCCTTGCCATTCTTCACCGGTTCTCCCCCTATGTATTTGGGAGAGTTACTGTTTAACCACTACTTCCACCTTTGCATAGACTACAGAAGCAGGAAGTCAACATGTGGCTTTACCAAATCAATGTGACTTGAGCTTGAAAAACTGAGGTCATTCTGTCACTTTTTGATTTTGAGAATCTTTGAACTTTTGTGCTGCTGTGGTCTCAGAAAGTCTATAGAGCAGTTGGAAGTCACAGACACTCAGTAGAACTGAGGACAGGCATGGATTGTGTTATTTTTATATATAAAAAACTAACATTTGGGTGATATTTAATAGATTATTGCCATGTTTAGTTTCCACTGATTTTCTAAAGCAACCCCTTTGCTTTTTATGGAAACAATAGTCTGTATATTTAATTTTACCCACACTGTTGAGAGCCCTGAGGTATAACTGGTATACCCCCATCTCTTCACTCCGACTTTCCCCTGCTGGACAAAAATGGATATATTCTGGCTCTGTTACTTGGAATACACTCTGTTACTTGAAACAACTTGGAATAGAAGGCATATCCTGGTCTTTGCAGCTCGGGCTGATCAGAGAGGGCTAGGGGAACCTCTAGGGCCTCTGATCACTCATCCTCATAATAATGACTACTTAGTTGCATGTTGCATCAGACCTATAGTTCCGTCTTCTTATTCTTGTTCACATCCATTCTGCCTCACCTCTGGTTTATGGATTTTAAGAAGAGTTTAATGCTTGTTATGTAAGAGTTAGCTACATGGTACCTTAAGCCTTTTGGAGGAAAGCACAATATAAATCTAATAAATTTATAATAAATAAATTATATAAGCAGGAGGAAAATAATGTGTTTTAGGTGAGTTGTAAAGAACATTGTAAAACCTGTAAAAATGTATTTGTTAGGCTAAGAGGCAGAGAAGAAAAGGCAGATAATCGTACATACAGAAGCTAGCCCCGTGCAGTATTTTTCAGTACAGAAAAATTCGCATGGCTTAACACTTTTTCAAATGGTGCTGCCCTCTGTTTTAGGCTGAAAGGACTGTGAGCATACAACCACAGGTAGCTCAGTGACATTTTGTTTACTTCCCCAGTAGGCCACAGAGGAGCTGTGAAAATGTCATTTAGGGCCCAGTTCTACAGCTCTTATGAACTTACAACTCCCAATGATTTCAGAGAAGGCTGTTAAGGGGTGAACATGCTTTGTGAAATCCCACAAATCCTAAGCAAAGTCTAAACTACTCCATGAATGCTTCTTGGTGGGACCTGAGTTTGTGGTTCTTAAAGAGGCAAAGGGCTTAGTTTTGTGAATGCCATTATAAATCCTTGGTGGTGCACTAGGTATCAACACACTGTTTGGATTCTGATTTAACTTTGACTTTGGCTTTATGTGGACAGAAGTTGGAGCTGGCCTTGAACTTTGGCCATCTCAATTTGCCTTGTTGCTCTGATGGTGAAATCCTATAGTTAAGGAAGTTGGGGTTAGTTGTGCACCAAGACAGTGTGAGAATGAACAGGGCATCTTATTTAGCTGGTTTTAGGTATACAGTTTGCTCTGGTGGCATTGTGCCTAAGGCATTTGACTGTTAACCAGTCACTCCTTGAAAGGAAGATTGGGCAATATGCTTCTGTAGTGGTACCACCTGGGAAACCTAAGGAGGGTCACTATGAGTTGGATCCAACTTGACAGCAGTGAGTTTTCTTTTTTTTTTGTTGCTGTAATTCTGTCTAAGCTATTCTTGTCTGGTAACTTTTAAAATTCAACTGGTCTGCATAAATTTGTGCTGGAGACACAAGAAAACCCTCTATCAATTACAGATGTAAGCACGGGGACCATATTTCTAAAGATTACTTACTTTTTGCTTTCTCCAGGCAATTTTTAAAATTGTGGTAAAATATACATTAAACAACATTTACCATTTTTTAAATGTGCTCTGGTAGCATAGTGGCTAAGACACTTGCCTGCTAACCAGACGGCTGGCGGTTCAAACCCACCAGCCACTCCTCGGAAGGAAGGTTGGGCAATCCTACTTCCGTAGTGATACTGCCTCGGAAACCCAAGGAGGGGTCGCTATGAGTCGGGGCCGACTCGACGGCACATAACAACAACAACAACAACAATTCAATTGCATAAGTGCATTGACAAAGTTGTATAACCATCACCATTATCTATTTCTAGAACATGTTCATTGTCTCAAACAGAAACTGTACCCATTAAGCAATATTTTCCCACTCTCTTCTCCCTCCCCTCCCCCAGTCCCTAATGACAACTGTTTTTCTTACTATCTCTGTGAATTAGTCATGGGCCCTAGGGGATGGCCTTGGGCCTAAAGCAGTCTCCTGCCAAACGCAAGGCTGGTGGTTCAAACCCACCAGCCCCTCCCCACCAGGTAGACTGGGGGTCTTTTTAGGAGCTCTGGAAGCGTAGTGCCTAAGGCACTTGACTACTAACCAGAAGGCTGGCGGTTCAAACCCACCAGCCACTCCTTGGAAAGAAGGCTGGGGAATCTACTTCCGTAGTGATACTGCCTCGAAAACTCAAGGAGGGGTCGCTATGAGTCGGGTCTGACTCGATGGCTCATAACAACAACAATAAGATACCTCATGGAGTCCTTGGGTGGTGCAAATGGTTAGCATGCTTGGTTGCTAACTAAAAGGTTGGCTGTTTGAGGCCACCCAGGGGTAACTTGGAAGAAAGCCCTGGATATCTACTGCCAAAAACCCTGTGGTGAACAGTTCTACTCTGACACACATTAGGTCACCGGCAGTTGGAATTTACTTGACAATAACTGGTTAAATACCTCACATAAGTGGGATCATACAATATTTGTCCTTTTGAGTCTGACTTATTTCACCCAATATAAGGTTTTTAAGATTCCTGCATGTTGTAGCATTTTATATTTTTGTTGCTGAATAGTATATTTTATATTTATTCTACATTTTATTTATTCAGTCATCTGCTGATAGACAGTTGGGTTGTTTCCACCTTTTGGCCATTGTGAATAATGCTGCTATGAACATTGGTGTTAGAATATTTTTTGAGTCTTTGCTTTCAATTTTTTTTGGCTATAAACCTAGGAGAGGAATTAGTGGGTCGTATAGTTATTCTATGTTCAATTCTTTCAGGAACAATCTGTCATTTTCCACAGTGGCACCATTTTATATTCCCATCAGCAGTCCATGATGCTTCCAATTTCTCCACAACTTTGTCAACACTTAACTATTTTCTTTTAAATAATAGCCATATTTGGGAACTACCCAACTCATTTTCACTGTGTATCATTGTTCCTCTTTTCTGCTCAGCTTCTTGGATTAAACATCTCAGTTTGACTCTTGATCTTCTGTCCGCCGTGGACACACTTCTAGAACAAGATTAAGCCCCAAAACCTGCAATTTATCTGAACCAACCAAGAGAGAAGGGATGCAAGACTTATAGCATAGGAATTGAATTACTAGTTTCAGAACTGTGAGGTAATAAATATGTTTTGTTGAAAGCCACATACTTTGTGGTATTTTGTTATAATATAAGTTGTAGAAGGAATCAGAAAGATTTATAAATGTGTAAGTAGAGTGATCTCCAGTTTATAATGTTAAAAAAAAAAAACAAAAAACAGAAAAACAAAAAACCGACTTATAACATTGTCATTTTTTTTGGTCAATTTGTAAGAAAAAGAAAGGAGAGAGAGCTATTTAGTCATGACATTTCATACAGCTTAAAAGTCAATATGATAGAACATGTTGATGTTGTTAGGTGCTATCAAGTCAGCTCCAACTCATAGTGAACCAGTGTACAGCAGAAGGAAACTCTACTTGGCCCTGCTCCAGCCTTACAATCCTTGCTATACCTGAGCCCATTGTTGCAGTCACTGTGTCAATCCATCTCGTTGAGGGCCTTCTCCACTTAAGTTGGCCTTCCACTTTACCAAACATGATATCAATGAAATCTATCTGGCCATTCTCGCTTCCAAGGAGCATTCTGGCTACACTTTTTTCAGGACAGATTTCTTTGCTCTTCTGACAGTCCATGGTACTTTCAGTATTCTTCGCCAGCACCACAACTCAAAAGCATCAACTCTTCTTCATTCTTCCTTATTCATTGTCCAGCTTTCACATGTATATGAGATGATTGAAAATATCATGGCTTGGGTTAGGCGCACCTTAGACTTCAAGGAGACATTTGCTCTTCAGCACTTTAAAGAGGCCTTTTGGATAAGATTTTTCCAGTTTGATATGACATCTGATTTCCTGACTGATGCTTCCATGGGTTTTGATTGTGGATCCAAGTAAAATGAAATCCCTGACAACTGCAATCTTTTCTCCATTTATCATGATACTGTTTATTGGCCCATTGTGAGGATTTTGTGCACTTTATGTTGAGGTATAATCCATTCTGAGGACTGTAGTCTTTAACCTTTGTCAGTAAGTTCTTCAAGTCATCTTCACTTTCAGCAAGCAATGCTGTTTCACCTTCACATCACAGGGTGTTAATGAGCCTTCCTCCAATCCTGATGCGGTGTTCTTTCTCATAGAGTCCAGAGTCTTGGATTATTTGCTCAGCATACCAATTAATAAGTATGGTGAAAGGATATAACACTGATGCCCTTCACGATTTTAAACCATGCAGTATCCCCTTGTTCTGTTTGAATGACAGCCTTTTGGTCTTTGTATAATTTCCTCATGAGCACAATTTAAGTGTTTTGGAATTCCCATTCTTCACAATGTTATCCATACTTTGTTATGATCCACAGAGTCGAATACCTTCACATGGTCTGTAAAACACAGGTAGACATCTTTTTGGTATTCTTGGCTTTCAGCCAAGATCCATCTGACATCAGCAATGATATCCCTCATTTCATGTGCTTTTATGAACCCAGCTTGAATTTCTGGAAGTTCCTTGTCAATATATTACTGTAACCAGTTTTGAATTATTTTTAGCAAAATTTTACTTGTATATGATATTAAAGATACTATCTTTAGTAGTAAAGAAAGGTGTTGGATCACCTTTCTTTGAAATACGCACAAGTATTAGTCTCTTCCAGTCAGTTGGTCAGACAGTTGTCTTCCAGATTTCTTGGCATAAGCAAGTGCCTCCAGTGCTGCATCCATTTACTGAAACATCTCAATGAGCATTCTGACACTTCCTGAAACCTTCTTTTTCATCAATTCCTTCCTTGCAGTTTGGACTTCTTCCTTCAATACCATTGGTTCTTGATCATATGCTACCTCTGGAAATGATTGAGCATTGACTAATTCTTTTTGGTACAGTGACTCTGTATATTCCTTCCACCTTCTTTTGATGCTTCCTGAATCATTCAATATTTTGCCCATTGAATCCTTCAGAATTGCAACTCAAAGCCTGAATTATTCCTTCAGTTATTTCAGCTTGCCAAGTGTGTTCTTCTCTTTTGTTTTTCTAACTCTAGTTCTTTTCATATTTCATGATAATATTTAACTTTATCTTCTCCAGCTGCCTTTTGGAACCTTCAGTTTAGCTCTTTTATTTCATCATTGCTTCTATTAGCTTTAGCTAAGATAGAACATAACCACTCTTATTTTCCCTAAGTTTCAAAGTTGAGATCCAAAAAAATCCTAGTAATCTTTTTTGATTCAACTATGAAATTATGTCATCATCATTAAAAAAGTGTAAGTTTGCTGTTATTAGGTACATCAAGTCAGCTTTGACTCATAGAGACACTATGCACAACAGAACAAAACACTGCCGGGTTTTGCACAGCCTCACAATCCTGCTATATCTGAGCCTATTGTTGCAGCCACTGTGTCAATCTATCACATTGAGGGCCTTCCCCTTTTTTGTCGACCCTGCACTTTACCAAGTGTTTCGGTTACTACATGCTGCTCTAACAGAAAATACCACAAATGGGTAGCTTTAACAACAGGAGTTTATTCTCTCACAGTTTTGAAGGCTAGAAGTCTGAGTTTCACGTGCGAAGCTCTAGGGGCTGGGTGAAAGCTCCTCAACCATGGGCATTAGCTCTGACTCTTGCTCCTGGCCCACTAGAGCTAGAGGTGTCTCTTAATTTAGGCAGCTGCTGGCTGTTGGGGCTGACAAGCCCAAAGTCCACAAATAAAATGGCACAACCCCAATACTATTAAACACCATGGCAGGTTACTAGTTCAAGCACAGAGACAGCCCAAAGATTGGCAGGAAACATTAAAGACTGCTAAATGAAGACTTGGTTACATACAGGGTCCAGGTATGCCAAAAACAGCAGATATCTTTCTTAATGCTTCCCTTGATATATATATATATATATATATATATATGGAAGGGAGCTCTGGTAGC
>NW_006922062.1:1151983-1179796 GCF_000298275.1 Orycteropus afer afer | reverse complement strand
TGACTGCTGCTTCCATTGGTGTTGATTGTGGAACCAAGCAATATGAAATCTTTGATTACTTTAATCTTTTCTCCATTTATTGTGATGCTGCTTATTGGTCCAGTTGTGAGGAATTTTGTGTTTTTTTTTATGTTAAAGTATAATCCATAATGCAGACTACAATCTTTAATCTTCATCAGTAAGTGCTTCAAGTCATTTTTACTTTTAGCTAGGAAGCTTATGTGGTCTGCATATCATAGGTTGTTAATGAGTCTTATAAGATTATTTGCTCGACACACAGACTGAATAAGTATGGTGAGTGGATCAAACACTAACACACTCCCTTCCTGATTTTAAACCATGCAGTGTCCCTTTGTTCTGTTTGAATGACAGCCTGTTTTCCTATGTAGATTCCTCTTGAGCACAATTAAACTCGCTGCCGTTGAGTTGGATCCAACTCATTGTGACCTCTCTTTGGGTTTCCAAGGCAGTATCACTATGGAAGTAGATTGCCCAATTTTCCTTCCTAGGAGTGCCTGGTGGGTTTGAACTGTCAGGCTTCTGGTTAGCCATCAAATACCTTAGGCACTATGATTCCCATTCATCTCAATGTTATCCATAATTTGTTATGATTCATACAATTGAATGCTTTTGCATAGACAATAAAACACAAATATTCATCTTTCTGGTGTTCTTCACTTTCAGCCACGATCCAGTTGACTTCAGCAATGATATCCCTTGTTCCACGTCCTCTGCTGAATCCAACTTACATTTCTCTAAGTTCCCCGTCACATACTGCTGCAACTGTTTCTTCAGCATAGATCTCTTCCAGTCAGTTGTCCTAATATTATATTATATTGTCTTCCAAATTTCTTGGCATAGATGAGCAAGTGCCCCCAGAACAGCCTCCATTTGTTTAAACATCTCAATGGGTATTCTGTCAATTCCTGGAATCTTGTTTTTCACCAATTCCTTCAGTGTAGCTTCAAATTCTCCCTTCAGTACCATCTGTTCTTGATCATATATCACCTCTTGAAATGATTGAGGATTGACTAGTTCTTTTTGGTTCAGTGACTCTGTGTATTCCTTCCATCTTTTTTTTTTTTTTTTTTAATGTTTCTTGCATCAGTCAATATTTTGCCCATAGAAACTTTCAATATTTTAACTTGAGGCTTGAATTTTTTCTTCAGTTCTTTCAGCTTGAGAAAAGATGAGTGTGTTTTTCCCTTTTGGTTTTCTAACTCCAGGTCTTTGCATGTTTCATCATAAGAATTGATTTTGTCTTCTTGAGCTGCTGTTTGAAATCTTCTGTTCAGCTCTTTTATCTTGTCATTTCTTACATTTGCCTTAGCTACTCTCTGTTCAAGAGCAAGATTCTGAGTCTCTTCTGACATCTATTTTGGTCTTTCTTCCTTTCCTGTCTTTTTCAAGACTTTTTGCTCTTTTCATGTATGATGTTCTTGATGTCATTCCACAATTCATTTGGTCTTTGGTCATTAGTGTTCAATGAGTCAAATCTACTCTTCAGATAGTCTCTAAATTCAGCTGGGATATAATCAAGGTCATATTTTGGCTCTCATGGACTTGTTTTAATTGTCTTCAGCTTCAACTTGAACTTGCATATGAGTAGTTGATGATCTGTTCCATAGGCAGATCCTGGCCTTGTTTTGGCTGAAGACATTAAGCCTCTCCTTGCCTTTTTTCCACTGATACAGTTGATCAAATTCCTGTGTATTCCATCTGGCAAAGTCCACTTGTATTGGCACCATTTATGTTGTTGTGAAAAGGTATTTGCAATAAATAAGTTTTTGGTCTTTCAAAATTCTATCATGTGATCTCCAACATCATTTCTATGATCAAGGCCATATTTTTCAACAACCGGTGATTCCTCTTTGTTACCAACTTCTACATTCCAATCATCAGTAATAATCTTTATATCTTGAGTGTATGTTTGGTCAATTTCAGACTGCAGAATTTAGTAAAAATCTTCAATTTCCTCATCTTTGGCTTTGGTGGTTGGTGTGGAAATTTCAATAATAATAGTATTAACTGGTCTTCCTTGTAGGCATGTGGATATTACCCTATCACTGACAGCATTGTACTTCAGGATGGATCTTGAAACCTTCTTTATAATGGTGAATGCTGCACCATTTCTCTTCAATGTGTCATTCCCAGTATTGTACATCATATGATTGTCTGATTGAAAATGGCCAAAACCAGTTCATTTTAGCTCACTATAGAATTATGCAGTCCGTTTCATTTTCGACAATTTCTAATTTTCCTAGATTCATGCAGTGCAGTGAACAGTTTAATATGGCCCTTCTAGCCATTGTCCTCTATTTTGTGATGTATTGTAAATCCTAATTCCTATGCCTGTTTAGGGTGGGATGCATCTTGAGTTCCGCCTTGCTGGAGGGTGTGACTCAAGTCACCACTCTTACCTTCTTTGAGGGTATATATGTGAATGTTTGGGAGCTCTGGTAGCATAGTGGCTAAAGCACTTGACTGCTAACCAGAAGGCTGGCGGTTCAAACCCACCAGCCACTCCTCGGAAGGAAGGTTGGGCAATCCTACTTCCGTAGTGATACTGCCTCAGAAACCCAAGGAGGGGTTGCTATGAGTCTGGGCCAACTCGATGGCACATAACAACAACAACAACATGTGAATGTTTTGGGAAAGTTTGCTCTCTTGCTCCGGGTCTATGTTTGGTTCATCATCATCTCATCTCTGGACTTGAGATAGCAGCCACCATCTGACCTGAAGATTTGGGTTCACCAACCCCTGCAAACCACATGAGTTGGGAGAATTCTCCAGACCTACCCACAGACCTGGGACTTGCTAACCTGCCAACTTCTCAGCCTCCACCACCACATGAGCTATTTCCTTGGTAGTTCGTGAGTTCTATGAGACATTACAGGAGCTCTAGTAGCATAATGCCTAAGGCATTTGACTACTAACCAGAAGGCTGGTGCTTCAAACCCACCAGCCTGTCCTCTACTTCCGTAGTGATACTGCCTTGGCAACCCAAGGAGGGGTCACTATGAGTTGGAGCCAACTCAATGGCACACAACAACAACAACGACAACAACATGAGACATTATAGAGAATTATGGAACACTAAGACAGGAGGGAGATTATTGAGGAGAGGAGGAGGAGTTGATGTCAGAGAGGATGGAGTTGCACAGCAGTTTGGAAAAGTTGGACATGTGGGGCATCTTTAACCTGTGAATCATAGTCACTGGCTTTGTGCTGGTCTTTCTAAAAGAAGTTATTTAAACATTCATACTTCATACATTCCATGTTCTGATTATTAATAGATGTTTGCAGCTGTTTCTTCCCATTTTGAGTTGTGCCACATCAGGAAATTGAGTTCCCAAACGATTTACTCCATCCACATCATTAAGGTTGGCTCTACTCTGAGGAGGCAGCTCTTTCTCAGCTGTATTTTGAGTGCCTTGCAACCTGAGGGGCTCATCTTCTGGCACTACATTGGACACTGTTTCAGGGCTATTCATAAAATTTTCCTGTAATATATTGGACAGTGTTTCACTGCTCTTCATAAGGTTTTCACTGGCCAATTGTTTGAGAAGTGGATGGCCTCTTCCTTCCTCCAAGTCTGTCTTAGTCTGGAAGCTCTGTTGAAACCTGTCCATGATGGGTGACCCTGCTGGTATTCGAAATGCTGGTGGCATAGCTTCCAGCTTTACAGCAACATGCAAGACCCCAGATGTGACAAACTGACAGACAAGTGGTGGAGTATAAATTTAGATAAGGATAATATTTAAACATTAATCAGTTGGTGTGTTACCCACAGTGATCAATCATAAAGCAACTGTTAACAACTGGTGTGGATTAGATTGGCACCTACATTGAACAATGATATTGGCTATCAGCTCTCAGCCATTAGTATGGAAGAAACCACTAGTTTCATTGACCTTTCAGAATAGACATGAGCCATAAACAACCAATGTGGACAATGTTGACATTTTCTTTGGGCAACCAGAGTGGATATCCACTATAAATGGGGCCACATTCATAGGTGCTGACTGAATTTTAGCCTTGTGTTTAGGAATGGGGCAAATCTGGAATATATCCAGTATCTGTCTATAGACTATTGACACTTAAGTTTGCACACGTAACTTCTCTGAGTCTCAGATTCCTTAACTTCAAAATCACTACTTATGATCTCTTTTTGTTGAAATTTCAATGGATGAATATTGCAAACTTTCTTACATCTTGTACTTCTTTGGTTCTGGGCTGACTTGTGCAAATTTTCCTTACAGGTTACTAATGTGATTTTTAGTTTTGTCAATTGCATTTCATAGCTCCTCTACTGAGTATTTGGATTCCTGGGGTGGTGTAACCAGTTAACTGGTTAGCTGCTAACTGAAAGGTTGGCAGTTTGATTCCACCCAGAAATGCCTTGGAATACAGGCCTGCTGATTTACTTCTGAAAAATCCACCATCGAAAACCCAAAGGAGCATGGTTCTACTCAGACATATGTGAGATTGCCATGAACTGGAGTTATTAACTTGATCATAATTTTTTTAGACAGTTTTTCAATTTCATTTTTATTGACTATTCAATTGTGGTAGTCATATTTTTGGTGTTTTGTAACTCATTCTTTTTCTTTGATTGCTTCTTCCTTAGGAAGCCATTCTTTGTTTTTGGATATAATCACTTCATATCTTTTTATGAAAACAAAATTTAATAATTAAATTTTCTTTTTTTTTTTTGCATCATCTTTGATATCCTTGGGTTATTTATTTCATTTCTTATCTTTCATGCTATTTTTTTTTTGTGTGTGTGTGTGAAATGTCTAGTGATCCTTGGGTGTCTGCTCATGTTTATGAGTGGAAGAATATGAGTTGACAAATATCAATGACTGACTTAGGGTTCCTTTGAAGTCAGATATGACTGACTAACTTGAAGGATGACTGTATAAGAAACAGGGTCTGTGTAAGTGGGTGGGACCTTTTGACAGTTTTCTCATAAAGGATTGTCTGTGTGAAGGGAGGCAGGCAAGATTTAGTCCCTAATAACTTCTAGAGAAATAGCAAACAAATCTGTCTTGGAAGAAGTGCAGCCTGAATGCTCCTTGGAAGCAAGAGTGGCCAGACTTCATCTCACCTACTTTGGTCATGTTGTGAGAAGGGACCAGTTCCTGGAAAAGGATAGTATGCTTGGTAAAGTAGAGGGTCAGTGAAAAAGGGGAAGTCTCTCAATGAAATGGATTAACACAGTGGCTGCAAGGATGGGCTCAAGCATAGCAAGGACTGTGAGGATGGTGCAGGACTGGACACTGTTTCGTTCTCTCGTTCGAAGGTTTGCTATAAGTCAGAGTCAACTCGATGACGCTTGAAAACAACTCTCAAGTAATGAAGACTTTATTCTTAGCGAAGGGTATTTTTGTTTGTTCCTTTGTTTGTTACTTCTGTATTTCCCTTGAAGTCTATGTTTTGTTCTAGAGTTGTTTCTACTTTCTTTTCTGCCTCAGCACCCATACTAAGAGTCCTCCCAATCAGATCTCTCACTTGTTAAGAAGTTCTTAGGCCTTCAACATGGAATAAAGGCAGCACCAACTGTTTTTTTTTTTTTTTTTTTAATGTGGGAGAGGAGGCAATTAGGCCAGCAGTCTTATAGATAATCACTTAATTAATTACCATAATGATTGTTCTGTAGCCTTCTCTGCTCTCTGCATTGGTTGACGGAGAGATTTTCTGTAAGGGACTCCCCATTAATCCTATTGGTCATCTTCAGTGTGTGAGTTCATGTAGTAATCTCCCTGTTGTTGTTGTATCTCCCTGGTCACTCATATAATTCTGACCCATTTTCTTTTAATTTTCAGAATACTTAAATAAATGTGGTATTCTAACGGAACTCTTTTATATTTTCAGCTCTGTTATGTATTCAATCATTTTTTTAAAGAATAATAACATAATTATTATCATTTCAATGGTATTGTGAAATGGAAAGAAATTAAATACATACAGTGATATGAGTTAATTTCTAGAAGTGCCTCAATGACTCTGAAGTATTGTTCAAAGTTAACGGATGAATTTTATTTCTTCTTTTTATCTTTAACATCCTCATCATTGTAATTAATACATTCAACTCTGAACATTTTCTAGTTCTATGCTTTTTAGAAAGATCTCTCATGATACAGTGGTTAAAGCTGTTGTCTGCTAAATGAAAAGTCAGTGATTTGAACCCACAGCCATTGTGCAGAAGAAAAGACCTGGAAAGTCTATTCCTGTAAAGATTACAGGCAAGGAAACTCTATGAGGTAGTTTTGCTCTGCCCTTTAGTGTTGCTGTGAGTTGAACCTGACTCAACAGGACACAACAATAACATATTTTTTAGACAAAGGATGAGATAATGTGGCATTGATGGGATTTCAGGCAATGCAACAAGAGAAAGTGAAATGTTCAGGCTATATGAGGAAAGCCATAGTGAAAGGAGTATGCAGTGACCTAGAAAGGCCACATATGCAGGCTTCTCCTCTTGGGGTCAGCTGTTCTATACTATCTGCACTTTTCATAAGTTCCTACCTCCTCTTATTGCTGAACACACAGATTCTCTGTGTAACTCAAGTTTCCCAGTACCTCATTTGACTTCATGGGTAGGACTGAAAGCCATCTGTTGCTACCACAATTGGCATGTTTTGGTTGATTTTTGATAAGGGACAGTTTTTGTTTGTTGTGTTTTTTGTGTGTGTCTGCATTCTTTTATATTACAAAAGTTCTGAGTTCAGAGTGGATACTTATCACATACGTGTACAAAGTAATACATGACAATACTAGAATGTTTAAAACAGAAACAAAAAAAAAATAATAAAATGAAAGCATTAATCAAAGAGATACTTAAAAATTTTGAGTATATACTTCCAGCCTTTTATTCACACTTTATACACACATTATACACTTTTTATTCACTCTAATGGGAGCAATCTATAAATGGTTTTGGTTTCTTTTAAGGCACAAAGATCTTGATAAGCTATACCAGGTCTTTGCAGTTCTTGTTCTCTTCTTGTGCCTTTTCACTGTTATCACAATTTTACAATTGCATGTGGATGTTACCTACAAAGTTTAATGTAAGTCAATATATTTAACCTTGAAATATAAGAAAACATTTACTGAATCTCAAGAATTTGTTTACAGTATGGGTTGTATATATTGGCACATATGTTTTCTTCTACTAAATTTATCAGCTAAGATAGTCCATTTGTTTATCTGAGTCAATACGTGTCAGCTTCTTACCAGGCGAAAAAGGTACTAGTTCTTTTGTTCCTTCCTGGGCCTGCCCATCTGGTCGGGGTTGCTTTCCAGCTATGTTCGCTGGGAGTTCTCAAATAATGAGGCAATGACAGGCATGTCCATGTCAGAAATATGGGACTCACCTTAGATCTTTCCTCCCTTACCTAACCAATTATTTTCCATTCTCTCTCATTTAAACCTCTTGATCCCACACCTCTTTCCATTCTACTAACTTTTCTTTAGTTCTTGAACTCATCATCTTGTGTATTCTCAATATTTTCCATTGTCCTCCTGCATATTGCTTTCAGCATAAAACCAAAAGCCAAACTCATTGCCATCCAGTCTATTCCCACTCACAGGGACCCCTCCTTGGGTTTCCGAAGTGGTATCTCTACGGAAGTAGATTGCCCAGTCATCCTTCAGAGGAGTGGTTGGTGGGTTTGAACCGCCAGCCTTCTGGTTAGCAGTCAAATGCCTTAGGAACTAGAGTTTCCTGCTTTCAGCATAGTCTTCTGAAATTCTGACCATGGTATTCTAGTTCTTGTGAGATAGCTTAAGTTTTGGAATCAAGCAGACTAGACTTGAACCCTGACTCCACCACTTTCCATCTGTACAATACTGGAAGTTACCTAACTTTTGTATCCCCCAGTTTCCTCATTTGTGAAATGGGTACAATGATAGTACCTATCTCAGAATTGTTGTAAATATAAATATATTTATGAACTTCAAATGCTGAGAACAGTGCTGGGCAAATTATAAGTGTTCAATAAATTTTAACTAGTATGAAAAAAATTTGATATCTTTATGTTCCACAGAATAATTTCTAAACTTTCTGTATGGCATAAAACACTGTAATTTTATTCCTGACTACATATCCCATTTCATTTCTTCCTTCTTTTCCATTTGTACCTTATTCTTTAATCAAAATGAAACAACATAGCTCTGGGATCCAGGTAAGGGGGGGAGATGACAGGCCCCACCCTAGCCCAAGAGGCAGGAAGTGGGGGGAAAATCTGGGATGAGACAGAGCTGTGGGATCCAGGTAAGGGGAGGGAGATGACAGCCCCTCCCCAGCCTGATAGGTAGGAAGTGGGGGGGAGAAGCCAGGGACAAAACAGAGCCATGGATCCAGGTAAGGGGAGGGTGGAGAGGTTTTGAACAGCTAAGGGAGACAGTCTGTCAGTTTGTCCTACTGTGATGGCTTGTATGTTGCTGTGAGGCTTGAGTCTGTGCCATTGGTGTTTCAAAAGCCAGTAGGGTTGCACATGATGCACAGGTTTCAATGGAGCTTACAGACTGAGGCAGACTAGCAAGAAGGAAAAGGCCATCCACTTCTCAAAGAATTGGCCAGGGACAACTTTATGAATAGCAGAAAAACACTATCTGATACATTACTGGGCAACTTTATGAAAAGCCTGGAAACACTGTCTGATACAAGGCAGGAAGATGAGCCCCTTAGGTTAGAAGGCACTCAAAATATGACTGGGACAGAGATGCCTCTTCAGAGTAGAACCGAACATAATGATATGGATAAAGTAAAATGCTTGGGACCTCCATTTGCTGATGTGGCACAACCCAAATTGAGGAGGAACAGCTGCAAATATTCATTAATAATTGAAACATGGAATGCACACGAAGTATGAATCTAGGAAAATTGGAAGTTGTCAAAAATGAAATGGAACACATAAAGATTGAAATCCTAGGCATTAGTGGGCTGGAATGGACTGGTTTTGGCCATTTTGAATCAGACAACCATATGATCTACTATGCCGGGAATGACCATTTGAAGAGGAATGGTGTGGCATTCATCATTACAAAGGATGTTTCAAGATCTGTCCTGAAGTACAATGCTGTCAATGATGGATTAATATCCATACACCAACAAGGAAAACCAGTTACTACTACTATTATTCAAATTTATACACCAACCACCAAAGCCAAAGATGAAGAAATCTTCATTTTTACCAACTTCTACCATCTGAAATTGACTGAACATGCACTCAAGATGTGTTAATTATCACTGGTGACTGGAATGCAAAAGTTGGAAGTAAAGAAGAATCACCAGTAGTTGGAAAATTTGGCCTTGGTGACAGAAATAACACTGGAGATTGTGTGATAGAATTTTGCAGTATCAACAACTAAATCACTGCAAATACCTTTTTTCAACAACACAAATGGTGGCTATACACATAGACCTCACCAGGTGGAGTACACAGGAATCATATTGACTACATCTATGCAAGAGGAGATGGGAAAGCTCAGTATCTTCAGCCAAAACAAGACCAGGAGCTGACTGTGGAGCAGACCATCAACTGCCCATATGCAAGTTCAACTTGAAGTTGAATACCATTAAAATAAGTCCACAAGAGCCAAAACATGACCTTGAATATATCCCTCCTGAATTTAGAGATCATCTAAAGAATAGATTTGATGCATTGAACACCAATGACCAAAAACCAGAAGAATTATGGGATGGCATCAAGAACATCATATGAGAAGAAAGCAAGAGGTCATTACAAAGATGAGAAAGGAAGAAAAGGACAAAATGGATGTCAGAAGAGACTCTGAAACCTGCCCTTGAGTGGAGAGTAGCTAAAACAAAGGGAAGAAATGACAAGATAAAAGAGCTGAACAGAAGATTTCAAAGAGCAGCTCGAGCAGACAAAGCCAGTCACTATAATGAAATGTGCAAAGACTTGGAGTTAGAAAACTAAAGGGAAGAACACACTCAACATTTCTCAAGCTGAAAGAACTGAGGAAAAAATTTAAGCTTTGAGTTGCAATATTGAAAGATTCAATGAGCAAAATATTGAATGATGCAGGAAACATCAGAAGAAGATAAAGAGAATACACTGAGTCACTGTACCAAAAGAATTGGTCAATCTTCATCCATTTCAGGAGGTGGCATATGATCAAGAACCAATGGTACTGAAGGAGGAAGTTGAAGCTGCAAAGAAGGAATTGGCGAAGAACAAGGCTCCAGGAATTGTTGGAATACCCACTGAGATGTTTCAACAAATGGATAATGCACTGGCAGCACTCACTCGGTTATGCCAAGAGATTTGGAAGACAGCTACTTCTAACTGACTGGAAGAGATCCATATTTGTGCCCATTCCAAAGAAAGGTGATCCCACAGAATGTGGAAATTATTGAACAATATCATTAATATTGCATGCAAGTAAAATCTTACTGAAGATAATTCACAAATGGTTACAGCAGTATACTGACAGAGAACTTCCAGAAATGCAAGCTGGATTCAGAAGAGGACATGGAATGAGGGATATCATTTCTGATGTCAGATGGATCTTGGCTCAAAGTAAAGAATAGCAGAAAGAGATTTACTTGTGTTTTATTGACTAAAGCAAAAGCATTTAGTTGTGTGGATCATAACAAATTATGGGTAAAATTGAGAAGAATGGGAGTTCCAGAACACTTAATTGTATGCATGAGGAACCTGTGCATAGACCAGGAAACTGTCATTCAAACAGAAAAAGGGGGCGCTGCATGGTTTAAAATCAAGAAGGGAGTGTGTCAGGTTGTATCCTTTCTCCATACTTATTCAATCTCTATGCTGAGCTAATAATTTGAGAAGCTGGACTATATGAAGAAGGTGCCATCAGGATTAGAGGAAGAATCATTAACAGTGTGATAGTAACCAGTTAACAGGTTAGCTGCTAACTGAAAGGTTGGCAGTTTGATTCCACCCAGAATTGGTTGTTGAAAGTGAGAATGACTTGAAGCACTTACTGATGAAGATTAAAGAATACAGTCTGCAGTATGAATTACATCTCAAAACAAAGAAAACAAAAATCCTCACAACTGGTCTTATAAGCAACATTATGATAAATGGAGAAAAGTTTGAAATTGTCAAAGACTTCACATTACTTGGTTCTATAATTGATGTCAATATGGAAGCAGCAGTCAGGACATCAGATGATGTATATCACTGGGTAAATCGGCTTCAAAGGACCTCTTTCAAGTGATGAAGAGCAAAGATGTCTCCTTGAGGACTAAGGTGTGCCTGACACAAACCATGGTATTTTAAATTACTTGATAGGCATGTGAGAGCTGAACAATGAATAAGGAAAACTGAAGAAAAGTTGATGGTTTTGAGTTGTTGTGCTGGCCAAGAATGCTAAAAGTGCCATGGACTGCTAAAAGATCTAACAAATCTGTCCTGGAAGAAGTGCAGCTGGAATGCTCCTTGGAAACAAGAATAGCCAGATTTCATCTCACCTACTTTGGTCATATTGTTAGAAGGGACCATTCCCTGAGAAGGATGTCATGTTTGGTAAGGTGGAGGGTTGGTGAAGGAGTGGAAGGCCCTCAAGGAGATGGATTGACACAGTGGCTGTGGTGATGGGCTCAAGTACAGCAGGGACCGTGGATCTGGCACGGGACTCTGCAGTGTTTTGTTCTGTTGTGCATAGGGTTGCTATGAGTCAGAAATGACTCGACAGCAACTAACAACAATATCAAAAACAACAGACCCTCTTGTCTTTGTACCATTGCATGTATTGCTCCCTTTGCTTGAGTTCACATCTGACTATTGATGTGAGCAGTAACCAACAGAGAACAAGAATCTAGGTCTCCTGACTTCCAGGATATATCTCTTTCCATTCCCACATACTGCCTTTTTCATCTTTATCCTTTATGCTCCTCTTCCAAGTACATTACTATACCCTTGGTAGTGGAAGAAAGGGGCTGGGGGCTGGATAAAATGAAACCCAGAGACAGATTTTTATACATATGTTCCATCTATTCATAAATTAGCTATAGATAATATGCCTTTTTGCCCAAGGACCTTTGAAGGTAATTCCATGTTTCTAAAGATGACTGATATCATAAGAGATGGTGACGTGGATATTGTACCTGTGTTTGCATTTTGGATGATGTGTGAGGTCACCATTGGAAGCAGCAGGGGCCCTGTTGTTTTCTTCCTATTTCACCACTTGGGCCTCTGCCTTGGGGTGCCCAAAGCCAGCTGAACAGATCTATATCTGCTTTGGATCTTTCTCAAGGTGCCTGCTCTTCCTTTCATTAGTGTGGATAATCAGAGTTTGATTGTGAAGTATGTCCAGGCCAAATACAAGGGCTTTTTAAAATTGTCTGCTGTTTTAGATTATCCAGGCCACTGATCCTCCTTCCTTAGCATGGATAATTGAGAGTGGACTGGGCTAAAGAATGTTAAGCGGAACCAATTGACAAAATAAATGAGATTTTAAAAATCCTTTACATTTTAATAATAGAGAAAAAAGCCTAGTTTTTTTTTTTTTTTCTAAATTTCAGAAGGGCCTATCTTATATTTTGAAGCCATAAATTTATTTAGTTTTAAGTTGTTTCAAAATAAGTAAATGTTTCCTATGATGTATCTAGGAGCTCTGGTAGTGTAATGCCTAAGGCATTTGACTGCTAAGCAGAAGGCTAGCAGTTCAAACCCACCAGCCACTCCTCAGAAGGAAGGTTGGGCAATCTACTTCTATAGTGATACTGCCTCGGAAACCCAAGGAGGGGTCGCTATGAGTCGGGTCTAACTCCACAGCACATAACACCAACAACAACAACATGATGTATCTAGTAAAAATCTATTTAAAATGTATACTAATTATAATATACACATAAAAGAGCTAGGGAACAAATGGAAAATATAGGCAAGAGGTTGGACAATTTCAGATTCAATGTCAAATCTTCCCCAAATCATGTTTATGTTTCAGTTAGGTAAGGAGTAGGTAGGTGAGAGCCACAGCAAACTCAGAAAGTCCTTCACTGTGTTGGGGAAGCTACAAATCTTTGTTCTTGGTGAGCAGTAATTGCTTGGAGAAGGGCATGTCTTGAATGCATGTATAGGGTTAATAAGATTCTGATTCTTTGAAGTAACTGACTTCATTCACTTCTCTTTCTCATCTTCTCACCTTTCCCCATCAGTACTCTGAATGCAAGGATAAATTTATCTACATCCCACCTGACTGGGAATTTAGAGGACATTTTCTCAAAGGAACAATGTTTTAACTATGTGTAGGTGTCATTGATCACTCTTCACGTGTGTAATGAGATAAATAGATTTGGAGGTTGGCCTGGGAATTTGGAACATAATGTAAGAGGCAGTGGTGAGCTTCTGGCAGGTGACTCATAAACAAGCCTTTTGAAACAGAATCCATTTTTGTGTTGGGAATTGCCAAGCTAAGGTTTAAAGTCTCCCACAACACCCGTGAATAATCATTTAAATACAAGCTTTGAGACTTGGGGAAAAATGTGCATTATTTACTCTAAAGGCAATAATCTTCTGTTGGAGTCATTGTAGTCCATCATACAGATGCATACTTGGGGATCTTTGAAAAAGCAACATTTTGTCTTGATGGTCCATTATTTCATAAGTCTCATAAATTATGAGGCTGGATTGGAGGCATAGGTTAGGGGTGCAGAGCAGTCAGTGTGTAACAGAGGGTGGGAGACAAGGCTCTTTCTTAGGGCAGAAAATTAAGAAAGGACTTTGGCCATTGCCCATTGTATTTGTGTAAAGAACAAGTTATGGTGATGGAGACAATGAGGGATATAGTTTATCCTTTGTTTGGTTCTTCAGAATGCCAAGAACTTGGCAAATATAGGCACACAATACATTCTTGTTGTCCAACTGGTTTAAGTGGGACTTTTAAGGAGAAGTTTGTTTTGTTTTTCTTTAGGAAAAGATTCAAGGAAGCCTGTATTAGCAGAGGGAATATTTTTGAGCCAAGGCACAGAAGTATGAATACTTACGTTGTATTTGGAGAATGGTGTAGTCATGCCCAGTAAAGTAGATTAATTGTTTAGAACTCTAACACTTTAGAATGCAGTAGAATCATTTTGGAGTTCTTTTTAAAATGTAGTTTTTGTTTTTTGCCTTACACAAGACTGTATAGTACAAGTGTTTGCAGATGACACTCTGGACTTTGTATTTTTTATAAGTATCCTAGATGGATCGTGACTCATGCTTTGATGAAGTCTGCCGTAGGCTATGTGTTCTGATGGTAGGGTGAACAGCAGGACCTGAAGGTAGGATAGGTCCATGTTGCGATGCACATAAAGTATTGTCTCGGACTCCCATAAAAATTACTACAAAGTAGCTAGCTTTAAAAAATAGAAATTGATTACCTTACCATTCTTGGGGCTGTAAGTCCAAATCAGGGTCTTGGCTGTGTCAATTCCTTCTGTGGGCCTCTCGTCTAAGTTTTTGGTGGCTCCCTGAGCTCTTCAGTGCTCCTTTGCTGATTTATAGATGTATCCACCTCTATCATCATGTGGTCAGAAGGGACCATTTTCTGGAGAAGGACATCATGCTTGGTAAAGTGGAGGGTCAGCAAAACAAGAAGGAGACCCTCAATAAGATGGATTGACACAGTGGCTGCAATGATGAGCTTAAGTACAGCAAGGATTGTGAGAATGGCGCACAACAGGGCAGTGTTGTTCTGTTGCACATAAGGTCACTATGAGTTAGAGCTGACTTGATAGCATCTAACAACAACAGCCTCCATCATGACATGTGTCTGTCATTGTTTTCCCTTTTTATAAGAGACCACTCAGAAACGATAAGGTTTAGGATCCACTCAACTCTGGTATTAACTTATTAACATAACAGAAGAAAAAGCCTTATTCCCAAACAGAGTACAGGCTTAGGCTTTTATGGCAGTTAAGGTTATGTGTCATCTTGGCTGGGGCATGGTTTTGAGTGGTTTGGCAGCTGGATATAGTTATTCCCCATGATAAGCTTGTAATCATGTCCATGGTAAAATCTGCTGTGAGAAATTAATCTGTGAAAAGGGAGCTGCCTTTGGAGTGTGACCTGCTTCCAGCATATATGGAAGAAAATTGAGAAAGGTCTCTAGCTTTTTGGGACATCTGGATCCTGCATTTGGCTGAGTCATCATCTCTGGTTCCTAGACTTGAACCAGTGGCCTGCTGTGTTGCCTGCCAATCTTGGGATTATGCCATTTTACCTGGAGACTGTGGGCTCAACATCCTCAGGAGCCAATAGCTATCTGACTTAGGAGACACTTCTAGCTCCAGTGGTCCTGGGATAAGAGGCAGAGCTGAAGCCCAAGGTTGAAGGGCCTTCACCCAGCCCCTAGAGCTGCTACTGGGAATTTGGAGTTCTAGCCTCCTAAAGTGTAAGAAAATAAATTCCTGTTTGTTAAGCCATCCACTTGTGGTTTCTGTTATTGCAACACTAAATAATGAAAATGGACTTCAAGGTATGTTTTTGGGAAGTAAATTCAATCCATAACAAGTACAATGTTAAAGATTTAATGTTAGGATTATATGTAGGAGGTATTTGGTAGCCATTAAATATTCTTAAGAAAAGGATTAATATGATGAGATCTGTATATTAGAAAGATAGTTTTGATTGCAGTGTGTGAGACGACATGAAGGAAGGGTAGATGGAGACTAAAGAACAGTTGTCAAGGTATTGCAATTGATTAACAGAAGAAGATGAAGGCCTGGACATGGGTGGAGAGGACAGAATGGAGAAAAAAAGAAGGAGACATCATTGAAGGAGAACAAAAGGACATGGACATGAATAAGATGTAGATCATGAAGGAAGTAGAAGGAAAGTCTAGGGTGACTCTTGTCACTAAAGTTTAGGTAACTGTCTGGATAATGATGGTATAAACTGAAGTAAAAAGCCATCGGAGGAGGAGCAGTTTTGGAAGTTGTACACAGGACTATAATAGCCTCAATCTGGGTTTGAGACTCCTTTAGGGTATTTATGTGGAAATGCCTGGGAGGTGGTTGGAAGTTCATGCCTCTATTTCAGGTTGCATTTGCTGGTGGTCTCCAGTGTACAGGAGTATACTGGAGTACAGGTAAACTCATGATAAAGGCATATAGTACTTGACCTAAAAGTGGAGAGGGAAACAGAGAAGGGGCACAAAGATGAGTAAGGTTGCAAGGCCTGGGTCAAGTGCCAAAGAAGAACTCAAAAGACTCAAAAGGAGCCCATATGGAATTGACAGTTTTACAGAACCTTAGAATCTTTAGACTAGAAGAAGCTATGAAAATCTTCTAGTCCAGTTGTTTTTAAACAGTCTTTTTTAAGATGCAGCAACTCTAGGTTTTCAAGGAAAATCTTACTCAGAACTCAAATAATACAGATACAGATGGTGCTGCCCTGGTTGAAGGAAGAGGGTGGGCTAGCTGGTGCCTACCCACTCGGCATTCCCTTCATTCCTTCTTCTCCAAATGGCTAACAGCTCCTTCTCTCTGGGGTGCATGGTTAAAAACAAAATTGATTGTATGCTCCTTATTTCATACAGACCAGAGAGATTCATTGATGTCATCAGTTTCTCACAACTCATTAGTGACAGTGGAAGATCACAATGTGGTGTGTGATAAGGCCCATAAAAGACAAAGCAACAAAAGGCAATGTGGAACTTACAACCTACATGAGTGGTACCGACATTGAGTGGTTTAGAAGGAGGGAGTTATCACTGTGAGTTGGAATATTCAAGGGAGAAGTTGCAGAAGTCATAGATTTTTAGAACCCAAGAAAACAACAAGAGATTCACTCTCTGCCCATTTAAAGGTCAGATCAAAAGGTTTGTGCTGTGTTGGAGGAAGTTAGAAAGTGGATCTTTTCAACTTCTGTACAACTAAGATAGTTGTCGTATGTGCTGCATCACAGTTATAGCTCACACCCCAGCCAAATTCCAGTAGTGCTATAAGGTGGATGGTAGGAGGCTGGTAAGACTGAGTCAAGTGTAGAAGTAGCTTTTATTTCTATGTAAGAGGGACTTGTTGAGGGGAACAACTTCTTTGGAAGGTGGTGTCTTTATAGCTTGTCTTGAAGTATATTTGCATGGCAAACACACTCTTCTTACAAGAATATGTATTTATTCAAGGAGGCTTTTTTTAGGGGTTGCTGATGGACCTTCCCGTTATGAAGTCAATTGGCTATATTGGAAACCATTTGTAGCTACTACAGTGTTTATCGTGAAAGGCCCAAGAAACTGTGTTCCGGGAGTCATTTTGAGACACTGGTAGAAATCTGCCAAGACTGCAGACTGACTCAACGATTCCTGGGGGACCTTGAAGAAAGTCAATTAGTTTCTGAGTCAAAAGAACCTCAAATGATTCTAAACAGCATCGCTGCTATCAGAAAATTCTATTCTTGAATTATTAAGATGCTACAAGTCCAAGCCAGTGTTCTTTCTTAGAAAGATGCTTATGGGATGTAAATCTTTTTAAGTGCATTTCATTGTACCAATTGTTTCATTTAGAAAAACTCCATTAGCTTATTATTAAGTGGTCTATTTAATAGTGTCAATAAATTTTAAAATTGGAGACTGACTATTGTTATTTTGGATGGTTTAATGGTCTCAGTTGTCTAAGTTACTTGGCTGTGACTCATTTGCTTGAACTTTGTTTGTTTTAATGGCCTAGAAAAATTTCCCCCACCCACACAGAGTTGTCATAATGGCTCTTGGTGTATGTGCTACATATCTGGAAAATACTTTATTTGAATAACAATTAATAGCATTTAAATGATTGGATTAAGTCTACACAGCAAAGTGACATAGATAACTGTAAATTTTGAAGTACCAAAAAATTCAAGTAAAAGTTGAGTTTCCTACAAAATAAAAGCTGAACTTCTTATACTTATTATATAACGTAGCACATACTGACACCAATTCTTCTACTACAGTGCACTACAAAACAAAACAAAAAACCAAACTCACTGCCATCAAATTGATTCTGACTCATAGTGACCCCCCTTGGGTTTCCAAGACTGTAAATCTTTATGGAAATAGATTGCCCAGTTTGAACTGCCAGCCTCCTGGTTAGCTGTCAAATGCCTTAAGCACTATGCTACTAGAGCTCCTTCTACACTGTACCAACACAGGAAAAGCAAGAGTTCAAATGTCACTTCTTACACTCACAAGCAATGTGGTCTTGTTTTGGTTATCTAATATCTTTAAGATTTACTTCCTTTATGTGAGTAACATCACTTTCCTCATGTGAGCGAAAACTTGGGCTATTACGTAAAATTATTTAGACAATCTCTTATAACATTTTAAAGAACTCAGTTAATGTTTGTCCTATGAGTGGTGCAAATGATTAAGTACATGACTACTAGCTGAAAAGCTGGTGGCTCAGACTAACCCAGAGGTACCTCAGAAGACAGGCCTGGTGATCTCTGTCTGAAAGGTCACAGTCTTAAAAACCCAATGCAGCCACTTCACTCTGTACATGTGGAGTCATCATGAGTTAGAATGAAACCAATGACAATTAACAACTATAACATAAACAACATCACCATCGTCTTCTCCACCAACATCATCATCATCACCATTATCATCATCATTGTCATCTTCAGATGGTGTCCTCCGAGACCACCTCTCTTAGTCTGAGTCCTCTGGGGAGTAAAAGCCAAGATAGGATTAAGCATGCAAGAAATTTACTAAGGTAAATGCTCGTGAGAGAAATTGGGCAAGGGGTCAAGAGAGGCTAAGATGCAGCTCTACAAGTGAAGGAAAGAAGAAAGGAAGTTTGGGGGAGGTATTGTAGACTGCAGTGCAGTTCTAAGGAAAGTAAATCCTTGGTCCAAAGTTGCCTGTCAGAAGAATTCCACATCTTTAAGAAACAGGTCTCCCTTAGAAGCCTTGCCATACTCTGCCACTGGGTGGAATAAGCCCATGGGAAGTGTCCCTCAGTGCAAATGCTTTGGTGGATTGCAGAGCTTGTTGTTGTTGTTAGGTGCCGTAGAGTTGGCTGCAACTCACAGTGTTCTTATGTACAACAGAAGGAAACATTGCTCGGTCCTGTGCCAGCCCCACAGTCTTTGCCATACCTGAGCCTGTTGTAGCAGCCACCATGTCAATCCATCTTGTTGAGGGTCTTCCCCTTTTTTGATAACTCTCCTCTTTGCCAAGCATGATATCCTTCTCCAGGGAATGGTCCTTTGTGACAACATGACAAAGTAGATGAGATGAAGTCTGACCATTCTTGCTTCCCAGGAACATTCTGGCTGCATTTTTTTCCAGGATTTTCAGAGCTTCCTGAGGTTGGAGGATTATGAGACATGTTCTCACAGAGGCCAGAGATATAGCTGTGGATGACTTAAAATAAACTTCTTATTTGTGTGATATTTTATTAATTTTCTATATGTCACATGCATTGCTTTAACATTTTGGGGAGAAAGTAGAATAAATCATTTGAAACCTTTCCTTTCATTTGGTAACATCGATTGTCTGGGTAATTTCCCAGTTCTTCACTTTGCTGGAATATTCTAGTACAGCTGTCCTATCAGTCCAACTGGACCTTTCCATGAAAAGGTTTATTTTTCTGCTCTAACTTTAATTTCTATTTAGAAACCTGATTTCATTAGAGAGTGAAAGTTTAAGTGTTTGTAACAGGATTCAATTAAAATAGGTCATTCTTGGGGCTCCGAAAATGGTAGCTGGCCTTGGGCAAATTGGAACAAAAGTTATAAAATTCAGTTGGATGCATTACAACATTTAACATCTTTCAGGAAGACGTTTTTGCCGAATAGATTCAATTTAGAAATATTTAGTGTAGGTCATCAGCTTAAGCACCTGAAAAAAATGTGTGTGTGTGTGTTTTTCTCTCTTTCGTTAGGATCAAGACACCTGGACTCTAATCTACAAAATAAACAGTTTGTGGTGGGACCTTGAAGAAAGTCAGTTAGTTCCTGTGACTTTACCAGTAGGTTAAAAAGGAGATTGTAATATTGGCGAATAATGTGTTAGGAGATGTTTGCATAAAAGATGCTTTGTCATTGTAAAGTATTATTGAATATTTATGGTCTACCCGACTGAGCCAAATGGCCCAGAGGAAAAAACAGTCAGATTTATGTAAACCTTGTTCAGTGTCCCAGATACTTCAGGATGGGTGCTCTATATATGAATGAATAAATAAATGGTATAGACATTATTTTAAATTTTGAAGATACATCAATATTATCTGGGGTGTTAGCCAATGTGGTTGACCTATGACAATAAAATGAAATGTCTGCCTCTGGGTAACCATTTCAATCTCAAAAATATTTTTAAAGTGAGAGACATTGATGGCAAGGAATGTTTTGTTAGACTTTTGTGTCCACAAATAAAGGTAAATTATATCTTTCCCTAAAGCCTGCAGGAAATGATTGTCTCTCACCTACAGGTGGCTCTGAGAATCCCCAGACTGAAATTGCATATCTTATATTTCTCTTTGTCTTTTTTTTTTTTTTTTAAATGTTTTACTTACTGTCTGCTCTATATCTATCACCTTATTGTGAGGAATTGGAGCCCCAAAGAAATAATAGTTTAAAAAAAAATTTAGCCATAAACACTGCCCAAGGACTTAATGGATCTTACTGAGCCAGGCAATGCAGATGTATTGGGACATAAATAGGTGATAGGAGATAAGAAGCACAGAGGCAATTTGTTTGGATTGGGTCACTGCTTAATCCAAATGGGTTCAGCACAAGAATTCATGAAACGTGACAGCGGGCCAAGAGGAACTTGCTGTGACATTTCAGATTCTCCTTCTTCTTCTAATTAACCATTTCAAGTATAACAAAACTTATAGCACTTACAGATTTAGTACGACCCATCTGCACTGAGTACAGACCTGTGTGTGATACATGGGTGGTTCTGCCCCCTCAGGCAACGGACCTCAATAATACCTTGAATTGGGCTTTTAATTTCTATGATACATTGATTCTGAAAAGCTTTCTTTTTTTTTTTTTTTTTCCAAAGACAAAACCTACAGCAGAGTTGCCTTATGACAAAGCCTGTCATCAAATGTACTTGGATATAGTGCATGGATTTAATATACTGCAAATATCAGATGTTTGAAGACAGAAAAATCACATGAGAGCAAAACTTGCATTTATGATAATAATGAGAATGATAAGAGTAGGGAGATAGAGATAGCTGCCATGAGGTCGACTCTGACTCATGGAGACCATATGTCCAACAGAATGAGAAGTGGCCCAGTCCTCCATCATTCTCATGACTATGGGCATTCTCTAGTCCATCTTTGGATCTGCTGTGTCAATCCATCTCACTGAGGGTCTTCCCTTACCCTCCATGGTCCACTGCTTCATCAAACGTGATGTCTTTTCCTACTGATTTTTCCTTCCTGATAACATTTCCAATGTCAGACAATGTTTATGTTGGGATCTATAAGGTTTTCATTGACTAATATTTGGAGACAGATTGTCAGACCTTTCTTCCTAGTCTGTCTTACTCTGGAAGCTCCTCTGAAATCTCTCCACTATAAGTGACTATTCTGGTTCCCTAGTGCCACTATGACAGGAATGTACCACAAATGGGAGGGCCTTAACAAACAGGAATTTATTCTCTTACAGTTCAGGAGGCTAGGAGTCCAAGTTCAAAGTGCCAGGCTCTAGGGGCTAGGTGAAAACTCCTCAACCTTGGGCTTCAGCTCTGTCTCTTGCTCCTGACCCACTGAAGCTAGAGGCATCTTTTCAGTCAGGCAGCTACTGGCTACTGAAGGTAACAAGCCCAAGGTCGACAAATAAAATGTCACAGTCCTGATGTTATCAAACCACACGGCAGGCCATTAATTCAAGTCCATTGTAAGTCCCAAGGTCGGCTGAACATGGCAGGCTGCTGAACAATGACACGGCTACATGCAGGGTCCAAGAGTGCCATAAACTAGAGACCATTTCTCAAGGTTCCTGCTTATACACAGGAAGCAGACCACATTCCCTAAGGCAGCTACTCAGCTGTTCACAGTAGATTCCACCATGGAGTTGATTATCAGTCTCATCATGGGGAATACTACATCTAGCTGCCCAGCCACTCAACCAGGCCCAGCCAAGTTGACACACAAATATATCCACTACAGTGACCCTCGTTATATTTGAAATACCACCGGTATAGCTTCTGGTATCACAGCGACATACAAGCCATCACAGTCTGACAAACCCTGATGGCAATAACAGCTGCCATTTTTAAACAATTTCTATTTTTGCTATGAGTCAGGTCTGACTCGACAGCACATAACAACAATATAGGCCAGATACTTTACACACATTCTTACAAAAAACTTGCCAAGTGGCTATAATTATTCTATGGGACACAGGCTCAGTTAAACTAAGTTGTCCAAGGTCAGTTAGCATATTGGAGTTATGGAATTTAAAAAAAAAAATTATTTACAAGGAAACCTAAATAATTCACATTACAACTCAAGTAGGTTGGAAGGAATTCAAGAATTATTCAGCTTTAGTTGGTGTGTTCAGATGTCTTTATGGTGCTAACATATGGCTATAACCCACATCTCTTCAGGTCAAACCTTTCAAGTTGCCTCCTGACAGCCTGTCTCCCACCATTCTCACTTATCCTGGGAAGTGAGAGCTAGGATTTAAATCCCAAAGTCATTCCTCAGTATCTGGAGGGAGCACGTTAACAAAACAAAACAAAAAGCAGTTGCTATGAAGTCGATTCCAACTCCTGGGGACTCTAGTGTGTCACTCTAGACCTGTGCTCCATAAGGTCTCCAGTGGCTCTGATTTTTTGCAAGTGGATTGCCAGATCTTTCTTCTGTATGACAACCACTAGGTGGACTTGAACCTCCAACTTTCAGGAGGTACTTGAACATATTAATTGTTTCTACCACCCAGTGGGTCTGGAGTATTTTAATGCTCCACAAATACTTGTTGAAGGGATAGAAACAGCACCTACCTTCACTGAAGCCTGTGATTTTCATTAGCCTAAAAGGATACCAGGAGCTCTGGTAGCATAGTACCTAAGGTGCTTGACAGCTAACCAGAAGGCTGGCGATTCAAACCCACCAGCCACTCCTCGGAAGGAAGGTTGGGCAATCCTACTTCTGTAGTGATACTGCCCCGGAAACTCAAGGAGGGGTCGCTATGAGTCGGGGCTGACTCGATGGCACATAACAACACAACAACAAAAAGGATACCAGTTGCCTATTTTCATGAATGCCAGATTGATGTATTCTAAAAATATATAGATATAAAAATGGAAGTTTTAAATAAGATATTTGTATTTAACTGACAAGCAAAATTAATCCACTCTTCCCAATTCATGGCCTCCTCGCACATACTTTGGACATGTTATCAGGAAGGACCAGTCCCTGGAGAAGAACATCATGCTTGGCAAAGTAGAGGGTCAGTAAAAAAGAGGCAGACTCAGTGAGATGGGTTGACACAGTGCCTGCAAGGATAGGCTTAAGTGTAGCAACTATTGTGAGGCTGGCACAGGACTGGGCAGTGTTTCATTCTGTTGTACATAGGCTAGCTCTGAATTGAAACAGACTCAATGACATCTAAGATATCACCAAATTCATAGAATATATTCAGTTAGTCAATTTTTGTGCTTAATTTTATTGTACAATGCAAACCTGTGACTGGTGATTGTCAAGAAAAGAGTAAAAATTGAGTTGGTCCTTAAATTCTTGGGTTAACTTGTGAGTTACTCCTGGAATGAGGCCAGGTACATTCCGAAGAGTTGAGGTTTTGTGGGGGTCTTTTATATCTCATATGATGTCACTAAAAGGTTGCACATCAGTGGCATGGTGTTTTTTGATTTTGTTTTTTCCTAGGTAAAAGTGGTGTCAATGTAGGACACCTTTTGCATTTTAAGCACTGATGTTGGTGCCTTGTCTCATAGTTATGTAACAAGGACACCTTATAATTACTTTTTTTTAAAGGGAAACAGAAAAAAAAAAAAAAGTCTACTACAAAAAAATACTTGCTGTCCTAGGGAAATAGTTTTTACAGCATACTTTGTCCAGGAGCCATATCTTCAAGACCAAACACTCTGGAAAAGAATGGATGCCCTTCTCAAGGCCAGAGTGATGACTGAGATGCAGGTATCAGAGGAATCACAGAAATGTGTGGGAAGGACTCCTTGAGTAGCTCAGTCCTTGAGCTGCTTTGGGTGGTCGCTAGCTTGAGCACAAAAGCAGCAAGACAATGGGTAGACCAACAATAGAGGACCAGGGCTGTAGTTGTAGAATCGGCCACAAGAAGAACAGGGTGAGATCCTTAAAGGATCAGTACTCTGAGATCGGTTCTAGGGGAGGTAGCCCACGATAGTGTTCAGCGTAGAGTAGTGGGAGAGGGCAGTGGTAGTTCAGTGGTCAAATTTCCACCTTCCTTATGGAAGACATTGGGTTTGATTCCCAGCCACTGCCTCTCATACACAGTCACTACTCCTTTATCAGTGGGGCTTCCTTGATGCTATGATGATGAAGAGATTGGAGTGGAACTTCCAGACTAAGATGGATGAAGAACAAAGGCTCCTTCTGAAAATCAGCCAACAAAGATTCTGTGGATCACAACAGTCTAATCCTGTTGGCCATGGGGTTGCCATGAGTTAGGGCAGCTACCAATAACAGAATAATAGGTACAAAAACAGTCAATTAATAACAACAACAGCAAGGATAGAGTAAGCAACAACAACAACAGCAAGGATAGAGTAAGCCTCCCACTGAGTCTCTTTTATATGTATTTACTCATTTCCAATATGTTTCCTGAACAACTCTACCCAATAGGAAGATGAGGTGTTATTCTCATTTTACACATGAAGAAACTGTGTTGTAGAGAGGCTGAGTGATATCCATATGGTTACAGAGATAATAAGTGATAGAGACAAATTAATATATAGAAAATACAAAGTGAAAGACATAAAGTCTTTGTTCAGGCACACCAGGCTTAAAATTTTAGTTCCACCATTTGCTAGCTCTATGACCTTCTTCAAATCCTTAACCTCAAGGAAGCATCAGATTGCTCGTGTTTCAAACGGGGGTAATATCAGCAGTTACAAAGTCTATGAAGTGCTCAGCAAAGTGCCTACCACTCAATAAATGATAGCTATTATTATTACCCTGATGCTTTTCCAATATACAGTTCCATTCTTCCAAATGGGGCTCATATTAGCATAGTGACAATCAGAAGCCGAAGCCAGCACAGATTAATGCAATGCTCTGATGGATGAAGAGAAGAGTAGAGATTTCTCTTACAAAGACAGAGAAGAGTGTCTTACAATAGATAGTGTGATCTGATGCATAAATGGCTGAATGCAAAGAGACTTAATTGAAAGATAAAAGAATAATTGCAGTAGAATAGCAGAGGCAAAAGCAGTTAAGACAAAAAAAGCACATGTATTAAACTGGGCTAATAAATGAAGAGGGCATGTGAGAAGCCTTGGAGCTAAGGACATTATAATCATCAGAAAACAAACAACATGGCAAGGGCAGGCTTCGAGTTCAGGAGGTCGAGTCCCAGGTCCAGGGTTGAAATATTCCCTCAGGAGCCCTGGTGGCATAGTGCCTAAGGCACTTGACTGCTAACAGGAAGACTGGCGGTTCAAACCCACCAGCCACTCCTCGGAAGGAAGGTTGGGCAATCTACTTCTGTAGTGGTACTGCCTCGGAAACCCAAAGAGGGGTCGTTATGAGTCGGGTCCAACTGGATGGCACGTAACAACAACAACAACAACAACAAATATTCTCAGAAGAATTTATTATCATGACGCCACAAAAGTCAGTTCTTGTTGGTTGCTGTTGAGTTGCTTCCAATGCATGGTGACCTCTGTGTGCAAAGTAGAAAGCTCTGTAGGGTTTTCAAAGAGGGGGCCATTCAAAAGCAGATCAGCAGACCTGTCTTCTGAGGAGCCTCTGGGTGGGTTTGCACTACCAACGTTTTGACTAGTAGTTGAGTGTTTAACTGTTGGTGCCATGCAAGGAGCGGAAAAAAACGAGTAGTTAAATTAGGGTCATATCCTATTAAACGTTATACTCTTACATTCAAAAAGTAGTCCTGCCAGGGTATACTCATAAAAATAACTTTATTTTTGTTTTCCACTGTTTCTTTACAAGTCCTTAGTGCAGGTAGTTTCCCCCTTTCATTTAGAAGAAAACACAGGTGGCATCTATCTCTCTGGCCACCTTAAGTCCTTAAAAAAAAAGGAATTGGGTATTTCTCTTTTTTAGCTTTTTATTGTGATTTGGATGAGATTTTACAAACAGATTTGTTTTACATTCAATAGTTCATACACATTTTGTTTTATGATATCGGTTATGGTCTCTGCATTATAACAGCTCTCTTCCCACTTCCTCGCTGCCGTTACTCTTTCCCCGTGGCCTTCTTGCCTGTGTGTTCCTGTCTCTCTGCCTTTCTCCCTGTGTAGATGCTGACATTCTGATCTCCCATGGCTGATTGTTCTTAGGAGTGCATCTCCCTAGTGCAGGTGTTCACCTTGCAGTCCTGTCTGTTGTTTGGCTGAGAGTTAAGCCATAGGAGTAATTTCAATGCCAGGTCCAAAGGGTGACTTGGGGCCATAGCCTCAGGCTTTTCACCAGGCTTTATCAGACCAGTGAGCCTGGTCTTTTTATGATAGAGTTTTAGTCCACATTTTTCTCCCAATTTTGATATTTTCTAATTGCCCAACCAGATCCACTCTACTTTTTCTGCTCTGGGCCCTAGGAGGCCAGCCTACAAGGATGGCATCAATGGAAGCCATTGCCTTTGGCTTCTATTTGAACTTGATTAATGGAAAGAAGCAGCAGGAGATAGGAAGGTACACAAGAGGAGACAGAAGCCAAAGCATGTATTCCTCTGGCTCCTTCCCTGCTGGACGGCAGTGGGTTGGCCGTGTTCTTGCACTAAAGTCCTTCTCTTCTGCCAGGCAGCCCTTGGCAAGAACTACTCTCTGCTGGTTTTGGAAACCAGTTCTGTCCCTTGTCCCTTCATGGGTGGTAATGACTTCCTGCTGTTGCAAGCCTGGAGGTGCTGCACCATCCCTTGGTTTCCCTCAGCCCTGCTCACAAGATTGTAAATAGTCCCTTTATTAAACTGTCCTCAATTACTCAGTTTAAGTGTGCCATCTGTTTCCTGCTGGGACCCTGATTGATACATATGGCCACTTTAAGTTGCAAAACACAGTCTTGTTTGGGTATTTTGAATAGTTAAACTATGAAATAGTTAAAACTCCAAATCTGTTTTAGGGTTCAGTCTTCTCTTTCTTAGTTCTGTTGGAAGAAGGTGTGTGATTAGCATGTTGTTTCCTTGCTCCTTCTGTTTTCACTTAGTCACCATGGTTTCTGACCCGGTTAAGGAGATGAAATAAAGAGAAGGGTTCTGTGAGTGGTTTCACACTCTGATTTTGACAGATAATTAGGGTTGACTCTTTTCCTCATGGCTCTTTTTGTGGCTTTTTTTTTTTTTTTTGAAACTTCCTATTGCTGCTTTTTTTTCCCCTCAACCCTAATATTATAGATGTTGTTATTGTTGTTGTTAGGTACCATTGAGTTGATTCTGACTCATAACAACCCTGTGGACAACAGAGTGAAACAATGCCCCGTCCTGCACCATCCTCACAATCCTTGCTGTGCTTGAGCCCATCCTTGTAGCCACTGTGTCAATCCATCTGTTTGAGGAATTTCCCCTTTCTCTGTAACCCTCCTCTTTACTAAGCATGCTATACTTCTCCAGGGACAGGTCCTTTCTGACCATGTGATCAAAGTAAATGAGATGAAATATGGCCATTCTTTCTTCCAAGGAGCATTCTGGCTGCACTTCTTCCAGGATAGATTTGTTTGTTCTT
>NW_006922062.1:1149757-1151114 GCF_000298275.1 Orycteropus afer afer | reverse complement strand
CATGGTGTCCATCTATCTTGTTGAGGGTCTTTCTCTTTTTTGCTGACCCTCCACTTTGCCAAGCATGATATCCTTTTACAGGTCTCATCTGACAACATGACCAAAGTAGGTGAGATGAAGTCTGGCCATTCTCGCTTCCAAGGAGCATTCCAGCTGTGCTTCTTCCAGGACAGATTTGTTAGTTCTTCTGGCAGTCCGTATTACTTTCAGTATTCTTTGCCAACACCACAACTGAAAGGCATCAACTCTTCTTTGTTAGATGTAGGTGACGTTTTTCCTTCCAGCTCTTTCCCCATCCTGTAGGAACTGCATTCACCTCAAGCCTCCATGTGCTGAGATCCTTTTGCTTTTTTGAAACATTATTTTGGATTGAATTGTGTCTGTTCACAAAGATATGTTGAACTCCTGATTTCTGGTACCTGCGAATATGATCTTGTTTTGAAATAGGATCTTCAGAGATGTTTTCCATTAATATGAAGCCATACTGGAGCAGAGTGAGTTCTAGTCCAATTTGACTGGTGTCCTTATAAAAGTGAAGAGACACTGAGACACATGCACAGTGGAGATGGCCATGATAATGCAGGCAGCATTGGAATCACACTGCAGCTGCCAGCTAAGGAGAAACTGGGGCTCCCAGAAGCTGGGGTAGACAAGTAGGGATGTTTCCCTAGATCCTTCAAATAGAGCATGGCCAACATTCTGAATCTAGTATCTTAGCCTCCAGAACTGTGAGACAATACATTTCTGTTTCTATAAGTTATTCAGTTTGTAGTACTTTGTTATTGTGACCCTAGGAAACCAGGACAAGTATCCTCATTGGACAGGGTCTAAACACTCACCAAGTTTGCCCCATCTCCTGTAAACACATCACCCATGGGAAATGCTCTTGTATGGTTTTCAAAGTCAGTCTCTGACCTTGCAGCGTGATCCCAACCCAGGTGCAGTTTTCTTTTGTTTCCTCTGTCCTCTCACTTGTGCTGTTGCTTTACTGAATGGAAGACAAGACTCCAATTCATTATATTCCTCTTACTGAAAGGACTAGGAAGAAAGGCCTGGTGATCCAATTTTAAATGTCAGCCAGTGAAAACTCTACGAATTACAATGTCCAACCCTTAACCAATCACAGGATGGCACAGGACCTTTCAGCATTTCTTTCTTTCATTCATGGGGTCACCATGAGTTGGGTTTCGGTTCCATATGAACAAGAACAACTTAAGGGAGCACATGTCATGATGGTGGTTCATTTGAGTGTCCTCTTTCAGGTTGAAGTAAAAGGTGGACAAATATTCTCCCCAACTGTCCTCAAGGTATGAGGCTTACATCCCACAGAAAAGTCTCCTTAAAAAAAAAAAAAAAA
>NW_006922062.1:1142326-1149174 GCF_000298275.1 Orycteropus afer afer | reverse complement strand
TATGTATTTAAATTTGATCAGTATTATGATAATTGATTTTAGAGAGAAAATATTACCATCATAGTTTGGTAAGAACTCTGTCTACAAAAGCAATGAAGTGGGTATGTGTGTGTGTCTGTGTATGTATGCATGTACTGTGTGTTTACTGTGTGTGTGTCCTGTGTAGACTTAAGGGGTAAAGACAGATAAATGAATAGTGAGTCCATCTAGTCACTGCTTTCAAACTATGTAAGAGAAATTTGGGCAGTTACATCTCATGTGGTAACCATGTAGAATTTTCTCATTTCACAGATGGGCACCAGTACCTTGAAGAAATAGCTTAAAGTAATAATGAAACTGAATTCCTACTCATTCCAGCTGTTATTCTAAGTTCCATATGAGATAAAAACAGTGACTGAGATGAAGTCTTTCAGTATGTGAACGTAATTAACTTCTCAAGTCTTAGACATCCTGGTCTTGGAAGGACTGGGGAATTCTATTTCTTAGCAGAGAAATCTTGAGGGGTGTTGTCTGGTCTAGGACCATTCCTGGTTGTGAAGAGTCTTGAAATACTGATTGTGGAGTTGTACTGCATCTATGAACACAATGATATAACAGGCACAGGGTAATGAATGCATAGACACAGTCTTATGTAGTTCCAAAGTAGAAATTTCTAAAAATCTGCAAGATAAACTGTGTTCAGTTTAGAAAAAAGTCTATTTTGAAGCATTTAGCTGCATTATAATTTTATATTAATATTTTGACCATTTCTTAAGATATTTGTAGTAACATATTTTTTTCTTTAAAAATCATTTTTTTTTTTTAAATCAAAGATTTAGCTAGAATTACAAAATTCCAAGTGTACAGATTGTCAAAGGTGGTGTGTGGTTTTGTCCTTTGGTCCTCCCTTCTTCTCTCCCTCCTTCCTTCATTCCTTCCTTCCCTCCCTCTTCTCCTTTTCTTCTCTCCCTCTTTTCTTTCTTCTCTCTCTTTTTGTTAAATAGTCAAAGTGTGTAGACTGAATGAATTCTAATATATGCGAATATTTCAAGGGTGTTTGTAAATAATGTTTTTTTGTTAAGTATCAAACTTTGTCTCTCTCTCTTCACATGTGTGAGTTTATATATCATTTATACATGTATGTATATATGTATATAAGCATATATAGATGTGTATGTTACGATACAGAGAATAGGCTTATAAACAAAGTTAATCAAAGCCTTTTTTTTTGTAAATTTTTGAGAGAGGTCTTTTAAAGTCTTTTACTGTGTTAGTGGATTTTTCAATATATCTCTTCATTTACTGCAGTTTTTCTTGTATATTTAAAAACTGAATTATGAGATGTTGAATAGTTAATGATGATTATATAGTTTTGGTGGACTGTAACTCTTACAGGAGCCCTGTGGCACAGTGGCTAAGTGCCTGGTTACTAACCAAAAGGGTGGTGTTTGAACTTACCAGCTGCTCCATGGCAGAAAGATGTGACTGCTTCCCTAAAATTTTCAGCCTTGGAAACCCTCTGGGGCAATTCTATTCTGTCTTATAGTGTTGCTGCTTGTCAGAACCCACTCAATGGCAATGGATTTGGTTTTGCTAACTGTTATTTGTATGAGAATAATATTATTTCTCCCATTTAATGCTTTCCATGTATTCATTGCTAATGTTTTAAAATTTATTTTTGTTATTGTTGTTAAAAATATACACAGCAAAATGCAAATCAGTTTAAGTTTCTACATGTAAATTTCAGTGACATTGATGACATTCTCAAGTCATGTACCATTCTCTCTCTCACCTTTCCTGAGACTTTCCTTCCCCATTGACATAAACACACCACCCACTGAGCTGCCTATCTAATCTTTCCAGTTGCTTTTGTCAATTTAACCCCATATACATATACTTCAACAGCATAAAGCTCAATGTAGACACTCTTTACTAGTTAAGCTAAACTATTAAGAAGATTTCAGCAGATATTTTTGTTTAAGTTTTAAAATATAAAGATTATCTCAGAGCAATAGTTTTGGGTGTTCAGCCACCGTGGTGCTGAATATTTTGAATTCCATGAGAATTTGAAATTCTGTTCTGTATTTTTCCACTTTGGATGTATTTTTCTGTGGAATCATTGAACAAAATGCCCAGTAATAATAGGCTGGCATCACTCACTTTCCCTGGTCTTCATAGCAAAGAAGGTAGCTGTTCATGGGCACAATTAGCCACACTTTCCGTTTCTTCTTCCTGCTCCTGAAATGGCTAAACCTACTTTCTTTTTATAGGTATTACATGGTAAACTTTTTCCTCTCAATCTTTACTGATGAAGATTGAAGACTACAGGAATATTTTTAAAACAGGAAAATTTAATACATCTATCATTTTTAATGATTAATAATGTAGTAAAACTTCTTCCTGCCACATTATTTTATACTTGTAGTACTATCGTTTACCTCCTCCCCTTTTATTTCAGCTCTTCTAACATTTTTCCCTCATTAAATAGTTCTTTACTCCTCTTTCCATCTAGTATAGTGTTTCCAGCACAAGTGCTATTGGCATTTGGAGTGACATTGTTGTTAGGTGCCATCAAGTCATCTTCGACTCATAGTGACATCGTGTACAGTGGAACGAAACACTGCCTGGTCCGGTACCAGCACCATGATCCTTGCTGTACCTGAGCCCATCATTGCTGCCACTGTTTCAATCCATCAAATTGAGGGCCTTTCCCTTTTTCATTGTCCCTCCACTTTGCCAAACATGATACCCGATACCCTTCTCCAGGGTATTATGTAAGAAGGGTCCCTTCTTACAACATGACCAAAGTAGGTGAGATGAAGTTTGGCCATTCTCACTTCCAAAGAGCATTCTGGCTGCACTTCTTCCAGGATGGATTTGTTAGTTCTTTTAGCAGTCCATGGTACTTTCAGCATTCTTTACCAACATCACAACTCAAAAGCAATGGCTCTTCTTTGATCTGCATTTTTCATTGTCCATCTCTTACATGCATATTGAAAATGCCAAGGCTTGTGCCATGCACACCTTAGTCTTCAGGGAAACTTCTTTGCTTTTCAGCACTTGAAAGAGGTCCTTTGCAGAAGACTTGCCCAAAGCTTTATGACATCTGATATCTTGAGTGCTGCTTCCATTCGTGTTGGTTGTAGAAGCAAGTAATATGAAGTCTTTGACAACTTCAATCTTTTCTCCATTTATTATGATGCTGCTTATTGGTCCCATTGTGAGGATTTTTGTATTCTTTATATTGAGGTGTAATCCATACTGCAGACTGTAGTCTTCAATTTTCATCAGTAAGTGTCTCTAGTCATCCTCACTTTCAGCAAGCAAAGTTGTGTCATCTGCATAATGTAGGTAATGTAGGTTGTTAATGGATCTTCCTCCAATCCTGATACCACATTCTTCTTCATATAGTCCAGTTTCTTGGATTATTTATTCAGCATACAGATGGAATAAGTATGGTGAAATGATACAACCCTGAGGTACTTCCTTCTTGATTTTAAACCACGCAGTATTCTCTTGTTCTGTTCTAACGACAGCCTCCTAGTCTATGTACAGGTTTCTCATGAGAACAATTAAGTGTTCTGGAATTCCTATTCTTCTCAAAGTTATTCATAATTTGTTATGATCCACATAATCTAATACTTTTGCATAGTCAATAAAACACAAGTAAACATCTTTCTGGTATTCTTTGTCTTGAGCCAAGATCCATCTGACATCAGCAATGATATCCCTTGTTCTATGTCCTCTTCTGAATGCAGCTTGGATTTCTGGAAGTGTTCTGTCAATATACTGCTGCAACCATTTTTGAATTATCTTCAGTACGATTTTACTTGCATGAGATAATAATGATAATGTTTGATAACTTCCACATTCTGTGAGATCACCTTTCTTTGGAATGGGTGCAAATATGGATCTCTTCTAGTCAGTTGGCTAGGTAGTTGTCTTCCAAATCTCCTGACATAGGCAAGTGAGTGCCTCTAGTGCAGCATCCATTTGTTGAAACATAATATGGATCCTACTAATTCCTGGAGCCTTGGTTTTCACCCCTTCCCTCAGTACAGCTTCGATTTCTTCCTTCAGTACCATTGGTTCTTGATCATATGCCACCTCCTGAAATGGATGAACATCAGCTGTTATTTTTGGTACAGTGGCTCTGTGTACTCCTTCCATTTTCTTTTTCTGTTTCCTGCATTATTCAATATATAGCCCATAGAATCTTTCAGTATTAAAACTCGAGGTTTAAATTTCCTCTTCAGTTCTTTCAGCTTCAGAAATTCCCTTTTGGCTTTCCAACTCCATGTTTTTACACATTTCATTATAGTAATTGACTTTTTCTTCTCAAGCTGCTCTTTGAAATCTTTTTAGCTCTTTTATCTTGTCATTTCTTCCATTTGCTTTAACTACTCTCCATTCAAGGGCAAGTTTCAGCATCTCTTCTGACGTCCATTTTGGTCTTTTCTTCTTTTACTATCTTTTTAATGACCGTTGCTTTCTTCATGGATGATGTTCTTGATGTCATCCCACAATTCCTCTGGTTTTCAATCATTGGTGTTCAATGCATCAAACCTATTCTTTAAATGGTCTGTCTTTGTGGTGACAATTTCTTGGTTGTATGTAGCTGATCTGCACTCAGCAAGGCCTTATTCCTAGCCTTGACACTAAATGTCACTAAGACTTCCAGTCACTGGGATAATCAAAAGCACACTTGCACATTTTCACCTGACTCCTTGGGGTGTTATACAACTCTCCACTCCTGATTGCCAATCAATTCTCATTAATTAGGATCTTAGTCTTATAATTTCTTTCTTTTGTGGTTATTTTTATTTTTTCTAATTTAATTTTAGTGTAGTGCCTAAGGCACTTGACTGCTAACCAGAAGGCTGGCGGTTCAAACTCACCTGCCACTCCTTAGAAGGAAGGTTGGGCAATCTACTTCTGTAGTGATACTGCCTCAGAAACCCAAGGCGGGGTTGCTATGAGTCGGGTCTGACTCAATGGCACATAACAACAACAACAACAATTTAATTTTTTAAATTTTCTCTAAGTAACATATGTTCATAGTTTAAAACTTAAATACTACTGTGAGGTTTATAACACCAACATGAAAGAAAGATCTTTTATGTCATTCCCTTGCACTTCTAAGGAGCTCTGGTTGCATGGTAGTTAAGGCACTCAGCTGCTAACCAAAAGGTGAGTGGTTGGAACCCACCAGCTGCTCTAAGAAGATGAGGCAGGCTGCTTCAGTAAATATTTACAGCCTTGTAAACCCTATGGCCAACTACTACTCTGTCCCATAGGGCTGCTGTACAGAATTGACTCAATGGCAGTGGGGTCTTCTCTTCTTCTTATTTGTGTTCCTCAGACCAGTAACCAGTTGTAGTCAAGTCAGCCAGTCTCAAGGTGACCTCATCTACATCAGAGTAGAATTGTGCTGTGTAGGGTTTTTAATGGTTTATTTGTTGGAAGTAGATTGTCAGGCCTTTCTTCCAAAGCACCTCTGTGAGTGTTGTCATTTAGACTCCCCATTTTGAGAGAGACTCAGACTTTGTCTCTTTTTGCTCTTGTCCTGCAAAGCCATGGAAATGGAAGCTCAGATAACCAGGGTGTGGCAGATACTCTCAGGACAAACACCTGCTTCCTATTCAAGCCTCTGGGTTCCTCTTTCATTTTATTTGGCTTACTTAACTTCCTGCAAGATCTGTAATGTATTTTAAAAGGTATTGTCTAGAATTTATCCAGCAATGTTAGTTGTTTCCAAAATGTGTGTGGTTCAGGGTATATAATCCACCTGGAAATGGTCATCTCATTGCATCATGAAAAACAGTTATTGTGGTAGTTATGTTTGTGTGTCAGCTTGGCTGGGCCTGGTTGAGTGGCTGGGCAGCTGGTGATAGTTACTGGCAATCAACTCCATGGTGGACTCTACTGGGAGCAACTGAGTAGCTGCCTTTGGAATGTGGTCTGATTCCTATATTTAAGGAGAAGCCTTTGGGGATGGTCTCTAGCCTTTGGCACGCTTGGACCCTGCATGTAGTTGTGTTGTTGCTCAGCAGCCTGCTATGCTTTGCTGACCTTGGGACTTACAATAGACTTACGTTAATGGCCTGCCATGTGGTTTGGTAACATCGGGACTGTGCCTTTTTGCTTGTCAACCTTGGGGCTTCGCAGCCTCAGCAGCCAGCAGCTGTCTGAGTGAAGAAACATCTCTAGCTCCAGTGGACCAGGAGCAGGAGGCAGAGCTGGAGGCCAGGGTTGAGGGGCTTTCACCCAGCCTCTAGAGCCTGGCACTTTGAACATGGACTTAAAACCTCCAAACTGTAAGAGAATAAACTCCTGTTTGTGAAGACCATCCCATTTGTGGTATATTCTTGTCAGAGTGGCACTGGGTAACCAGAACAGAATTTCGAACCTGGAGAGTGGGGTGCTGCTCTGACAGATACCTAAAATGTGAAAATAGGAGTGGAGTATGTCCTTGACCCGAGACCCTGGCAGAGAGACCCCAGGATACAGCATGACAGATGACATGATAGATGGCAAGAGACTGGTATGAGAGACGGTAGGAGCAGAGCTCAGAGACAAGCATAAGAGACAGCAGAAGCAGAGCCTAGAGAACCAGCATGAGACAGCAACAGCCTTACCAGCCCACGGAGGAGAAAGCTGGGTGTCATTGGGTAGACAGCTTCCTGGCGGAGTGCATTGTCTTTGGGTGTTAATTGGTAGAGAAGACCATCATAAAATGGAGTAGCAGGTTGGCTGGCCCATGGAACAAGAAAAATAAATGTGTTTTGGGGCAAGAAGTTTCCTGGCAGAGTGGGTTGCCCTCAGGCATTAATCGGCAGAAGCGGAGACCAAGGAAAAGAAGCAGAGCT
>NW_006922062.1:1140020-1141476 GCF_000298275.1 Orycteropus afer afer | reverse complement strand
AGAGCCTGGCACTTTGCCCTTGGACTTCAAGCCTCCAAATTGTAAGAATAAACTCCTGTTTGTAAAGACCATCCCATTTGTGGTATATTCTTGTCAGAGTGGCACTAGGGAACCAGAACAGTTATTCTTTTAGAATATGAGCATGATTGCTACTAGAGAAAATTTCTAGTAAATGAGTTATTGATAGGATTTATTCAGCTAGATATATTCATATGCTAATGAGTACTGGTCACTAAGTATCAAGTCAATTATTTTCAGTTCAAAACCTAGTTTCTCAAGGCAACAATGCTGTTTAGATCTGTTTTGTCTCCTTAGCTTCGGTGGAGGAGGAGTTACTCCTCATAAGTACATTTTCCTGTTAACTGCCACTTACTTCTATCCACTTCGGATGGAGTCTTTTCTAAAATGCATAAATTGTGTTTTGCATTTCTTAGCCTTCCTAGAGTATCCTGGCCATTTGCTGACTCTTCATTGATCAGAGTCACTATTACTCAGACCAACATGATCCAGTGGAAGGACTAGAACTTTAAGATAAGACAGATCTAGGTACAAATCCTGGCTCTGCTGCCTACTGATAGTATGATGTTAAGCAAGGTGATGGGCAAAGATTGTACTGCATCATGTGTGAGAGCTTATTTTTAATTTTGGAACAATTTTGTGAGCTGATTCTTAAACACAGTCATTATTAAAATTTAAATCATTTAAATTATAATTCCATAAATTATATATAGCAAAAGTAGTAAATCTTCAAGCATTGTTATTTCCTAATTATTTTACCACATTTCACTACTATCTATGACCTTGAGGTTATTTAGATTTCTTGTATCTGTACAGTAATGATGTGCTATTGAGCATCTCTTCCCGAGTCTGACTTCAGTGATATCACATTGGTTGCTGGAAATCGGCCATGGTGGGAGTATTTACACCACAGAAATTGGTATGCACTACAAATGAACATTTGAAATATCATTCTGTTGATTGTCTAGGCATAACGAAGTGATAGAGAAGATTGTAATAATGCACATTAAGCTTAAAAGTATGTCAGGATTCTAGCTGTTACATTGTGAGTAGCACCCAACACTGAGGAAATACTCTTCTAGCATTTTAAAACTATCATTTGATTCAGCAAAGACGAAGGACAAATCACTGAAGAACACGTGAAGTTCTCACACATCTTCATCCTTTCACTTTCACCTTACTTTTTAATGTAAACAAAAATATTAACCAAGACCTTTATGTCAGTTGTAGCCATAGCTGGCTAACAATGTAAGTGTTTGGCCAAAAAAAAAAAAAAAGAGAAAAAGCACTCTATGAGAAAAAATTGGCTATATGGAATTTATAGTGAAGAATGTTGTACATTTTACTATTGTTCATAAAATATGTACTATGCATCTTTTATATCAGTAAAACTTATAGGCATGTATATATATATATATATATATATATGTATATGTAT
>NW_006922062.1:1107255-1139918 GCF_000298275.1 Orycteropus afer afer | reverse complement strand
AATATTTATTCAAAACTAGGAGCACTGTGCTTGAACAAAATTATATTTTAGTGTATATGACTACCTCATTCCAAGTTCCAATACCAGCCTTCTTCTCACCCTACCCCTCTAAACCCCATATATAGACTTGACTTAAGAATTATTGGAATGTATAAAACTATCTGCTTCTATAATACAAGGTTCCATTAATCATAATATTCAAAGTTAAGTGTGATGTCTCATTTGTAGAGGCATTTAGTCTTCTACCTTGATATCAACTATCATTTTTGCTTTTGTTAAATTTCCTCCTTCTACTAGTATTTCTCGGAGCTCTGGTAGCATAGTGCCTAAGGCACTTGACTGCTAACCAGAAGGCTGGCGGTTCAAACTCACCAGCCACTCCTTGGAAGGAAGATGGAGCAATCTACTTCCGTAGTGATACTGTCTCAGAAACCCAAGGAGGGTTCGCTATGAGTCAGGGCCGACTAGATGGCACATAACAACAACAACAACAGTAGTATCTCCCATCTTCCCATGCCCTCTCTGAGAACCTATTATTACTTGCTGCCTCTTGTTGGAATTAGAAGCTATGCATTAACCTGTTAGAACTGAGCACAGAATACAAGTAGATGAGGACCCGAAAGACCTCCTTATAATTTCTTTAGTCTACTTTTTTTCTAGTTCTGACCTTTTTTCTGATATAAAAATTATTATGAAATATTTCAAGCATATAAAAAAGATTGTGAGTAATGTAACAAATAGGCCCTGATGTTCCTTCCACCCAGCTTAAGAAATGAAACATAAGAGATACAACCCAAAGTTCTCTTGTGGCCTTCCCAGGCTCTGTTTTCCTGTGTTTCTCCCCAGAGGTAGTCATTAGCCTGAATTTACAATTTACAGATATGTTTTTATACTTCTACATCTTGTGTATGTTGTTGTGGCTGCTAGCTCCTGTTGTGTGGGCCCCTACGTCATGGCAGTCCCAAGCAAGACATAATGAAATACTGTCCACACTCACACCATCCCATGATCAATCGTGATCTTTTGTACATGGAGTTATGAGTTGGAGGCCCATTCAACAGCAGATAACAAAAGCATTTGTTGAATTAGCAGAGGCCAGAACGAATATATTTAGGACATGAAAATCATCAACAGTGGTGGACTAGCATTCTCCCTTCAAACAGTTGACTCATACTCCATTGGCAGATAATAAGAGACTAGGGTTGAAGCATAGAGTGCCAGAGGTAAGATCCCAGGGCACTGTCATGGACAAAAAGAAGGACAAGTCATGCTGTCAGTCATGACCCAGGGGATGTTCACAAGGAGGAGTTGTTTTCAACTAGACATTCTTAGGCTGGGGCCTGCCTTTGTTTACCAGGGGCAGAGATCTTCAGCTAATGGACCATGAAACCCTGCAATGTGCTGCACTGTGCAATAATTTTTCATTTGCCACCAGTCAGCTTCAGGGATCAAGGGCAGCTAAACATTTGTGCATGTTATTTTAAAGGCATATTTTAAAGTTATAAATATGGTACATTGAGTTAACAAGGTATGTTCTTTTGGTGACAAATATTTACATTCTTCATATGCCTCTTGATGTCAGGAGTGTAACCATTTCATTTTCTTCTTTTCCTCAGGAGGCTGGGATGCAGATGGAAAAGGCCCTTGTGTCTGGGACACGTTCACCCATCAGGGAGGAGAGAGAGTGTTCAAGAACCAGACTGGTGATGTAGCTTGTGGCAGCTACACTCTGTGGGAGGAAGATTTGAAATGTATCAAACAGCTTGGATTGACTCATTACCGCTTCTCTCTTTCCTGGTCACGTCTGTTACCTGATGGGACGACAGGTTTCATCAACCAGAAAGGCAAGTGTTTCTTAAAAATAGAAGGTTGCAGCTTTAATTCAAGGTTATTGCTGCAGTCTGGCATAATTAATCCAGTGTGCTATTCTGCAGTGTAGCTTTGAAATGGCAAGTTTTTAGAATGATTACGGGATACGTTTTTTTGATAGGTTTGCATTAGCTTTCTCAATCATATTCTGGTTTCTCTTGAGTTTTGAGATCTTCATGAGGTGGGTGGGGGGATAGGCCTGTGGCACGATGAGGGATAAGTGTTTAGTTACATAAAATAGTATTACAGTGTTAATCTGAAGGTAAATTCTCCAAAAGTTGATTCATTACATTATTTTCAGTTGTAGAATGTTCTGGTGTGTTAGGAAAAACCCTGCAGAACTTGAGAGGATTTTGAACACTTCTATTGGAGGTGAATGAGTGGAAGTAATTAACTAACCCAGTGGTTTGCCCAAAGGCCCTTGGAGTCACTTCACTTACTTGGGATTAATTGCTTGGCTGTTAACCACAAGGTTAGGGGTTTGAGTTTACCCAAAGCTACCTCAGACGAATGCTTGGTGATCCACTTCCAAAAACTCAGCTGTTGAAAACCCTCTGGAGAACAGCTCTGCTCTGACAGACATCAGGTTATCATGAGTTGGAACTGACTTGGTGGCAACTGGTTTGGTACATCACTTTCATCTGTATAAGCATTTTTTTGGCGTCCTCAGTGCTCCAGTTCCCACAAGTAGAACAAAATGCTATAAAGTACCTACCTCAGAGGGTTGATGAGAGATTAGATAAAATTGTCTTTATAAAGTTTTTAATATAGTGGTTGAAGTAAAATAAGCTTTCAGTCAGTATTAGCTATTATTGTTATTATACCTTGTAATTAAAAAGACCACTGACACATGGAATGACTGCTACTGATGAGACATTTCACACACATTCTATTCAATCCTCACCATCAGCCAGGAAGCTATAATTATCAGATTTTACAGAGGTGCATGTACAAATCCACATCAGTTGGTAAATGATGGGTCTGACCAGTTCCTTTGAAGCAAAGGGGGTTGGAAAAGTATGACCTGAAGGCCAAATCAGGCCTGCAGTGGTTTTTTTTTTTTTTTTTAATTTTAATTTTTATTTTAACAGCTTGTTTTACATTCAACGTTCCATGTACATCTAATTTCATTCCCCATTTACCATGTCCAACCCTACCCCAGTCTCTTCCCCTCCCTACCCTGTAACCTTCCCCTGTGCCCCTCATAGTTATGCCCTCCTGTTTGTCCTGCATTTCCTCCATGTGAATGTTGCCCCTCTGGTGCCTGGTGGTCTATTGCTCTAAGGGATATATTACCACAGAGTATGTCGGTGCATCATACTGGGTTGAATGGTCTGCGTGTACATCTTGTTAACTATTGGGCTGAGAGCCAGTCCCTGAGGGTGCATTTTATTCAAGGCACAGAATGTTTTCCAGGGCCATAGTATTGGGGTCTCGCCAGATTTCATCTGACCAGTAATTTTGGTCATTACTGAGTTTTTGGATTTTGTTAAATGTTTTCCCTCCCAGTCTATCCAGGATCTCCAGATTTAATCCTTTCCTTAGTGGTTGGCATTGGTAGCCAGGCACCATCTAGTTCTTCTGGTCTCAAGGGCCATGGTTTCCTATGGCTGATTACTTCTAAATGCCCCCTTCCTTTTTTTTTTTTTTTGCATTCTTCTTTGCTTCCGATGCTAGGAGACCATTAGCTGCATCTTAGATGGCCACTTGAAAGCTTTTAAGACCCCAGTCACTACCCACCAAAGTAAGATGTGGAGCAACTGCTGAGTGTTTTTGTAAACAAAGTTTCGTAGGAACACAGTCATGTCCATTCAGTTGTGTATTATTTATGGCTCTTTTCTACTATAATGGCAGAAATGAGAAATTGGGACAGCGACTGCATGGCCCACACTGTCAAAAGTATTTCCAGCTGACTTCTTACAGGAAATGCTTATTGGTACTGTACTATAACATAATACAAACCAACCAGTTGCCGTCAAGTAGATTCTGACTCATGGAGACCCCTGTGCTGCAGATTAGGACTGTGCACCATAGGATTTTCAAGGCTTTGGGCTCTGGTGGCATAGTGCCTAAGGCACTTGACTACTAACCAGAAGACTGGTGGTTCACACCCACCAGCCACTTCTCAGGAGGAAGGTTCCGCAATCTCCTTCCATAGTGATACTGCCTCGGAAACACAAGGAGGGGTCACTGTGATTCAGATCTGACTCTATGGCAGTGAGTTTGGATTTTCTTTTTTTTTGACCTTTCAGAAGCAGATTGCCAGGCATTTCTTCTGAGGCACTTCTGGGTGGATTCAAGCTGCCAATATTTTGGTTACTAGCTGAGCACTTAACTATTTTCTCCAACCAGAGACTCCCTCCTACAAATCAATGACTTTTTAATTAAGAACATTTATTGCTATTTTTGAGGAGCCCTGGTGGCACAGTGCCTAAGGCATTTGACTGATAAACAGAAGGTTGGTTGTTTAAATTTACAGCCACTACTGAGAAGGAAGATGGGGTAATCTACTTCAGTAAAGATTTACTGCCTTGGAAACCCAATGGGGGTTGTCATGAGTCAGAATTGACGGTAGGTTTTTTTTTTTTTTTGGTGTTGCAATAGTTAAGGCATTTGGCTGCAAACCAGAAGGTTGGTGGTTCAAACCCACAAGTTGCTCTGTGGGAGGAAGATGAGGCAATCTACTTCTGTAAACATTTACTACCTTAGAAATCCTGGGGAGGTCACTGTGGATTGGAATCTCAATGGCAGTGGTGTATTACTACTTAGTCCTGCAAAGAATTTCACACTATTAATAGGGCTAGCATTAGAGTGAGATGAACAAGATGTGTGGGCACAACATTTAAGGAGGCCCTTTAGTGTTAGGGCCTCCCAAGTACAGGAAGGGTGTATCTGACAGTGAGGGAGCTTGCTTGCTTCACCCTAGCACTCAATCAAGAACTTTCATTAAAACAAAGGGATTGATTTGAGTAAGTTATGTGATTTTCTGCTTAACAAGGACAACCCATGAAAGCAACTCCTCGGTGGTTCTGTGCTCTTAGCAATGTTCCTCTTTCATAGGAGGGGGGGATATTGTGAAATGGAAGCACCATATATGTATTCATATGTAGGACTGAGCCTGCAAGTAGCCTCCCCAGAATTGGGCAGCGTAAGATTAGCAGGCCAATTACTTGATTGTAAAGCCATAACTCATTGCTGTTGGCTGAATATCTATTTCTTGGCATTAATGGCCAGTTTTGTTTTTTTTTGACTTTGAATTGATTTTTTTGTTCAATTCGAAAGTGAACTCATCATTTTCTACCTCCCTAATCTAAGATCTGTTCTCTCTGGCATCTCCATACCTCAAGGTCTAATAACTGAGAGTTAAATCCTTTCTTCTCTACATCAATTGGTTGCCAGATATGGTTCATTCTACGCATGCCTCTTCATTCTCGCCCCTCCTAGCCATCCTCTGCCCTCACCCTAATTTTGATCATGCTCACGAAGCACTTTTTGATGTACCCTTGACAGATCTACCTACTTCCACTCTCTCTGTCCTTCAGTCCTTTCGCCGAAATGCTGTTGTGGCATATTTTCTAAAGTTGGGGCCAAATCATGTTGGTTTGGATTATCTCCTGGTAAAAACCAAGCAATATAAAAAAAAAATTGGTTTTCCCCAAGCCTCAATCAACAGAGTCTATATTCCTTCATATATCATTCCAGACCCAACCTGACTTATTCTTATCTCTGAAGAGCAGCAGGTTAAATCCCCCCATGCATATCACCCATGCAATCCCCTGAACATCTAACCCCCTACCTATTTAACATACCATGCAATTGTCTAGCTTTGTGGAGATTTGCTTAAACTCTTTCTCTTGGCTAGAATGGTCTTTTTAAAACCCCTCATCTTACCTGCTGATGGACAAGCCTCATGTCAAGGTCTAGTTCAAATGTCTTTACTTTAAAGTCAGCCTCTAAGCCAGAAGGGATGTCTTTATTTTATTTAATGTATTATTATTATTTTTATTGCCATGACATTTATATCACTCACTAGATTGCAAGCACCTTAAATTTAATTCAGGCCAACAAAGATATATTGAATGTCTAACATGTACTGAAGAGTTCTGCTGGTGCAATGGGTAAAGCATTGGGTTGCTAATCAGTAGGCTGGTGGTTCAAACTCACTAGCTGCTCTGTGGGAGGATGATGAAGCAGTGCACTTCTGTAAAGACTTACAGCCTTGGAAACCCAATGGGGGAAACTGTGAGTTGGAATTGACTCTATGGCAGGTTTTTTTTTTTTTTTTTTTTAGCGTCTGTTAGGGGCTGTGCTAGGTAAGAGTAAAATAGATATAAAAGAAGCCTCAAATTGCTTACTGTATAATGGGTAGAAAATGCTGCCTTCTACCACCTCTCTGTTTGGGTCATACTGGGGTGCCTGCGTTTTGCTATGATACTGAAAGCTATGCCACTGGTACTTCAAATACCAGCAGCGTCACTCATGGTGGCCTGATTTCAGTGGAGATTCCAAACAAAGGCAGGGTAGGAAGAAAGGCCTGTGATCTACTTTCAAAAATCAGCCAATGAAAACCTATGGATCACAATTGAATGTGGTCCAATAGAGTGTGAAGGTGAATCCCCACAATGAAAGGCATTTGATTCACACACAGCAATGGACTTGAGCATACCAATGAACATGCACATGCCACAAGACTAGCAATGGTTCTGTTTGCATAGGGTTGCCATGAGTCAGTACTGAATTGATGGTAACTAACAACATCAATTTTGCCTTGTTTAGCCCCTTATTCTATTCCAGTTCCTTGCAGGGGAGGGAATCATTAAACATACACTGAATTTCATTAAGTTAAAATAATCATAAGAATCACTCTATGGATAGCAAGAATTGCCTTTTCTTGAGCATGTACTATGTGCTGCTCACTGTGCTGAGTATTACACCTGCTTTTGCTGATGGTAGTCCTGTGACTGAGGGATTTAGTGCCTAAGGCATTTGACTGCTAACCAGAAGGCTGGTGGTTCAAATCCACCAGCCACTCCTCGGAAGGAAGGTTGGTCAATCTACTTCTGTGGTGGTACCACTTCAGAAACTCAAGGAGGGGTCTCTACGAGTCAGATCTGACTTCACAGCAGTGCGTTTGATTTTGGTTTGAACGGGGATAATGATAGCCTGGCGTAGGCCTGGGTGTAAGGTTGCCAAGACCACCAATTTCTTTATTATGAGTTCAACTGAAGTCTGTTGGCCATGAAAGACCTGGTTTCTCATGTAGTGCTCCTTTCCAATCTTGCCAAACCACTTACATTCTCTGTGCTACAATTTTTCTTTTGGTAAAATGAAGTGAGGGCACTATATCACCAGAATTCTTTCTCCTGTTGCATTCTATAATTCTTGAAGTTAGGAGCTTTCACTGTACTTCCATTTGGATAGTAAACAACAGGAAACAAACAAGAAACCACTGGTGCATGACAGCACCATAACCACCACTTGCCACTGAGTCCATTCCAACCCATGGTGAGCCAGAGTATGGCAGAGTAGAACTGTGCTCCACAGAGTTTCCAATGGTTGATTTTTTCAGAGGTAGATCACTGGGCCATTCTGCTGAGACATCTCTGCATGGACTTGAACCTCCAAGCCTTTGGCTAGCAGCTGAGTGTGTTAAGTGTTTGCACCACCTAGGAACTCCCAGATAGAGATTCACAATCTTGTTTTTGAAATTCTAAAATTCTAAAAGCTCTGGAACCTGAAAGCTTCTCCACTCCCCCTCCACCCTTAAGTTTAGTTCTAAAACTAACTTGGTAGCAAAAGCTGACCTGAATTGATGTGAAATTTCTTTATAATTTCAGGTTATTTCACTTGGGTGAGACTATTCATATATTTTACTACAGACATATTAATGGGTTTGATTAATGGACACTGACCCAGAATCACTGGGAGTGTTAATGGATGGTATATGCTCAGTGTGACCTTTCTAAAATCCAGAATTCTGAACACTTCTGGCCCCAACATTTTTGGCTAAGGAAATATGAGCCTGTATCAACATATCACGCTTTGCAAAAGCAACTGAAGACCTACAGCAGATCATAGAGACATACTGCAGAACAGCAATCTGAGAGGAGGAGTCAGAAGAACTGGGTGGAAGGGAAGATGGGGTGGTAGGACTGGAGTCACTGGAGCCACCTCAACAGGTGGGGAAATCCTCACGCACATCTTACTTAGGGTTCATAAGCCCCCAACACTTAGTTTTTATGGCCCCTGCTTTTGTAAAGCCATACCGTACCAGTTGCTGTGGAGTCAGTTCCAACTCATGGTGACCCATGTACGTCAGAGAAGAACTGCACTTCATAAGGTTTTCAATGGCTGTGATCTTTCAGAAGTAGATTGTGAAGTCTTTCTTCTGAGGTATCTCTGGGTGAATTTGAACTGCCAATCTTTCAGCTAGTAGCTGAATGCGTAACCATTGGCACCACCCAAGAAGTTCTTATAAAGTCATAGCTGATTAATATTACAGACTTTTCCTTGAACAAGAGGCCCCTGGAGGTGCTTCCAGTGGATAGAATTTCAATAAGCACTTGCTCAGTCTTGTGCAGTGATCTGTTGAAGCAACTGGAATAGTTTTAACTCAGAAAGGCCATCGTTGGTTTTTTTTTTTTTTTTCTTCCCCTTTAAACAGTTTCCCAGAGAGCATGTAAAGAATTAAAAAAAAAAAAAACTCTGTCACAAAGAACTTCTTTTTGTGTTTGACTATTTCAAAGCTTGATTATAGGACATTTGGAAATTTGTAAAATCTTTTGTTCTCAGACTAGAAGGATATTTTACAAAACAGCCTTTCTCATCCAAATGTCAAGTTTTCAAAGTTTAGCAAAAAGAGATTGAATTGGCCACTGGAATCACATATTTCTGTGTTTCACTACTCTTCAGGTATACTTTAATGTCTATGACAAATGTAAATTTCAAGTGATTAGTAGGAGATCCAAATATTGGAAGTGAAAATAAGGAAGATTTATGCAGATATTTTTTTTTTTTCATGTTTACTTTATTATTTAAATATGAGTGCATTTAGTAGCAATAGTTGTCCAATTCATTCATGAAACACATATTAGTCTCTTACTCTCTGTTGGGCATCACAGAAGACTGAATAATGGTTTCCCAAAGATAGCTATGTTCTCACCTCCAGAACCTGTGAAGATGTTACTATACATGATAAAATGTGGTTTAGTTAAAGATTTTGAGATTGGAAGACTATCCTGAATTATCAGGTGGGCCTGATATAATCACAAGGTTCTTATAAGAAGGATATAGGAGAGTCAGAGTGAGAGTGAACGATGTGAGCACTGAAAAGATGTTAGAGAGAAGAGAAGGTGCCATGATCCTGTCCAACGTTGATGATGGAGGAAGAACCATGAGCCAAGAAGCCTCTAGAAGCTGGAGATGGCAAGGAAGGAAGTAGCCCAGGTGACATTTTTATTTTAACTCAGTGAGAACCATTTTCCACCTCTGATTTCCAGAATCTTAAGATAGTAAATGTGTATTGTTTTAGGTCACCAAATGTGTGATAATTTGTTACAACAGCAATAGGAAAGTAATCTAGGCAGTATGCCAAGACAGTCTGGGGCAACTAAAGAAGCTGGTGATGCAAGCTGACAAAGAAGTGAACCAAGAGAGGAAAATCCTGAGCTATTACATGCGTGACGCATGGAGCACTCAATCAAAATTAATCCTATGTTAAGATGTTTAACACAGAATATTTAAAGAGGAGGATTCTATTTCAGTTATTTTCCAAATTGGAGATAGCATCATTGCAGGTTCCAACCACTTTCTCTTCTAGAGGATTTTCCACATTTCTTTTTTCTGTATAACCCTACTCCATTGCTGGCCTAGGCTGATTGGAGAAGGAAAAGACACCAGTCTTAAGGCTCTCTAGAGAAATAGAATCAGTTATACATAGAAAGATGATAGATAGATAGATAGGTAGGTAGGTAGATAGATAGGTACGTAGGTAGATAGATAGGTAAGTAGGTAGGTAGGTAAGTAGGTAGATACAGAGAACAAAAGAATTACTTCAAGAGATTGGCTTGAATAATTATGCAGGCTAGCAAGTCCAAAATCCTTAGGTCAGGTAACAGGCTGGAGCCTTCTTCAGGCTTGTACTCCAAGATCCATAGGTCAGGTGATGGGCAGAGTACATCTAGATGGGAGGCAGAGGACATCCTGAGGAACTCCTCTTTCAACTAATTAGTTGATTACATTTCACTACATTACAGTATGGAAAATGATCACATTACATTGCATTAGGTTACATAATGGAACAGTAACTACTCTGCTGTTTGGCCAAACCACTGGGAACCATGGCTTGGCCAAAATGACACATAAAATTAGCTATCACAATACCTCTTCCTATAACATCTAACTTTTATGATGATATCATTATAAAATATGAGTTTGGCCAAGTTCTTCCTTTTGCAGGGGTGCTTGCAATTGAAGTATTGTAAAGCTGAGTGAATTGGTGGTTGGCACTGGCTCTATGAGGTAGCTTTGGTGAATGGGATGGCCATTTTGACACTATGGCAAAATGGATGTGTAAAGAAAGCTGGTTCAAAAGGAAGAGAAGAATGGACTTGATATGTGGAGAGAAGCAGGGATGAGAGAGAATATTTTACCTGAGAGGCATAGAACATCTCAGCTTCCAGCTTCAATCCCCTTGAGTTGCAGCTGCAGTTATGTTCTCTCATTGGGTATCCAGTATCTTGATCATTTCAAATACTGTCTACCCCACCCACACTTACCACATACCTGCCCCCAATGCCACATTTGTACTTGAATTAATTTGTGTGGGTGTCTTTTCCCTACAGCCAAAAGACCCTAACTCAAGCATACTTCATGCTTTCAAACAGCAAATAGAAGAAATGTGCTTAAATTGAAACAGAGATATAGGACTCCAAAAGACCAGGGAAGTTGTAATTTTGAAGATAATCAGTTCTTTCCAAATGTTCAGAGACAGAGCAGGATCCAAATAACCTCTCTGTTACGATCCCAGTAATGGTAATCTTTGATCCTGTAAAAATACACACTTATTAAGAGAATTAGCTATCACTGAATTGTAACAATCTGATAAATAAAGTTAAATAACCATTTGATAATTTATTCTCATTCAGCAAAACACTCATGAGGTGCCATTATTCATATTCCCATTTTACAGGTGAATACACTTGGGCATAGAGAGGCCCAATGACTTGCCCATGATGCTATGACTAAAATATTTGCTGTGGGAGCTCTGATCTTAGAAACTTCACTCCACTATCTCATGGGAAATTCCCTCACAGCAATTAATTAACCTTCCAAGGCAGGAGCTAGATGCTCATTTTGAGATGCTAACTATTCACCACACAGTCCTCTGTTGCTCTGACTGGGCTGATGAGGAGGAAAAATGGTTCTTTTGAAAATGTATTTACCTTCAGTATAACAGAGGTTTGGGAGCTCTGGTAGCATAGTGGCTAAGGCACTTGACCGCTAACCAGAAGGCTGGCGATTCAAATCCACCAGCCACTCCTAGGAAGGAAGATGGGGCAATCTACTTCCATAGTGATACTGCTTCAGAAACCCAAGGAGGGGTGGCTATGAGTCGGGTCCGACTTGACAGCACATAACAACAACAATACAACAGAGGATTATCATCTTGTTTGAATTACATTGACTGGGCATCATTAATGATTGTGTCATATCTAGTGATGACTTAAGAGATACATCGTTGACTCCACCAAAAAGAAAACAAAACATAAACAGAAAACCAAAACAGATCTGTAACTGGGAGCCAACTCCAAAGTAAGTGATTTTTAAGGCTAGTAAAAGCATTACCATGTTTCTCATTCTGAAACATTAGGAAACATCAGAAGTTGTGTTTCATAGTGGGAACACCTCAGCCCTTGTGGTGAGATAGACCTGAATTTAAATGTTGAGTGTGCCATTTGACAAGGAAATCTGGTGACATAGTGCTTAAAGAATTTGGCTGCTAACCAAAAGGTCAGGTTTGAACCCACTGGTAGCTCTGCAGGAGAAAGATGAGATGGTCTCTTTCCATAAAGATTCACAGCCTTAGAAACCCAATGGGACACATCTACTCTCTCCTTAAGGGTCTCTACGAGTCAGAATTGACTTGATGGCACTGGGTTTGGTTTTTGGTTTTGTGCCATTTGACAAAATTGGGCCTTTATGTATGATACTCACTCTGTGAATCTTGATTTCCTCCTGTGATCAGTTGAAATAATAGTGATCATCTGTCAGAGTTAGGAGTCTCTGAGTGGGATAAACAGTAAACTGCTTGGCTACTATTGGAAAGGTTAATGGTTTGAATTCACTCACAGGCACTTTGGAAGAAAGGCCTAGTGATCTACTTTGGAAAGATCACAGCTTTTGAAAATCCTCTGGAGCATAGTTCTACTCTGACACACATCATGGGGACATCAGGAGTCAAATAGACTCAATGGCAACTGTTTCCTGCTCCCTCCTTAGGCTTAGTGCTAAGGTTATACAAGACATGTGACATCTGGTGCATGTAGTATGAGTACAGTAAAGCTGTTGTTATTTTTACATTCAATGTCATGTTGTTGTTGTTATGTGCTGTCAAGTCGGATCCGACTCATTGTGACCCCTCCTTGGGTTTCCAAGGTGGTATCACTATGGAGGCAGATTGCCCAACCTTCCTTTGAAGGAGTGGCTGGTGGGTTTGAACCACCAGCCTTCTGGTTAGCAGTCAAGTGCCTTAGGCACTACACGGCCAGAGCTCCCTTCAATGCCATACTCTTCTCTATGAGAGAATGAATGAATGTACATGTGAACAATGGCTCGACCATAAATGACAATCAGTATTTGGTCCCAATAAGATCCCAAAGTGCCAAATCACAATGTCTGTCCACAATTGGTCCAGAAAAGCTAGAATTTGGTCAATGACTGCCAACTTCTCAATTTTTTGCCCTGCTTCTGGCTCAGGACTAACCAGAGAAAGCCAAATATGCTTCCTAAACCAAACACATAGGATGTCCTCCTTTCAGTTAGCCTGCCTCCAGCTTCCCCATGCTAATGGCCTCCAATCAGGGCATACTTGAAACCTTCTTTTTTTTCATTACAGAGCTTCCCACACCTCTGCCTACTTTGCCTATTTCCAAATGCAAGTGTGGTGACTGATTTGCTGTAGCAACCCCTGAATAAATAAGCCCTGTTCACATTTGGGTTGTATTTGCTTCTTTCCACATGCCATTTGGTCTTTCACACAATTATTTGTCTTTTCTCTCTTTGTAGGTTAGTGTTTCCTCCTTGCCTTATGTGAATAATTTATATTCATCTTTTAATGTCAGCTTAGATATCCCTAATAATAACAATAATAATCATCATGATCTGGATGATAGCTAACGTGCACTGAGACTTTACCACATGCCAAGAAGTGTTCCAAGCAGATTCCATTTACTACTTCATTAAACTTTCACAATAATTCATTGAAGTGAGATTCTGTTGTTATCCACATTTTCCATATGGAGAAGGAGACTTTGGAGAGACAGTAGTTTACCCAAGGTCATTGAGCAACTAGATAAAGGAGTTGTGAGATAAATTCAGGTATATGGGAGTCATAGTCCACCACTGAAGGCATTTTGCTACATTGCTTTCAGAATGTTCTCTCAGATGCCCCAAGTTTGGGGTAAGCACTTCTTATCATATGTTCCCATAGCAGTCTGTACTTCACCAGTATTTCTATATTATAGATGGTGCCATAGTGCCTAAAGCATTTGACTTGCCAGAAGGCTGGTGGTTCAAACCCAGCAGCCACTCCTTGGAAGGAAGACTGGGCAATCTACTTCCGTAGAGATACTGCCTCAGAAACCCAAGGAGCGGTCGTTATGAGTCGGAATTGACTCTAAGGCAATGAGGTTTTTTTTTTTTTTTTACATATTTATCTACAGTCTCAAGTAAAATGTAAGCTCCTTGAGAGAATGAACAGTGTCTATCTTGCTTATATGTATACGTCCATCATATGGTGTTGTTGTTGTTAGGTGTTGTCAAGTTGGTGGCAACTCTTCGTGAATCCATGTACAACTGAATGAAACAATGACCAGTCCTGCATCATCCTCACAGTCACTGCTATGCTTGCGCCCTTTGTTGGCAGCCACTGTGTCAATCCATTTTGTTGAGGGTCTTCCTCTTTTTTTGCTCACTCTCTACTTTATCAAGCATGATGTCCTTCTCTGGGGACTAGTCCCTCCTGAACCCATGTCCAAAATACATGAGATGAAGTCTTGACATCTTCGCTTCTAAGGTTGTACTTCTTACATAATATATTCCTGTGAGAATCAGCTGGTAGCCAGAGGTGGCTATGAATTCCCCTGGACTAAGTTAGAGTTTTAGAGCAAACCATTAACTGTGTATCTCTTAATATTCCAAGCCTCTGGCTATCAGCCTCTGTAACCCACATTCTGGGACAGATGTTGAGGTCTTGTTCATGCTCAGTGAGTATCTTCTACCCTTGTAAGACTGATGGGTCTGGGAAAACACTTAGGCAGTCATCTTGTTCAATTCATGAGCTTTAGATTTAATAAGCTTAAGATAATTCATTCATTCAACAAATATTTTATTGTCTGTTAAATTTCTGGTACTGTCCTAGGATTCAGAATTCCAGAGGTGAACTACATAGGCAATGACTCTGCTTTTATGGAGCTTATATTCTACTGAGGCTAAGAGACAAAAACAAGTGGGCAAAAAAAAAAAAAAAAAAAATATTGTCTACAATTATGAAAATAACACAAAATTATTGCTAGCAACTTGCCCAAAAGTATACATTTCAGTACATGCATCTTCCAATCATATCACCCCATCCTGATCTCACACCCTAATCAGTCAGCCTTCTTTGGAATCCTTCATGATTCTTTCCAGTCTTTAATTGATGATACCTGTTGTTTGTTGGCCTAAAGTCAGCTTTGACTCATGAGGACCTTATGTATAACAGAGTGAAACATTGCTTGGTTCTGTACTATCTTCATAACCTTGGTGTATTTGAGACAGGGCTTTGAACCAAACTTATTCTGGTTCAACCAATTGCTGAGAATTTGTCTTTCCACCCCAGATGTACTGAATTTTGTAAGATAAAAGGTGATACAGGCTACACCCAGGAAAACTCGCCTTACATCAGATCAGGGCTGTGACCTGATTAAGGATCTTGCATCCCACCATAATCCCCTTACCACTCACTCATGAGCTGATCACATCAGAACACATCATGGGATGATTACCTTATTATGTAACTGCCAAACTGCTGAGAATCATGGACCAGCCAGTGTATGTGCTGGTTCAATACATCTAGGGTGTAAGGGGATTGAACAGGAATGAACTTGGTAGAAGTCCTGGTTTGAACTCACTCTCGCAGCTATGGTGTCTGTCCACCTCATGGAGGGTTTCCCTGAACATCTACTTTACCAAATATAACGCTCTTTTCTAGTGAGTGCTCATTCTGATGATGTGTCCAGAGTAAGCAAGATGAAGTCTCACCACTCTTGCTTCTAAGAAGTATTCTAGCTCTACTTCTTTCAAGACTGATTTGTTTGTTCTTCTGGCAGTCCAGCATTCTTAGACAACACCACAATTCAAACGTCAATTCTTCAATCTTCCTTTTTCATTATCCAGTTTTCACATGCATATGCAGTGACTGAAAAGATTATGGCTTGGTGTAAATACACCTTGGTCATCAAAACGACATCGTTGCTTTTTTAACACTTTAAAGAAGCCTTTTGCAACATTGTTTGTTATCTGTTGTTATTGTTATTTGCCATGGAGTTGGACTTGACTCATAGCAACCCCATTATCACTATGAAGTAGGATTGCCCAACCTTCCTTCCGAAGAGTGGCTGGTGGGTTTGAACCGCCAGCCTTCTGGTTAGCAGTCAAGTGCCTTAGGCACTATGCTACTATCCAGGAAGTAATATTTGACACAAATGCAACTTGTTTTGAGTGAAAAGTCATTTAGGAAATGGTTCCTAATCTGGCTTATTTAAAATTTGTTGTCAATATACTTAAAGTAACTTTTCTTTGCATGTTTTCTTTTTTTTTTCCCTTCCCCTAGGCATTGATTATTACAACAAAATCATTGACGACTTGTTAATAAATGGGATTACCCCCATTGTGACCCTTTACCACTTTGACTTGCCCCAGGCTTTAGAAGATCAAGGAGGTTGGTTGTCAGAAGCCATCATTGAGTCTTTCGATAAATATGCCCAGCTTTGCTTCAGTACCTTTGGGGATCGGGTCAAGCAGTGGATCACCATAAACGAGCCCAATCTGTTTGCTCTCTTAGCATATGATTTTGGTGTATTTCCTCCAGGTGTGCCTCACATTGGGACTGGAGGTTATCAGGCAGCTCATAATTTGATCAAGGCACATGCCCGATCCTGGCACAGCTATGATTCCTTATTCCGAAAAGAGCAGAAGGGTATGGTGTCATTAGCATTTTTTTGTGGCTGGGTGGAACCAGCAGACCCCAACTCAGTGGCTGATCAGGAAGCTGCTCAAAGAGCCATGGCCTTCCAGTTGGGTTTCTTTGCTAAACCCATATTTATTGATGGAGATTATCCTGATGTTGTCAAGTCCCAGGTTGCCTCCATGAGTAAAAAGCAAGGCTATCCATCGTCCAGACTCCCAGAATTTACAGAAGAAGAGAAGAGGATCATCAAAGGCACTGCTGATTTCTTTGCTGTGCAGTATTACACAGCTCGTTTAATTAAGCACAAAGAGAACAAGAAAAGAGAACTGGGTGTTCTTCAGGACATGGAGATTGAAATGTTCCCAGATTCATCTTGGGAAGTTACAGACAAGGTCTACGTGGTGCCATGGGGGATACGTAAACTTCTGAAACATATTATGGTAAATGCACCATTTGTTTGTATCTATGTACAGTTAGATATTTGAAGGTGGAAGGACAGGCAAATGTATGTATATATGTATGTGGACCTGAAACAAAAGCAATTTTAGGCAATAGCATGCTTAGGAAAAGCAGATTAGGATTTGAATGGTGGTTGGTGAAGGGTAATCAGCTGATTTAAAAAAAAAAAATCCAAACTAGTTTCCACTTAGTTGATTCCAACTCCTGGTGTCCCCATGTGGAACAGATTAGAACTGTGCTCCATAGAGTTTTCAGTGGCTGATTGTTCAGAAGTAAATTGCCAGACTTTTCTTCCAAGCTGCATGGATTCAAACCTCCAACCTTTTGTTTAGTAGCTGTGTGTCACTGAAAAAAACCAAAACCAAAACCAAACTCATGGCCATCGCGAGTTGAATCTGGCTCATAGACACCCCTCCTTGGGTTTCCAAGGTGGTATCACTACGGAAGTAGATTGCCCAACCTTCCTTCCGAGGAGTGACTGGTCTGATAAAGGGCTTCAAACCTATTAACAAAAATTAACATTTGTTTTTAAAGTCAGTCGTGGCCAGTAGCTTAGAAATGCTTTTCAGATGGTTCCATGACTGTGATTATTATAAGACACACTAAGTACCGAGATAGCTGACTGGATCCCTTTTTGGTTTCAGTTATGCTGGATGGCATCCAAGGAACTGAAATTAAAATTTCAAGTTGTTGGTTGTCAGGACTCCTCCTGCCAGTGCTTAGAGAATGTAGTGTCTAGAGTGACCAAGGGGTTAAGGAGCAGTGACAATCAGCAGATGCTGATGGAAGAAAGATAGTTCCATTTCCTTATTATAATAAAAGTCATTTGACTGTCTTCATGGACTTTTGCACAGTTTTGCTTCTCCATTATTAGTCATAAAAGGTCAGTGCATGGAAAATTAAGTTAATAGGGTCAATGCAATTTGATGAAAACTAGTTTTGGGTTGTAGCTTAGCGAACAGAGAGGGTAATGCACCTGATTTTATGGCTTTCTTTCTTTCTTTTCTTCTTTTTTTTTTTTTACATCTGTTTGGAATAAAACTTCTGCTCTCTTGTTCTAGGATACGTATAATAACCCTGTAATTTACATCACCGAGAATGGGTTTCCCCAGGGTGACCCTGCACCTCTTGATGACACTCAGCGCTGGGAGTATTTCAGGCAGACATTTCAGGAACTGTTCAAAGGTACCGTTTGAAATGATGAAAGATCAATTGTGCAAACTTAATATAATTTTCCCATGTGCTTATTTGCATTCAGCAAAGACCAATGATTTTGAAAGCTGAAATTCATGTAAATCAGTGTAAAGCAATGTAATTAAGAGAGAGGAGAAAAAGTATTTAGGAAAGAGGGAGGTGAGGATGTTGGCCTGGCTTCAACCTCTAGAAATTTAATCAAGTAAAAAGCGACTGTCTTCAGCATTTTGTGACTTCTGGGTGAAGGTGACGTGAATAGAAGGAGTGACAGCTGTTGGGAAAACACATTAGGTGTTACAAAAAGATTAGCACTGACCAACTACCCTATGCTTATTTGCATATTTTAATATGCTAACTACCAGAAATAAATTGACAGGGTTTTAAAAGACTCAAATTCAACATTTGTGCAATAACCTTAAAAATGACATGAGTCTTCAATCAATGTAGGTTTCACTTAAGCAGTAAGTGTAGCCTAGTTAGAAACAATTGTTACATAGAATCTGTGAATTATGTGTCAAGATAATATTACTTTTCTGATAAATCTTTTACCTTCCTAAAAAAGACAAAACAAAACAAAAAACAAAACAAAACAAAACAAAAAACAAAACAAAACAAAACCCAGTGCTACTCAATCAATTCTAACTCCTATCTACCCTCCTGGATTTTTTTTAAAAATCATATTTGGAAACTAATGTGATAGAATATTTATTTGGTAACATACATTTCTAAATTTATGCACTAAGCACTACTACTAAAGGTGAAGAAATTGGAAATTTTGTTACCAACTTCAGCAGTCTAAAATTGATCAAACATGCAATCAAGATGCACTGATGATTTCTGGTGATTCGAATGTGAAAGTTGGAAACAAAGCAGAAAGAAAAACACTGGAAACACTTATTTATGCAAAGAAATTTGGAAGACAGTTACCGACTGGGAAGAGATTCATATGCATGCCCATTCAAAAGAAACATGATCCAACAGAATGCAGAAATTATATAAAAATATCATTCATATCACACATAAGCAAAATTTTGCTGAAGATAATTAGAAAAAAAAAAGCAGTTGCAGCAGTATAGTAGCAGAGAACTTTCAGAAATGCAAGCTGGATTCAGAAGAGGATGTGGAAGGAGGGATAACATTGCTGATGTCAGATGGATCTTGGCTGAAAGCAGAGAATACCAGAAAGATGTTTACCTGTGTTGTATTGACTATGCAAATTCTTTCTACTGTATGATTTGTATCAAATTATGAATCACATTGTGAAGAATGTCAATTCCAGAACACTTAATTGTGCTCATGGGGAACCTGTACATAGAACAAGATGTAGTCACTCAAACAGAAGAAGGTGACATTCTGTGGTCTAAAATCAGGAAGGGTGTCCATCAGGGTTATATCCTTTCACCATAGTTATTTAGTCTGTCGGCCGAGGAAATAATCCAAGAAACTGGACTATAGGAAGAAGAATGCAGCATCAGGATTTGAAGAAGAGTCATTAACAGCCTTCAGTATACTGACACAATTTATTTGCTGAAAGTGAACACAAACCAAACCAAACCCGCTGCCACTGAGTTAACTTTGACTCATAGTAACCCCATAGGGTTTCCAAGGCTGTAAATTTTTACAGAAGCAGACTGCCTCATCTTTCTTCTGCCAAGTGGCTGATGGGTTCAAATTGCCAAACTTTTTGTTTAGCAGCCAAATGCCTTAGCCACAGCACCACCAGAGCTCTTTTGCTGAAAGTGAAAAGAACTTGAGGTACTTACTGATGGAGATCAAAGACTAGAAGTCTTCAGTATGGATTACATTTCAACATAAAGAAAACAAAACCCTTCGCAAGTAGACCAATAAGTGAATCATGATAAATGAAGACAAGATTGAAGTTACCAAGGATTTCATTTTCCTTGGATCTGCAATCAATTCCCATTGAAGCAGCAGTCAAGAAATCAAAGGAGGTATTGGATTAGGCAAATCTACTACAAAAGACCTCTTTAAAGTGTTAAAAAGCAAAGATGCCACTTTGAGGGTTAAAGTGCACCTGGCCAAAGCCATGGTATTTTCAACAGCCTCGTATGTGTGTGAAAGCTAGACAATGAATAAGGGAGAGTGAAGAAGAATTTTTGGATTTGAATTATAGTTTTGGAGAAGGGTATTGAATATACCACTGACTTCCAGAAGAATGGATAAATCTGTCTTGGAAGAAATATAACCAGAATGTTCCTTAGAGGGGAGCATGGTAAGACTTTGTCTCACATACTTTGGACATATTATCAGAAGAGAACAGACCCTGGAGAACGATGTCATATTTGGTACATTACAGAGTAGGAAAAAGAGGAAGACCCTCAAAAAGATGGTTTGACACAGTGGCTGCAACAATGGGCTCAGGCATGGCAACAGTTGAGAGGATGGCTCAGGACTGTGCAATGTTTTATTCTGCTGTATGTAGGGTCACTATGAGTTGGAAACAACTCAATGGCATCTGACAACAACAATACGCATCCCTAAACCAGTTCATTTCTCTCTTATCTATCATGTTCAGTATTTTTTTTTTTTTTTTGCCAACTGTGCCCTCCTCCTTGGAAGTATTTTTGTAAGCCCACTATGTTAAATTTTTCCAACAAAATGTCAACACATTAAGATAAGTGCACTTACAATATTGCTGGGGAAGAGAGGAAGTTGGAAAAACATGTTATTTGCATAAAATGTATCTCCTGGAACGTTGTTTGTCAGTTCCTCAATTTAATTCTTCTTTCTTGTCCAGGTGAAAGGTTGTATCCTTTCACCATACTTATTCAATCTGTATGTTGAGCAAATAATCCAAGAATCTGGACTCTATGAAGAAGAATGCAGCATCAGGACTGGAGGAAGACTCATTAACAACCAGCAATATGAAGTTGACACACAACCTTGCTTGCTGAAAGTGAAGAAGACTTGACACACTTCCTGATGAAGATCAAAAACTTCATAGCCTCTGTATGGATTACTCCCCAATGGAAAGAAAACAAAAATCCTCATGACTGGACCAATAAGAAACACCATGGTAATTAGAGGTAATATTGAATTTGTCAAGGATTTCATTATAGAAGGATCTACAATCAATGACCTTGGAAGCAGCAGTAAAGAAATCAGGCATTGTATTGCACTGGGAAAATCTGCTGCAAAAGACCCCTTTAAAGAGGTAAGGAGCAAAAATGTCACTTTGAAGACTAAGGTGCATCTGAACCAAGCCATGGTATTTTCAATTGCAACATATGAAAGCTGGACAATGAATAAAGAAGACTGAAGAAGAATTGAAGCCTTTAAATTGTGATGTTGCTGAAGAATATTGAAAATATCATGGACCGCCAAAAGAACTAACAAATGTGTCCTGGAAGAAGTGCAGCCAGAATGCTCCTTGGAAGCGAGAATGGCCAGACTTCGTCTCACCTACTTTGGTCATGTTGTCAGAAGGGTCTGGTTCTTGGAGAAGTATGTCATGCTTGGTAAAGTAGAGGTCAGTGAAAAAGGGGAAGGCCCTCAAAGAGATGGATTGACACAGTGGCTGCAACGATGGGCTCAAGCACAGCAGGGATCGTGAGGCTGGGACAGGACCAGACAGTGTTTCATTCTGTAGTACATGGGGTCACTATGAGTTGGGGCCAACCCAACGGCACCTAACAACAATAGCAACAGTATGGCTGGGACAGGACCAGACGGTGTTTCATTCTGTTGTACACGGGGTCACCATGAGTCGGGGCCAACCCAATGGCACCTAACAACAACAAGAGCAACAGTACTGGAATAAGCCAGAAGAAACTCTGGAAATGGACAGAAGGCTGTGGTGTCTTCTCGAAATCTAAAATATACTGACTTGATCCCACTACCTGGTCTGAGGTTTCTTGGCAGAGGGTGATAGGATTCCTACAATTTGGTCCAAGCAGTATAACTCTTTTGTATTACACTCTAATCAGATTCTTTCACTGGGTCAGAATAATCTAATCAGGGTTGAAATCTCTGGTTTTCTGAGATTCCTTCCTATCCCTCCCAGTAAGGTGAATAACTCACTGATGCTTTCAGGCTTCATCCTGAGAGACCTGTAGGCCAGTTACCACCAGGCCAGCTTTATGGATATACAGGAAACACTAATGACTTGCCCAAAGTTGTTCTGTGTATTTTTTTTGGGCAAAAAGAGAAAATAGAAATTGGCTTTTTTCATTTCCAGCCTTGTGCTCTATTTAGTGATAATTATATAAGGATATTTCTTTCATTCTTTTTTGTTTGAAATAGTTTCACATAGTTTGTAAGTCCACTAGATTTTTTTTTTAATTATTGTTGTAAAATATGTATAGCATATTTGTCAATGTGATGTTTTTCATGTGTACAATTGAGCAGTATCAATTACATCAATCCTGTGTGCAACCATCACTGATAGTCATTGCCAAACTTTTCATCACCAGAAACATAAATGCAATTTTTCCTAAACAATGATTCCCTCTTTCCCCTTCCCACCACCCCTGGTAACCACTAATAAACACTGATCTCCATACATTTGCCTAGTTGATGTATTTTATATGAGTGACACCATATATAGCCCTGGACTTGCAGATAGTCTTTTAAAGTGCTTCATACTGTCTCTGAAAGAACCAACAGGTTCTCTGACCTTGGTGGTGGACAAAGCTCAGGTACTCGTATACTGTGTCTTGCAGGAGAGGAGCTGAACTTACTAATCAATTTCCTGAGACTCCTCGGAGGTAACACTGATGATCTTGATTGGCAAGAACTTTACTAGTGAGAAGCACCCTGTGAGCAGTTAAAAATAATAACAGGCCAGGGAAGACATTTGTGGGAAGTGCTGCAGGTGAGAGCCCCACCAGTACCCAGGAAATCAGGTGGATGATGGCTTGTGATTCCCACAACAAAGCCTTCCCTCCAACATCACACATACAGACAGGCACATAATGACTCTATAGTTGGATCAATGGCATCAGCCTGAGGGTCTTACTGATCTCTTCAGGTAAAATCCCACAGCAATTAATTGAGCAGTAAAAAGTAAGCTAATGCTTCTGTTGCCTTTTGGGAGAGAAGGAAAAGAGAGAGAGAGAGGGAGAGAGAGAGGGAGAGGGAGATGTCATTTTAAGAGAAAAAAGAAATTACCTGATGCCTTTTTATGCACCATTTTAACACTTTTAAATAGGTTATGTTTTAATTAACCTAGGTATTTTCATTAACTATTTAAAGATTTAAAGCAGCATAGAGGAGACTCCACAAATTTGGAATAACATATAAATAGACTGGCTAGACTGGCATTGCATCAGGCTTAGAAAAACAAAGAGAATTCTCCCTAGAAGCAAAGATGGTAGCCTTTGGCTTGCTTACTTTGGACGTGTTATTGCGAAAGGTGAATCAGTGGAAAAAGTCATCATGGTGGGTACTGTAGGGGGTCAGTGAAAATGAGGAAACTCCTTAATGAGAGGGTTAACACAATGGCTATAAGAATGGATTCAAACATACCAGTGAGGAAGAAGATGGCACAAGACTGAGCAACCCTTCATTCTGTTAGACTGAAGGTCATCTTGAGTTGAACTGAATGGTAACTAACTTGTGACGACTCTGGGTTTCTGAGGCAGTATCATTACGGAAGTAGATTGCCCAATCTTCCTTCAAGGTGTGGCTGGGGTGTTTGAACTGCCAGCCTTCTGGTGAGCAGTCAAATGCCTTAGACATCATACCACCAGAGCTCCCACTAGGCTTTCATTTTAACTCCGCAACTTATTCCGTGAGTGACCTTTACCTAATTGCTCAACCTCTCTAACTCAGTTTGTTTATCTATAAAATTGTCAGTAGCATTTTTCTTGGCAGGGTTATTGTAAGGATTCCATTTGATAAGCTAGTATGTAAAAAGCCCCAGCATGCTTCCTGGCACATAGTAGGCCTTTGATTAATAGTAACAATTATTATTAAAATGTACACCCTTACAAATATACCTATCACCTGCAAGTCATCTTCTTTGTTACTAAAAAAAATGGAATTCCAAGATTTGTTATTTCTCCATTCTCCATCCCAGCCTCCCAAATGGCAGTAGGATCTTTCCTGGTGTCTGCATGTTTCTTCATCATTCTTGTGGAAGAAACTAGATGGGTGTTGCCACATGAGCCCTCTGCTATTTAAAGCCTGGATGCTGTGAAGGAAGCAGCAATGACCCCCCTCCACTCTTTATTATTATCACTGCAGAAGTTGCCAGATAGGTGAAAAATCAAATCGCTGGCAGCGGAAATAGCTGTCAGGCAGCTGGGTAGCTGGAACTGCTCTGCCATATGAATTTTTGTGTAAGTTTGGGAAGCAGTGATCTTTAAATAGTTAAGCTTTTCTAAAATCAGATGCAGAAAATTCATACCAACCCTTGCTGTTCCAGAGCCAGCAGGCAAGTTCAAGTTCATATGTACATGCATGCCAATGGATATCTCTATAATCTGAATGCCGTTAAGGAGGAGAGGAAATGTGTGAAGCTAGTGGAGGCAGTTGCCAGTGGGCAATGCTCTACCATGACCTACATTCTTCTGAAAGGGCATTTGAGCCAGTGTCCAACCTGTTCCTCCTACGGATCCTGCATATACCTGCCTTTAGCTCTCCTCACGATCTTCCTTCAGCCTCGAAGGCAGTTCTTTTGCCCTCATCCTGGCCCAATCTTGTGTGAAGTAGATGAATGTACTTTGGTGCTGAAGCCAGACAAGACGTGGGTTTTAAATCTAGTTCTGCCATTTACAAGCTCAATCATTTTGGGAAAATGCCTAAGCAGTCGCTGTTTCAGTCACAAAACCTGTAAAATGGGCTAAGAAGATCAGTTACGTTCTAGAAAGTGGTTAAGAATAAACAAGATAATGCACATAAAACTTAAATACCAAGTCTGGCACCTTACGAAGGATTTTTTAAATGTTGGCTCTCTCCTTTCTTTTCTTTTTTCTTTTTGCCCACTTTGAGGACTGGAGTTGTGTCGACCCAGTTGCAATTGTGTGGATTCTAACTCATGGGTGACCCCATGTGTATCAGAGTAGAACTGTAGAACTGTACTCCAAAGAGTTTTCAAAGGCTGTTCTTTTAGGAATAGATTGCCAGGCTTTTCTTCCTAGGTACCTCTCAGTGGACTTGAATCCTCAACCTTTCTGTTTAGTGCTTAGTGCCTTCACAGTTTGTACTGCCCATGGACTCAAACCAGATCTTCAGCCTCCAGCAACCTGCCTGTCACATCGTAGGTGTTTTGTGCATGTTTGTTGAATTTGGTTGTGTTCACCAGAGAAGGGTTAGTCAGTGGGTAATGAGAAATAAATGCTTAAGTCATTGGGAACTGTTTTCTTCCCCTAAAGAAATATACCCCACACAGAAAAAAAGAAAAAAAATGCAGCCTTCTGGAAAGTTTCTGAGCCAGACCAACTTTCCAGCCAGATCCACGCCTGAGTTAGCACAGCAGTAGATGATTGCAGAGAAGGTTTGTTAATGACCAGCTTTAGGCTTTTAATGACAAAACCCCTCAGCAAGATGTCATCGAAGTTATTGAAGACTTCACTGAAAGTGTTGAAGCTGATACATTGTAACAAGAAGGTTATAAATCTTGCAGCTTGGGTATACCACCAAGACAAGATGCTGAGCACAGAATGCCCCTGCTGTTGTCTGTCAGCATTCGCCCTCCTCCTTTCATTCCCCTTCCCGTGGAGAGCCAGGAAAGGAGAAGTGCATCCATTTCCCTAAAGTGGTGCAGACCTGGCAGCCACCTGCCTATGTCAATTTCAGATCACAGAGGCCCATTTAACCGGGCAAAATGTGTTAAGCATCTGTGTTTTTCTAAATGTGTATAAAAAAGTCTGAAGAATTAAAGAACTATCTCAAAGGTTAATACATCGACCTTTTAGAAGAAGTAACCAATTAAAAATCCATTACAAGCTCTGAACACTCACCCAAATACCCGAACATCGATTCCCACTCTGTATCTATTGTTGTATTGCTTCCAAAGGAGACCTTTGTCACCTTGGCCCCTTTGAAACAGAGCTTCTCCTGGTTCACGTACAGCCCATATGAGATACATTTGTTTGACGTTGAGTGTGTGTGAGGTGGGATGTTGGGATTAGTTGGAACCACTAGCAAGGCTTCTTCTGGATGGTTAGCGAAGAGTTAGGATTGAGAAGGAATAATGGGATCTGAAGGCTGTGCACAGGAATCGTTAGTGTGTGCACAACAGGCGTGGGATTTGAAACATTGTGCAGAAAATAATTCCCAATATTTGTGTCTTATCAACCTGTATATTCAGATCACATATATACTTAAAAAGAAATATGCCATATGACTTTCCTCTGTTTCTTCTCCCTACTTCCATTTGGTGGTAAGCTTGCATTTGCCTTCCATGTCCTTATGAGATGTGACTGAGTGGAAAGGCCACGGGCTTAGAAAGTGACGACTGGGTTTGCATGCTGGTGTTCTCCAGGGGAGTTGCTGGGAAGTCATCATGCGGGCGTGCTGAAAGTCAGCTGTTACACGGACTTGCTGAACGGGCCTAGTGCCAGCTGACATTCAGCCTCACTCAAACTTGATTGTGAAAGTCAATAAAAGGAGATAATTTAGTAGTTATATACTCTGAGCACCTTCACAAGTTAGATATTATTTTAATTTTTATTGTTTTATTAAATTTGTTATTTATTTTTGGATATCATTCTCATATTTACTTCACCCTTTTGTGTAAAGATATCCACTACTCTGTCCAAAATACATAACCTGGACCTCAGTGTTCACTGCAAAGGGAAGGGGTTGATGCTTATCTAAAAGCCTTGGATTCTATGGTTTTTATTTTTCTGAATATTTGTAAGCCTCTACGGTGGTATGGTTACTTGTGATCAGTTGTGAATATACACTATGACCACATGATTGGTGTCCAAACCCGCTGCCATTGAGTCAATTCTGACTCATAGCAATTCCCACAGGGTTTCCAAGGCTGTAAATCTTTACAGAAGTAGACTGCTTTATCTTTCTTCTGAGGAGAAGCTGGTGAGTTTGAACTATTGACCTTTTGGTTAGCAACCCAATGCCTTAACCACAGTACCACCAGAGTTCCTTCTGTAATTAGTGTAGATCTTAGTAAGTATCAGAATAACACACACACAGACACACCACACATACACTTTATACTTATTTATTTGATAAGCTACCTCAACAAGCTTATCCAGGTGAGACACACATTGAGAGCTCAAAGACATGTACCACTTACCAGGTACACCCTTTTAGGATTATATAACCTGTACACATATTGCATGGGAATAGGTCCCCTGGAGTTGGCCTTGCAAGAAATAGCTGGATCATAAATGAGAATTTGGGGTTTGGAGAACTTGGCGCCTTCTGATTTGCCATCATTATTTTTTTTCTCTCCATAGCATTTTAATACCCACTCTGTGTCTTTCCTGTGAAACATGCCCTTGATCTTGTTTTTCATTTAGTTTAACTGCTCTGAAGGGGCATTACTTACAGTGCTCCCTTCCTGGCCTCAGTGTTTCTTAAACACTACAAAACCTTTGTTTGTTTGTTTGTTTTCAGTCACATGATTCCACACTTCGTCTCCATTTTTGCTGACAATCTGTTCAGTGATTTGTGCGCCATGTAGCAAGAAACTGAAGCTTTGTTTTATTTTTAAAACTATAAAAGTGACCTGTCACTAAAACAATTGTATTATAATGTATCTGAAGATAAGCTACCTTTCCAATATGAAGAGGAGATTGAATGGGATCCAGGAAAAGCGAGGTAGGGGGAAAGAAATAACTTGATATGATTTTTTTAAGCCTGTTCAGGAGAGCAATACTGGAATCTTCAAGTCCCTAGGGAGGTACTGGATTTGAGACAAGAAGAATTTCTCAGGATTTCCTTGGGGCCCAGGTGAAGAGGTCCTCAAGTCTCTGCCTATATTAGCTTTGATTTCCTGATCTCCAAAAAACAGCCTGATTACTTCCTTGAGTTTATTTATCTTCAGGGAAAAAAATACTGTTTGGAGCAAGGTTAATAGATTTCATCTTAGTATAATTTGTCAGGGTTCGTTTCCTAACTTTTAAAAAGAATTCAGTTGGAAAGCTGTGGGCTCATGGACAAAATGATGGGAAGTAGATGGCCAAATGTTAGCCACTGCTGATCTGCAAACTTGATATGAGTTTTCTAGTGATGGAAAAAGAATATTCCCCATTATAAATGAATACTGACATTTTGCTTTGTAGGTCAAGATCTTGTGAGTTTATTTAGTGGGGATTAGCCCTAGGTGCTCTAACAATGGATTTCTGGAATAGCCATACTAATAATCAGACCTTCAAGGAATGTTGATATCACTGGCTCTATTGCCTTCCTCTCTATGGTTTTAATCTCAACCATCTGTAACTTTACTATTATTCATGCTTGGTCAATTACTCTACAGTCATTGGAGACCATAAATACTGTTTCTGCCAGCTTTCTTAGACTTATAATTGTGTGAATTACTGGTTAACTACATCCCACATTATATTTTCAATAGCAAATCTGACACTGTGTAGAAGAAAATCAGCAAAATTATGAATAAAAACATTAAAAACTGGTGCCATAGTTGATTCGTAGGCTTCCTGCATAACCACAGCCCTGTCACAATTAAGCACTTGTTGAATAAGACAATTGAATCAGATGTAACTTGAGAGTCACTCTGATTTTTGAAGACAATAGACATTATAATCTTTGAAAGGAAGGAAGAAAACTATTTCAGTAGAAAACAGAAGCTATTAAGAATTATAAGCACTCAAAGGCAGGGCCAGTGTACATGAAGATGTCATTCACTATTTTAAAAGAAAAAAATTCTGATTAGAATAAAATTTTGGAGTTATGAACCATATACTTAGTATACAGTAGTACTCGGTCATGTTAATGAGTATCTACATGATTGAGTCTAGATTAGCTGGAAAAATAAACTACTTTTGGAAATGAAATACTAGATTTTAGCCACCATTGTGCCTTTTTGATTTTAAAGAAATAGTGGATTGTTTTTACAAATAGGAAAACAATTTTCATGCATTAATATTAGACACTAGGGCTCTAATTATACTCTTTTGATATTAAACTTAGGTTTGGGATAACAATAATTAAAATATATGCTAATGTTTTAAACCTTCCTTATATAAATGCATTTAACCTCACTATGTCTGTTTCTCCATTTGAAAAATAAAAGGGTTGAGCCACTTGATCTTTTTTAGGATACTTCCACCTTGTTATAGTTGTTATGTGCCCTCAAGTCAGACCCGACTCATAGCGACCCCTCCTTGGGTTTCTGAGGCAGTATCACTAGGGAAGTAGATTGCCCAACCTTCCTTCCGAGGAGTGGCTGGTGAGTTTGAACCGCCAGCCTTCTGGTCAGCAGTCTAGTGCCTTAGGCACTACGCTACTAGAGCTCCCTTCTTCCACCTTAAGAATTCCCAAAAAAATGAAACAAAACAAACAAACAAAAGAATTAAGAATTCCATGACCCTTTAAATCTTCTTTCTGGACAAATGTGCCAAGGATCATATTTTATTAGAACTCTTCCTAGTTTCTTAGGTTATAAAATTATGTCTAAGTAATTCTAATTAGTGGTCTTTTTTTTTTTTTTTTAACCTTTCTTCATTCTTCCTATCAACTACTTATTTTGAAATTTGAGCATCTTTCTTATGTGGGCATAAAATTAGACTTCAAAAAATTGTTCTCCCATGATCTATTTTTATTGATACTGATTCAGTATCTAGGTACCACTTCTTTGACCTTCCATCAGAATATTTTCTCTTCTATTCACTCCCATTGAAAATGAATCTCACTTTTTCTCTTTCCCTTGAGAAAGTTATCCGTTGGAGTTCATTGGGTCAGAAGGGTCACCTCAGATATGAAGTTGAACAAAGTCACAGTGAAGAGCATAATATCTGAGAGAGGAAATTGAATGTCCAAATCAGGTCAGTGCATTAGTGTAAAATCCCCAGCTGAATAACTCCATGGCAGTTACAATCACAGGCAGGGAAATCACCTTTCAAAACACATGATGGCAAGTGCCACCTAATCTATCAAGTTTTAAGACAGTTAAGTGTAATTTTCAAACTTTGCCATATTTGCATAATTTAATTCAGTCACTGCAGTAATTTTAACTTTTCTCAAATTGAACTTGAGCATGAAACTGGTTTCTGGAAGAGATCCTGAAGTAGAAGGGGGATCAAGGCTGTAATATTTTCAGAATGATGCTCTCACCGTAATTCTGTGCACAGACTTCTTATACAGGAAGTCTGCTTTTCTTTTCACAATGTTTGAGCACAGAGCTCATTCCAATCAGGGCTCTTTTTACTGTTTGGTGCTGTTTTTAAAGTATTGTGCTGCTAACCAAAAGGACAGGGGTTCAAACTCATCAGCCACTTGTGGGAGAAAAATGATGCAGTCTGTTTCCATGAAGATTTGCAGCCTTAGAGACCCGATGGAGCAGTTTACTTTGTCCTGTAGGGTGACTGAGTTGGAATCAACTTGATGACAGTGCATTTTTCAGGTTTACTGTTTGGTAGCATTTTCTGCAATACTATGAAATTATCATTCTGATGCTACAGATGAAAATAGTTTTTTTTTTGGAATAGAAAGTAGTTCTTCAGGCTCATCTGGAAAATGCTATGTGCAGAGGTAGGGGAGCGAGGACCATCTCTTTGAATTGGGTCATCTCCCCACCAACAGCCATGTCTCCCTCGTGTGAACGAAGAAGGGCAGAAATGAGCTAATAAAACAGTATCATGACCTGAGATCATTTGCATCATTCTAAAGTTTAGCCACATTTCCCCCCCTTGTTTGTGAAATTTCATTATGAGAACCAGCTTGATTCAGAGATAAGGGAACCCGTATGGCTGGAGGAACAAAAGGCATTTGAGCTCTGAAGAATTTTAATTGATGGTGCTGTGAATGAAGTTGAAGAAGAAGCCATGATATCTTAGGTGAAATCATTAATGAGACTGGGACTAAAAAGTAGATGGTGGAAGAAACACTGTATCACATATTGTGATGAAATAACCTTTTTTTCCCCTCCTGATGATAAGTAGAATCCATTTTTTTTTTTTAATAGAGTTAAACCCAGTCCAAAGTCTTAAATAGTTTTAAGTGACTATATTCATTTATGGGAGCTCTGGTAGCATAGTGCCTAAGGCATTTGACTGCTAACCAGAGGGCTGGTGGTTCAAACTCACTAGTCACTCCTTGGAAGGAAGATTTGGCAATCTAATTCCTTAGTGATACTGCCTCAGAAATCCAAGGAGGGGTCGCTATGAGTCAGATCTGACTCGTTGGCAATGAGTTTTTTTTTTTTTTTTTTTTTGGTTGTTGTTGTTATATTCATTTATGGATAATCATCAGACCAAGTATGTTTCATATTTAAAAAATAAATGGACTAACACAGAAATTAGATCATTGCACCAAACCTAAGCAAATGATTCTATTAAGTGTTGAAGCTATGTTGGTTTAGTCTCTTAAAACATTTTTCTTCCCAGAGCTCCCCCTAAGACATTCAGGATGTGTTTTGGATCATTTGAATGAGCAGTTGACCTTATATTTCTATATAAAAGAAGATTTTTCATGGTCAAAGTTTGCAGCCCTCATGTATACCTGATAGCAGTCTCAAGACTGACTCAGAAAAATCCTTCAGTACTCTTGGAAAAACAGATGACTTAACCCATTGACTGTGTATAAGTTTTGGACAGACAGGCAACAAATTTTATTACTTCTACACAACAAGGATTTGCTTGTTTGACATAGTGAAAGATCATATTCTTTAAAGACAGATAGTTCTGTGTTCAAAACTTGGCTCTAATACACTTTTGTGATATTTAACCTTGGACATGTTAGTCGACATCTCTGAATATCAGTTCACCATCTGTGAAAATTTTATTTTTGGTAAAGATTAATGATATTCTTCATATCCTAGCAAAACATCGAGCATATAAATCTCTAAAATGATAACTATTGCGGTGAATTTTTTGTTACCCAGCATTTATTAACTAGGATTTTAGAAAAACTGTGACTTCCTGCATAGTCATCAAGCACTGATAATTTATGCTTTTCTTGATGACCCTGAAATGCATTCTGAATAATTAGAGAAAGATTAAATTATAATCAGTTTAGTTTCAGTGTTAAGTGTATTTTAATTTATTCTCATTCTTTAAAACTTTGTAATCCTTCCACATGTGGTAACAATTAACAAAAATATTTGATTAGCTAGAGCCCACCATTTCCTGACTATCTGACTAATAGTTTATGGAATATTGCTGGAACCCATAATCCATCTTATGGATAAACTGGACATTCTCTGGGTGGATTTGCTTTACACTGGTCTTATATCCATTCTAAGTCAATGTGTTGACTTACTGCCTGTTGGAAATTCTAGAATTAATCTTTAAATATCCTTGAAAAACAGTCTTGGAGTTTATAAAATGCCATTTTTTACATTTTGCTTTGATCACAAAGTACTAGTACTGGCCATTCCTACTGACTTTTTTTTGCAAATGAATCAAATGGATGAGCTAAATCATCCAACTCTGAGGGCTGTCTTTTCTTATGGACTTCTAGAGATGGAATCTCAACTGACATTACTAATCAATCTATCTCAGTGTTTTATCCACCTTTGCTCTTGTCCAATCATGTTTTAGACTTGTTTTCACTAGATTTTTTTTTTTTTTTTTTGGCC
>NW_006922062.1:1103306-1107155 GCF_000298275.1 Orycteropus afer afer | reverse complement strand
ATGGGATGTTTTTCCATTTATGTAGACTCTTGTGGTTTCTTAAGTAGTTTTTTATAATTTTCTCTGTACAGGTCTTTTTTGTCCCTGGTAAGATTTATTCCCAAGTATTTTATTTTTTTTGGTAGCTATTGTAAATGGTATGGATTTCCCTATTTCTTTTCCAGCAATCTCTTTGCTGGTGTAGAGGAATCCAACTGATTTTTGGATGTTGATCTTAAATCCTGCCATGATGCTAAATCTCTCAATTAGTTCCAGGAGATTTTTGACTGAGTCTCTTGGATTTTCTAGGTATAGGATCATATTATCAGCAAATAGGGACAGTTTCACTTCTTCCTTACCAATTTGGATGTCTTTGATTTCCTTTTCTTGCCTTATTGCCCTGGCTAGGACTTCCAGTACAATGTTGAATAGAAGTGGAATAGTGGGCATCCTTGTCAGGTTCCTGTTCTCAAGAGGAATGGTTTCAGTCTCTCTCAATTGAGAATAATGTTGGCTGTTGGTTTTGCATAGATGTCCTTTTTATGTTGAGGAATGTCCCTTCTATTCCTATTTTACTGAGAGTTTTAATCAGGAATAGGTGTTGGATTTTATCAAATGCCTTTTCTGCATCAATTGATATGATCATGTGGTTCTTCTCCTTTGTTTTATTTACTTGATGAATGACGTTGATTGTCTTTCTAATGTTGAACCATCCCTACATACCTGATATGAACCCTACTTTGTGATAATGAATGATTTTCTTGGTGTGTTGTTGGAGTCTATTGGCTAGATTTTTTTTTTTTTTTTTTTGGCCATGTAGCCTTCCTGACCAAAACGTCACCACATATTTGATCATTTCTGTGGTCCTTCTTTGAACTTTCCACATATTCCCCACCATTGCTCTTTTCTTCCACACTAATATCATATGCTACTTTAAAAGGTGGCTTAGCAATGGACAGTCAATAAAAATAAAGGATCTTTAAAAGGCGTTTGACTGCTAACCAGAAGGCTGGAGGCTCAAACCCACCAGCCTCTCCTCGGAAAGAAGATTGGGCAATACACTTCCATAGTGATACTGCCTCGGAAACCCAAGGAGGGGTCACTATGAATTGGATCCCATTCAACAGCAGTGAGTTTGGTTTGATTTGGTTATTGTTCTTTTGAAGATGGGGTAATCTACTTCTGTAAAGATTTGCCACCTCAGAAACCCAATGGGGATCTCTGTGAGTCAGAATTGGCTCTACGGCAGTGGAATTTTGGTTAGTTATTGTTCCTTTGTGATCTTAGTACTTAACGTACATTTTCAGACACATAGATTGATTTTTAGTGGCTTAATTGATCACCAAAGGACACAATGTCCTTCTGTCCCTTTTTGTGTCTTGCATTATTCCTTCTCTTAAATCCCTGTGCTGCCCTGAAATTCCACTTTCCATCCTGTTAGTCTTCTCTTCCACAATGTCCTTCACACCCAACCCAGCATCTCCAGCACTTACTCGATAAGTGCCCACTGCACTAGAAGGATGTTATTTGATTCCTTTACAGAAAGAGTAAGACCAAGGGGCCAAGTTGCTGGTGAAGGGCTAATTTTGCTCTCTAATTCCAGATAACTCTTGACCCTGGACAAGACTTCTTTGGTGATGTCTGGGTGGGTGCTAGGAAGGTGTGGTTAGGGAGCCTGAATGCATAGTCAAGAAGCAATCATTACATTCAGCCCAAAATCGTGATTTCTCTGAGATTGAGCTCACTGAGAAGCTGTAGTTGTTAAGGTAAGTTGTCTGTTACTGTCGCTGTGTATAATTTCTCTTCAAAGTGACCTTTTCCTCATTAGAGAAATGTATTAAAAGCCAACAACCCAGTGGTTCAGCTATCACCATTACTCGATGACAACAAACTTGTATCTATATGACTACTGCAAAAATGTTTCCTATTTGAGAAATTGTTTGTATTATATGGCTATTTATAACTTTTTGGAAACATGATTTTGAACTTGAGTATATTAAATGGTCAATTGCAGTTTTTCATACAATAGGCATCTTTAACAAAATGTGACATTTTCATAAGTAGAGCATAAGATCATGTGGCAGAACAAATGAATTTAAGTTAATAGTGGCTAAGGCACTTGACTGCTCACCAGAAGGCTGGTGGTTCAAACCCACCAGCCACTCCTCAGAAGGAAGGTTGGGCAATCCTACTTCTGTAGTGATACTGCCTCGGAAACCCAAGGAGGGGTCGCTATGAGTCGGGGCCGACTCGACGGCAAACAACAACGACAACAACAAATTTAAGAACATTGAATTTAAAATATTTTCACTAGCTCTCTGCATCAACACATTATTAGTCATGAAAATGCCATATTAAATACATGTGTGGGACAGTGGTTGAAGGGCACATGATGTGTTCTTATTTTTTAACTTTTGACATTCCCAATGATGAATTCTCTTATAAATATGTGTAACTACATTCAATCTAAATGATTCACTGCTTTTCTTTTATTTAAGGGAATATTTGCCTTTTTTTTTTTTTTAATTCTTTTTGAAGTTTACTCAAAAATTTACTCATCTTTGTTATTCAGAATAATGGAAAGTCAATTAATTTAAGAAATTTAAGTTCAAATTTGATGAGAAGTATTATTTTAGTCTATTATTGAAGATGGGCCATCTTATTACTTTTAGATGGTTGATGGAAAATACCAACTAGTGGATCAGGACTATGGAGGGAAAAGGAAGAATGCAAATGTCTTTCCACAACTGTTGGTAACAAGCTTGAAAACTGGCTCATAGCTTCCTGGCAGCCAGGTCAAAAGTGATTCACCATTAATGAGAGCAGTGCTTTGCAAATTGCACTCTGTAGAGCCTTGGCTTCCATGGAGATATCTTTGGGGGCACTTAGGTTTCATGGGGAGAGGGTGAGAAAGCAGGGCTCCAGGGCACCTCAGCTTTTATTTGTTGTATATGGCAGGAATCCATAAAAATCTTCATTTGAAAGTAAGACAGTTGCTAAAAAAAGAAAAATTGGAAAACCACTGAATAATAAGGATCTCATTAACAGAGGGGAAGGAACATGTTCCTTTGGGGAAAGAAAGCTTAACTTCCATTTTCTTTCCTTTAAAAAACTGAACTATTTCAAACACACAGAAAAATATAGGTATCTGTATACCGAGCATCCAGATTTAAAAAATGTTAATATTTTGCCATATATATTTTTTACATTAAGTAAAGAAATATTACTGACCCAGCTAAAGCACCTTTGTACCCTTCCCCAATCTCTTTTCCTCCCTCCCACACATGGGGCAACTTTGATCCTAAAGTTGATGTGTATTTACCTGTGTTGAATATATGCATTTTCTAACAAAAGTATGTACTCATACTATTAGTAATTGTTTTCTGCATTTTTCCATTTTCATAAATGGTATCGTACCATAAATCAGTTTTCAGCATTATGCTCTTTAATATTTACCCATAGTGATACATTTAGCTCTAATTCATTCACTTTAATGCATCTATCTTATTGTCAAGGTTTTCATTTTACTTGGATCCACAATCAATTCCCATGGAAATAGCAGTCAAGAACTCAAACAACATATTGCAGTGGGCAAAGCTGTTGCAAGAGACCTCCTTAAAGTGCAAGGGCATTACTTTGAAGATACTTCAATAGCCTTGTATGCATGTGAAAGCTGGACAATGAATAAGGTAGCCGGAAGAAGAATTAATGCATTTGCATTGTGTTGGCAAAGAATATCGAAAATACCATGGACTGCCAGATGAAGGAACAAACCTGTTTCAGGAAGAAATGAAACCGGAATGTTCTTTAGCAGTGAGAATGGCCACATTTCATCTCTGATACTTTAATCATGTTATCAGAAAATGGTAA
>NW_006922062.1:1090659-1102841 GCF_000298275.1 Orycteropus afer afer | reverse complement strand
CCCTCACTTTTACAAGCAGTGCTGCAGTGCACATTCTTGAGTAAGCCATATGTTTAATAGGCATTCTTTTCATGGGAGTTTAGGAAACAGTCCTATTGCTAGCTCACATGGTGCCTTTGTACCATTGAAAATGAGAGTTCCTTACCTCAAGACACTTTATAGACACTTTCTGGAGAATTGTTGTCCTGTTATACAAATATATAAAGACTGTATGTCAAGGGTGCCTTCTAGAGTTCTGAAAACAAAGCCTGCACAGCCATATGGAGCAGCCCTATATGTAGGGGATGCAGGATGAATCAGTCTGCAGAGTCTCTGGGTGGGGCAAGTGATTAGTCAAAGGGTGGAGGTTCAAACTCACTCAGAAGTATCTTGGAAAAAAGACCTGGTGATTTGCTTCTGAAAATCCACAGCCATAAAAACCATTTGGAGCATGGTTCTACTCTGCCATACCTGCAGTTACCATGAGTCAGGGTCTACTCGACAGCAACAGGTAGTGTGATGAACATGTCAGCAATTGTAGCCTAAATAAAATATTATTGCTTAGTATTATATAAGTTTTCTAGCTGAGGGAAAGATTGGAGAAATTAAACTTTCTTCAGAGATAATGTATTGCAAATGGAGAACACAAGGAGGATGTGTAATTTGGTTTTTGTTTTTCTCTAGGTTACTGAGGACCAGTGGTAGGGCCAAATGGCATTGTGTTGCTGTTGTTATGTGCGGTCGAATTGGACCCAACTCATAGTGGCCCCTCCTTGGGTTTCCAAGGCAGTATCACTATAGGAGTAGATTGCCCAACCTTACTTCCGAGGAGTGGCTGGTGGGTTTGAACCGCCAGCCTTCTGGTTAGCAGTCAAGTGCCTTAGGCACTATACTAGGGGGTGTTATCCTTCAATTCACCTCCTTCCTAAAACTTCCCTGAAGCTGCTGTTGTTGTTGTTATGTGCCGTCGAGTTGACCCAGACTCATAGCAACCCCTCCTTGGGTTTCTGAGGCAGTATCACTTCAGAAGTAGATTGCCCCATCTTCCTTCCGAAGAGTGACTGATGGGTTTGAACCACCAACCTCTTAGTTAGCAGTCAAGTGCCTTAGGCACTATGCTACCAGAGCTCCCTACTTCTATGCAAATATATCTCTATGTAGCCTTTACCAGGCTTCATCAGCTAACTCAGAGTTATGCTACTAGGGGAGGAAAGTCATGTAGAGAAGGCATATGCGGTCTGGCTGTAGGACAGGAAAAGGTTGCCTTCAGCTGAGGCCCCAAGTTATGAGCCTCCCACTGGTGCTGGTGCTGCAGTGTCAATACATTGAAATGCATTCATCTAAGCTCCTTTGGTCCTCACTAGACTGTTTTCATGAGGAACCTGTACATAAACCAAGAGGTTATCATTTAAACAGAACAAGGGGATACTTATTCTAGAGCATGGTTTAAAATAAGGAAGGGTGACCATCAGGGTTGTACCTTTCACCACATTTACTCAGTCAGTCTGTATGCTGAGCAAATAATCTGAGAAGCTGGATTGTATGAAGAGGAACACGGCATCAGGTTTAGAGGAAGACCATTAACAACCTGGGATATGCAGACGGCACAACCTTGCTTGCTGAAGGTGAAGATGACTTGAAGCATTCTTACTAATGAAAATCAAAGACTACAGTCCTCTGCATGGATTACACCTCAACATAAAGAAAACCAAAATCCTCACAACTGCACCAACAAACAACATCACAATAAATGGAGAAAAGATTGAAATTGTCAGGGATTTCATATTACTTGGATCCACAATCAACACTCATGGAAGCAGAAGTCAAGAAATCAGACTTTGTGTTGTACTGGGCAACTCTGCTGCAAAAGACCTCTTTAAAATGTTAAGAAGCAAAGATGTCACTTTGAAGACTAAGGTGCACCTAAACCAAGCCTCATATGCATGTAAAAGCTAGCCAATGAATAAGGAAGACTGAAGAAGATTTGATGCCTTTGAATTATGGTGTTGGTGAAGAATATTGAAAATACCATGGACTGTCAGAAGAATGAACAAATGTGTCCTGGAAGAAGTGAAGCTGGAATGCTCCTTGGAAGTTAGAATGGCCAGACTTCATGTAATCTACTTTGGGCTTGTTGTCAGAGGGACCATTCCTTGGAGAAGGATATAATGCTTGGTGAAGTAGATGGTCAGAGAGAAAGGGGAAGACCCTCAATGAGATGGACTGACATAGTAGTTGCAGCGATGGGCTCAAGCAAAGCACGCATCATAAGGATGGCACAGGACAGCGCCATGTTTTGCTCTCAGTGACACCTAACAACAACAACAACAGACTTTGTCAGAAGAAGGAAACACACCTTAGTAGTCAGTGTAATTTGGAGATGAAGAGGAACTATGCCCTCTCTATTGTCTTTAGAAGTTTAGTTGTTGTTACCGATTGTGGAGCAAGTCCAGTTCATGACAATCTCATGCAAAATGGAGTCAAACACTGCCTTGTCCTTTGCCATCCCCATGATTGGTTGGATATCTGGTCATTGTGATTCACAGGATTTTCATTGGTTGATTTTTGGAAGTAGTTCACCAGGGTTTTTTTATTTTTTTTTTTAATCCCTCCTTTGTCTTAGTCTGATAGCTTCACTGAAACCTGTTCAGCATCATAGCAACATGCAAAGAGATTCTCCCCTGCTTTACAAGTTTTGAAGGCATACTATTTGCTTTGCAAAGTTCTTATAATTAGATGTTGCACATAGCAGCTTGCAGGTACTCTCTAGAAATCTAAAGTTTCTTTTTACTTGACCCTGTCCTGCACAATATTTTAATCAATGATGTGGGTGAATATTTGAGAGAATGCGTTTCAAATTTGCAGATGACAAAGTTTGAAGATGACAAACAGCTGGTTAGGATGAAGAGCTGAAATATTCTTACCCCTACCTGTACTAAAGTTTGTTCATTTTTATCAAACAGGTCTTAGGTTAAATTTCACCTTCTCATAGAGGCCTTCTCTGAGGATCAGATTTGAAGCATAATCTATCTTTCCTACCAAGTTCTATTCCATTACTTTTCTTCCCATTGTTTTCTTTATCTGAAATTATATTACTTGTTTGCTGGTTCCCTGGCATACTTCCATAGACTATAAGGACCTTGCTTCCCTGTTCCCTGTGGAGCCTTGGGACGTTGAATTTTTCTGGTACATAATAGGAACTTAATAAATAATTATTGGCTGAATAAACCTACAGAGATACATCACTTAATGACCATTCAGCATCATCTGACTGCATATACGTCCATGGTCCCTAAAAGTTATAATTGTTATGTTATGTGCCATCGAGTCGGGCCCGACTCATAGTGACCCCTCCTTGGGTTTCCAAGGCAGTATCACTACGGAAGTAGATTTATAATACAGTCCAGAAATCTTAATGGAAGAATAGGACTTTGCTGAGAAATTTGCTGATCTGTTCCTCACTAGCTCTGTAGGTCCTGTGTCTGCCCTGGCCCTGAGGCAGCAGAGACAGGAGGTCCTAGCACTCATCTTTGACTGCCTATCCCACTGAGTTTGCTTCAGGCAGGGACACAGACACTGCCAGAGCTGGCAACTGCCAGGCCCTACTGTGACCACTGGCCTACTTAGCCAGATACCCTGCAAGTGAAGCCTCGAAGAATCCTCTCAAGGTAGCAGCCATAGGGCTGCTGTGGGAGGGGGAAGGAACAGGAAAGGCAGCCAACAGAATAGGCAGAGGTGGAGGAGCGGAGGGATGGTGCTTGGGGCTTAAAGAGTTTAAAGCCAGGCACTTGACTGCTAACCAGAAGGCTGGCGGTTCAAACCCACCAGCCACTCCTGGGAAGGAAGATGGGGCAATCTACTTCCGTAGTGATACTGCCTCGGAAACCCAAGGAGGGGTCGCTATGAGTCAGGTCTGACTCCATGGCACATAACAACAACAAAAAAGTGAAGGCAGGGAAGAAGGAATGGAAGGGAGACTATAGCATAAAGCCTGGTAGTAAGCAGGGCAGGCCTAGGACTAGGTGTGTCTCTCCAAGACTGAGGTGTTTACCACTGAGGACTAGCAGCTATGGAGACAGTTTTCACACAGTCCCTTACTGCAGTGGTGGTGGGTGGTAGTGATAGTGGTAGTGGTGACAATCCCATGTGCTTCTCTCCTTTAGATAATATGGTGTTTGCACAATCTCCAAATCACATAGCATATTTTACAGAATGTATCATAGATGTTAAGTGACTCAAACCTGCAGTGGAAATCACTGAAGGATATTAAGCAAGGAAACTACATGATCATATTCCTGGTTTACAAATGAACGTTGGAAGGAGGCAAGACTAGAGGTCTGGTAGAAATTGTAGAATCTGTTTCATCAAGCAAATTTATGTTATAGTCATTGAAAAATGTGTCTAACTTGCAAGTATCATATCTCCTCATTAGGAGATATAACAGCACCATTCTCAGTTTATATCTAGAGTGTTATCTCCCATGCTGGGCATCATTGAGCATTAACATGAATACAATCTAAATTGTACCCAGAAGAAAGTTTCTAGGGGAGGCCTGTTAGCTTTTGTTAAAAATAGTTTTAAATAACTATCAGGTTGAAGATTAAAGAGACTCATTTTATGTTGTAGGAGAGGGCAGAACTCAAGCCCGTGGGGATCTATCACATGAAGGAGGCTTCAGTTCAGTACAAGCGAGACCTTTCTAACAATTAGAGGGCCTTAGTGAGGGAATGAGGGCCATCAGGAGACCATTGGATTGCTGTCAATGAATGGCATAGAAGCAGATGCCAGATGCCCATCTGTCAAGGATGCTGTAGAGAGGATGTCTGCCCCATGTGGGAGGGTCACTCACACATAGATTCAATCACCTCATATTTATTGAGTACCACAAGTGCTCTAGCTTCTGTAAGAAATGCAGAAATTCATAAGGCACAGCTGCTGTCTGGACATGATCCCTTCAAAGTCCCCTTCCAATTCTACATTCTGTGGCCCTGGTGGAATTCTCACAAAATCCACATTAGAGCAGTTTGCAATAATGTGGTCTCACACTGCTGCCAACCTATTGTTAATACTTAATCCATGCCCAGTAGTAAGAATACAGAAGTGAAAATAAATACTTTTCCACATTCCAAACCACCAGTTGCTGTCAAGTTGATTCTGATTCATAGCAACCCCGTGTGTGTCAGTAGAACTGTGCTCCATAAAATTTTCAATGGCTGATTTTTCATAAATAGATCACCAGGCCTTTCCACCCACGCTCTGCTTTTGACCCCTTTGTTTTGGTGATTTGTAAGATTACAGCATATGAAAAGTTAGCGTCTTTTCCTTGGTTCACTTCTCTTTTGGTCTTGATAATATAAATTCTGGGATCAGAATGATGTGTGCTGGCTTTATTTAATCAAATGATGTTGAGATAAATATTTTTGCACTGGAATTGAATCTCTGCAATTTCCATTGATGGTAAAAACATGAATAATAATGTAGAGATTTTATGGAATTACAAGTAAGCACACTTAATTCTTTAAAGTCAAGTCTGCCCCAATCAATCACAATGTGTTTGACTTGGAAGCCTTCTTCACTGCAGTAGAGAACACTAATAAATACATGTCTAGATGGAATAGTTTTTGGGATACCACAAACTGATACCACATGATGAGTGTTACATTTTGGTCTGAATTCTCTAGTCTATCCCAAAGATATGACCTTGGCTGCTGCAGAGATATGGACTGTCTTTCACATACTTTAGAAATAAGTGTGTTAACCAGTTCCTGTTGAGTCAATTCTGACTCATGACAACCCCATGTGTGTCAGAGTAGAATTGTGTTCCATGGTAATTTCAATGGATAATTTTTTTGGAAGTAGAACACCAAGCCTTTTTATGAGGTGTCTCTGGGTAAACCTCCAACTTATCAGTTGGCAGCCAAGCTCTTTCACCATTTGCACCACTCAAGGAGTCTCACAAGGGTGTAGGAATCCCGTTATTGCATGTAATGACCTCTTGGTGCTTGTTGATGTGTTATCACAGTTACCCAAGGTATTAATGTGCTTCCTTAGGCTACTTAATGTAATATCTAGGAGCCACTCTGACTCTGAGTACATGAGAGCCCCAGATAGTTAATACTTGGTTTTATTATTTTACTAATAAATATACAAGTTACATCAGCAGACATTAAAAAAAATATTTCTTTGCTATATATTTCTGAGGACCAAGTTATTTCCTCTATTTTCCAAAGTTCCCTTGCATGTGTTTACTTTTCCTTTAAAATAATCCAGTTTCAAATTGTCTTCTGGAAATTTAGTTCAGACGAATCTGTCTGAATACAGGATACAGTAGGAAGGAACTCTGGGGTGGTGACAATTTTTTGTAAGCCATTTCTTTATAGTCACCAAGGGTGATCAGCTAGCAAGTATTAAAGTATCCATTTAGTGTGGCATGCAAATATTTCAAAAGGATCTTAACTTGAAAAGAAATACATTTGTGAAATTAAAAAAATATAAAATAGAAAATTTTCATCTGCAAAGTGAGGAGACAATGTTGTTATATTGGTCCATTTTTTATAATTTTTCTTCTGATCTATGTGGAGCCAAGATTTGGAACAATGCATTGGAATCATCTGAGGAAATTCACAAAATACTGACACATGGATTCCAACTGTCATAGATTCCAGTAGTAAATATAGCATGTGGCCTGAGCTTTTGGGATTTTATAAGTTCCCTGGAAGATTAGAATATGCAGATAATGCTGAGAACCACTGATTTAAGGGCTTTGGTCTTCTAATATTAAAGGGAAAACTAAGAACTCTTATGTTATAATTGAGGAAGCATTCTTTGCATGGGTCATGGACTGTCTGTGGATCTGAGAATAAGAAAAGACCCAGTGTCAAAGAATTATTGCAAACTGGTGTTCAAATTTATGATGAACCATTGTGGAATGCAAGATAACCTTCCTGAAAAGACTTGTTTGAAGATGCATTTCTGTTGCCAAACAGCAACTTGTATATTAATAACATCTTCTTCTTCTTAAGTCAAAAGTTTGCTTCATTTTCTTCTGGACTTCAGTGCTGTGGAGGAGAAGTCTGTAGATAGCTTGATTTTTGTTTCTTTGTGGTGATCAAGCATGTGTGTTTGAAATATTCATCTATCCTTGATGGAACCAGGAAGAGAGAGAGAGGTTGCACATGGCGTGTTTGCAGTGGCCAGAGGAGGAAACCAGGAAGAGAGAGGCAGCACAGTTTGGAATAACTAAAAGAGATGAACTTGTCTGTCAGTTTGTCTTACTCTGTTGGCTTTCATGTTGCTGTGAGGCTGGAGGCTATGCCACAGGTATTTCAAATGCCAGCAGGGATACCCATGGTGGACAGGTTTCAGCAGAGCTTCCAGGCTAAGACAGACTTGGAAGAAGGAAGAGGCCATCCACTTCTCAAACGATTGGCTAGTGAAAACCTTATGAATAGCAGTGGAACACTATCTGATACATTATTGGAAAACTTTATGAATATGCCTGAAACATTGTCCAATATAGTATCAGAAGATGAGCTCTTCAGGTCAGAAGGCACTCAAAATATAACTGTGGAAGAGCTGCCTCCTCAGAGTAGAGCCAAACTTAATGATGTGGATGGAGTAAAGCTTTCTGGACCTCCATTTGCTGATGTGGTATGACTCAAGGTGGGAAGAAACAGCTCCAAACATCCATTAATAATTGGAACATGAAATATACAAAGTATAAATCTAGGAAAACTACAAGTTGTCAAAAATGAAATGGAACACATACAGATCAATATCCTAGACATTAGTGAGTTTAAATGGACTGGTTTTGGACATTTTGAATCAGGCAATCATATGCTCTACTATGCCAGGATTGACAAATTGAATAGGAATGGTGTGGCATTCATCATCACAAAGAATATATCAAGATCTATCCTGAAGTACAATGCTGTCAGTGATAGGAAAATGTCCATACATCTACAAAGAAGACTAGTTAATACTATTGTTGTGGTGGTTGTTATGTGCCGGTGAGTCAGCCCTGACTCACAGCGAGCCCTCCTTGGGTTTCCGAGGCAGTATTATTACGGAAGTAGTTTGCCCCATCTTCCTTCCGAGGAGTGGCTGGTGGGTTTGAACCACCAGCCTCCTGGTTAGCAGCCAAGTGCCATAGGCACTATTATTCAAATTTACTCCCCAACCACCAAAGCCAAAGATGAGGAAATTGAAGATTTTTACCAACTTCTGCAGTCTGAAATTGAACTGAACATGCAATGAAGATGTGTTGATTATCACTGGTGACTGAAATGCAAAAGTTGAGAACAAAGAAGAATCATCAGTACTTGATTAATGGCCTTGGTGATAGAAACAATGCTGGAGATAGGATAAAATTTTGCAAAACCAAGGACTTCTTCATTGCAAATACCCTTTTTAACAACACAAGTGGCAGCTATCTATGTGTACTTCACCACATGGAGTACAGAGGAATTGGATTGACTACATCTGTGGCAAGAGGTGATAGAGAAGCTCAATATCTTCAACCAAAACAAGGCCAGGAGCTGATTGTGGAACAGACAATCACCTGCTCATATGCAAGTTCAAGTTGAAGATGAAGATGAAGATGAAGATGAAAGATGAAGACAATTAAAAGAAGTCCACAAGAGCCAAAATATGACCTTGAATATATCCCTCCTGAATTTAGAGTTCATCTAAAGAATAGCCTTGATGCATTGAACACCAATGACCAAAAACTAGAGGAATTGTGGGATGCTAGCAAGAACATCATCCATAAAGAAAGCAAGAGGTCATTAAAAAGATAGGAAAGGAAGAAAAGACCAAAATGGATGTCAGAAGAGACTCTGAAACTTGCCCTTGAACAGAAAGTAGCAAAATCAAGTGGAAGAAATGGCAAGGCAAAAGAGCGAACAGAAGATTTCAAGGAACAGTTGAGCAGGCAAAGTCAATCATTATAATGAAATGTACAAAGAACTGGAGTTAGAAAACCAAAAGGGAAGAATAGGCTCAGCATTTCTCAAGCTGAAAGAACTGAAGAAAAAATGTAAGCCTTGAATTGCAATAGTGAAAGATTCTATGGGCAATATATTGAATGATGCAGAGAACATCAAAAGAAGATGGAAGGAATACACAGAGTCACCGTACCAAAAAGAATTGGTCACTGTTCATCCATTTCAGGAAGTGGCATATAATCAAGGACCAATGTGAAGGAAGAAGTCAAAGCTGCACTGAAGGAATTGGTGAAAAATAAGGCTGTAGGAATTGACAGTATATTCATTGAGATGTTTCAACAAACAGATGTCATGCTGGAGGTACTGATTTGGTTATACCAAAAGATTTGGAAGACTAGCTACCTGGCCAACTGACTAGAAGAGATACATATTTGTACTCATTCCAAAGAAAGATGATCCCACAGAATGTGGAAATTATCAAACAATATTATTAATATTACATGCAAGTAATATTGCATGGAAGTAAAATCTTGCTGAAGATAATTCAAAAATGGTTGCAGCAGTATATTGACAGAGAACTTCCAGAAATGCAAATTGGATTCAGAAGAGGACATGGGATATCATTGCTGATTTCAGATGGACTTGATGAAAGGAAAGAATACCAGAAAGATGTTTACTTGTGTTTTATTGACTATGCAAAATGCATTTGATTGTGTAGATCATAACAAGTTATAGATAACATTCGGGAGCTCTGGTAGCATAGTGGCTAAGGCACTTGACTGCTAACCAGACGGCTGGTGGTTCAAACCCACCAGCCACTCCTCAGAAGGAAGATGGGGCAATATACTTAGTAGTGATACTGCTTCAGAAACCCAAGGAGGGGTCGCTGTGAGTCGAGTCCGACTCGATGGCACATAACAACAACAACAACAGATAACATTGAGAAGAATGGGAATTCCAGAACACTTAATTGTACTCATGAGGAAGCTGTACATAGACCAGGAGGCTGTCATTTGAACAGAACAAGGGGACACTGCATGGTATAAAATCAGGAAAGAAGTGCATCAGGGTTGTATTCTTTCATTATACTTATTCAATCTGTATGCTGAGCAAATAATCTTAGAGGCTAGGCTGTATGAACAAGAATATGGCATCAGGATTGGAGGAAGAATCATTAATAACTTGTGATACTCAGACAACATAACTTTGCTTGCTGAAAGTGGGGATGATTTGAAGCACTTACTGATAAAGATTGAAGACAATAGTCTGCAGTATGTATTACACCTCAATATAAACAAAATAAAAATCCTCACAACTGGACCAATAAACAGTAACATGATAAATGGAGAAAAAATTGAAGTTGTCAGAGACTTCATATTACTTGGTTCTATAATCAATACCAATGGAAACAGCAGTCAAGACATCAGACAATGTATTGCACTGGGCAAATCTGCTGCAAAAGACCTCTTTTAAGTGATGAAGGGGGCAAAGATGTCTCCTTGAAAGCTAAGGTGCATCTAACCCGGGCCATGGTATTGTCATTTGCCTCATATGCATGTGAGAGCTGGACAATGAATGTCGTTGTTGTTAGGTGCTATTGAGTCATTTGCGACTCATAGCAACGCTATGCACAGCAGATAGAAACACTGCTGGTCCTGTGCCAGCTCCATGATCTTTGCTATACTTGAGCCCATCGCCGCTGCCACTGTGTTAATCCATCTCGTTGAGAGCATTCCTCTCTCCACCTTACCAAGCATAACATCCTTCTCCAGTGAATGGTCCCTTCTGACAACATGACCAAAGTAGGTGAGACGAAGTCTGGCCATTCTCACTTGCAAAGAGCATTACAGCTGCACTTCCTCTGGGACAGACCTGTTAGTTCTTTTAGCAGTCCATGGTATTTTCAGCATTCTCTGCCAACACCACAACTCTTGTGCATTGACTCTTCTTTGGTCTTCATTCTTCATTGTCCAGCTCTCACATGCATATGAGGTGATTGAAAATACCACGGCTTGTGTCAGGCAACCTTAGTCCTCAAGGAGACATCTTTGCTGTTTAGCACTTGAAAGAGGTCCTTTGCAGCCAGTTTGCCCAGTGCCATATGTCATCTGATGTCCTGACTGCTGCTTCCATTGGCGTTGATTGTAGAACAAACCAATGTGAAGTCTTTGACAACTTCACTCTTTTCTCTATTTATCTTGATGCTGCTTAATGGTCCAGTTTTGAATAAAGAAGACCAAAGAGGAATTGATGCATTTAAGTTATGGTGTTGGCGAAGAATATTAAAAGTACCATAGGCTGCCAAAAGAACGAACAAATCTGTCCTGGAAGAAGTGCAGGCAGAATGCTCCTTGGAAGCTAGGATGGCCAGACTTCATCTCACCTATTTTGGTCATGTTGTCAGAAGGGACCATTCCCTGGAGAAGGATATCATGCTTGGTAAAATGGAGGGTCAATGAAAAAGGGGAAGGCCCTCAATGAGATGGATTGACACAGTGGCTGCAATGATGGACTCAAGTATAGCAAGGATCATGAGGCTGGCATAGGACCAGAAAGTGTTTTGTTCTGTTGTGAATAGGGTCACTGTGAGTTAGAGATAACTCGACAGCACCTAACAACAACAACATCCTTGAGACACGTATAGATGATTCCTCTATTTTAATTTTTTTTCTTTTTCTTGTGATTTGGATGAAACTTCACAGAGCAAAGTCATTTTCTAAACAGTAATTCATACACATTTTGTTTCATGACATTGACCACAACCTCCACAATGTGACAACTCTCTTCACACGTCCTCCCTGTGATCACCTTTTCCCTGTGTCCTTTCCTGTGCATTCTTGCCTCCTGAGCTATTTCCCTATGCCAATACCACCCTTCTGTTCTCCCAGGATTGATTTATATAAGCTGTGTATCTACCTGGTGTAAATGTTCACCCTATATGGCTATTGTTTGGCTGGAAGCCATGGGGGCGAGTTCAATTCCAGGCCTGGAGGGTAACTAAACCAAACCAAACCAAACCCACTGCTGTGGAGTCAGACTCATAGTGACCCCTCCTTGGGTTTCCAAGGCAGTATCCCTATGGAAGGAGATTGCCCAACCTTCCTTCTGAGGAGTGGCTGGTGGGTTTGAACTCCAGGCCCTCTGGTTAGCAGTCACATGTCTTAGGCACTATTGCCACCAGGGTAACTTGGCCTGTCTTTTTATTAATTTAGCCTATTAGTAAGCCATTTACAACAACAGTTTCAAGTTTTTCTGAGC
>NW_006922062.1:1089020-1090559 GCF_000298275.1 Orycteropus afer afer | reverse complement strand
ATATACTAATATTATTTTATTAACCACATCTGCTCACCTGTGGAGCCCTGGTGTTGCAGTGATTAAATGCTCTGCTGCTAACTGAAAGGTTGGTGGTTTAAAACTACTAACTACTCCAGGAGAGAAAGACTTGATGATCTGCTTCCATAAATACTACATCATTGGAAACCTTATGGGGCAATTGTATTGTGTCCTGTCCTATAGGGTTGTTGTGGGTTGAGGTTGACAAGTTGGCAATAGTTTTTCCACATCAATATGGTAATCTCCAATTGTGATTCTAATTTATATATATAAAGTATGGGATATTTCCAATTATTTCTTTTCCTGAAGCTGTTTACCATGTTCCTTATTTTGTCTACTCATATCAGGTTCTTTGCTTTTGTGTGTGAAATTTGGACAGGCCACTTTCCCACTGTATCTTCCACTTTCCTAATTTGATTTTCTGCTCTGGCCAATTTTCTGATCTCGACCACCAAAATGATTTTTGATTGAGCAGTTCATTTCTACCACGTGTTGTTTCCTGATTTTATGACTGCTCACTCTAGTTTTGTAAGTATAATAAGTTCTCATATCTTTCTGAAATTAAAGGACAGAAGTTTAATAAACACATATACTTGTCTTTGAGTCCCTTGTTGGGGCAAATGATTACCGTGATTGGCTGCCATATGAAGAGCTGGAAGTTTGAATACACTAGGAAGCATCTCGAAGACAGGACTGTCCATCTACTTCCAAAAAATCAGCCACTGAAAACCCTCTGGAGAACAGTTCTGCTCTGACACACGTGGGGTGTCCATGAGTCAGAGCTGACTCATTGGAACTGGTGTCTACTTGTTCTTCCAACATGTCTCTTCAGAGTGAAGCAAGTTCTCTAATTTTCAGGAATGGTTCTCTTGCAGGAGGCAATATTTTTTTCAAGAGGGTAATTGTTTTCCTCCTCCTGCTCAGTGGTAGAGAATCTAGGCTATGGTCTGCCTTCCAAATGAGTGCTCTCTCTTTATTTCCATCCATACTGATGTGTCCTCTGTTTTTCATCCAGTCTGATGAGGTCTCTCCTCTCTCTCCAGCTTACAATACAGAAAGCTTACACATTTTGACAAATGAAACAAACTCTTTATTGTTTCTTTATTGTTTTGAATATCTTCTACAATAAATAAATACCTATATTGTATTTGTCATGTGCCATAGGAATGTAGACATTGGAAGAATTGGATGTTTCTATTCACATTGATCTAATATCTAAAATCATGATAATTATCATTGGACAATTGTTTTGTGTTTGATCCAGGTTTTGTTTCTGTCTTTAGGATGCTGTTTTAGTTGAAAAATTATTGAGTCAGAGTATTCACTGTTAAAGAGATTAGACATACATTTTTTTTTTTTTTTTTGCTTTCTTTTTTCTGGTGATTAGTTTGCTTATATTTGTCTGTTTTAAAACAACTAATATTTTGAATTATTTTTGAAAAATAGAATCAATTTGTATGACAAGGAATCAAAAATTCATTCTTATACTTTTATTTAGACAAACACTTTTTTTTTTTT
>NW_006922062.1:1055088-1086925 GCF_000298275.1 Orycteropus afer afer | reverse complement strand
ACAAAGATTCTCTTCCCCACTTAATGGATTTGGGGCCTTTGTCAAAGATCAGCTGACTATAGGTCGATGGATCTATATCTGGGTTCTCAATTCTATTTCATTGGTCTATGTATCTAGACATGCATTTTTAAATGGAGTTTTAGAAATACTTTTATTTTTCTTAACACTTGTTAGGATCCCCATTTTGTCACATCTTCACCAATAAACTGGTTGCTGTGGAGTTGATTCTGACTCATGGCAACCATGGGTGTCAGAGTAGAACTGTGCTCCACAGGGTTTTTAATGGCTGATTTTTCAGAAGTAGTTCTCCAGGCCTTGAATTGGAGGCACCTCTGGATGGATCCATACCTTTTGGTTAGCAGCTGAGTGCATTAACTGTTTGTACTACCTAGAGACTCCTCAAAACCAAACTAACTGCCATCAAATCAGACCCGACTCATAGCGACCCCTCCTTGGGTTTCTGAGGCAGTATCTCTGTGGAAGTAGGTTGCCCAATCTCCCTTCCAAGGAGTGGCTGGTGGGTTTGAACCACCAGCCTTCTGGTTAGCAGTCACATGCTGTAGGTACTACGCCACCAGAACTCACCAGTACTGGGCATTATCTTGAAAAAGCACACATACCCACAACATGTGCCTGACTTATTTGATATGATATTTGGAAGTTAAGATTATGTGTCAATTTGGCTGGGCCTGGTTCTGAGTGGGTGGGCAGCTGATTGTAGTTATTCCCCATAATGATAATGGCAATCAGCTCCGTGATGGAATCTTGCTATGAGCAGCTGACTAGCTCATTTTGTCTGCTTCCTGTATATAAGGAGAAGCTTTGGGAATGGCCTGCAGTTTTTTGGCACAATTGGACCCTGTGTGTAGCTGAGTCTTCATTTAGCAACCTGCCATGTTTCCTGCTGATGTTGGGACTATCTCTGGACTAGAATTAGTGGCCTGTCGTGTTATTTGGTAATATTAGGACTGTGCCATTTTTATTTGTTCACCTTGGGCTTGTTAGCCTCAATAGACAGCAGCTGAGTGAAGAGCTACCTCCAGCTCCAATGGGCTGAGAGCAAATGGCAGAGCTGAAGCTCAATGTCGAGGGGCTTTCACCCAGCCCCTAGAGCTTGGCACTAGCCTCCAAATTGTAACAGAATAAATTCTTGTTTGTTAAAGCCCTCCATTTGTGGTATATCAGGAGAGTGGCACTGGCACTAGGTAACCAAAACAGATATATACATTTGTATGTATGTTTTTATTTACATCTAACTTAATTAGATGAGATTAAATGTTTTATCTATTAATCATTTGAATATCTTCTACAAACTGTCTACTCGTGTCCTTTGAATATTTTCCTATTGTGTGTTTTTTTTAGCATGTGTTTTAGGAAAATAATAGCCATAATAATGAATGAATGAGATTTCCCCTCACAACTCCCTAGGAAGGTATTTAGAGACCATGATGATTTTGATTTATGGAGTAAAGTGTTCAATTTTATTTGTATTTTAAAATAGAATCCATCCATTATAATCTTGGATACAGTTTTGCACATTGTTTTAAAGCTTAAGATGACATTTTAAGATGTCATTATGTAAATGATATAATATGAAGGCATCCCAAAGAGGAACCACAGTGGATGAACTGAGATAGAGGCACTCTGCCTTCCACCCTCTGGGCTATCCTCAAAAAACTCACTGCCCTCAAGTCGGATCCAACTCATAGTGGCCCCTCCTTGGGTTTCCGAGGTAGAGCTCTGGTAGCCTAGTGCCTAAGGCACTTGACTGCTAACCAGAAGTCTGGCGGTTCAAACTCATTAGCCACTCCTTGGAAGGAAGATGGGGCAATCTACTTCCATAGTGATACTGCCTTGGAAACCCAAGGAGGGATCGCTATGAGTCGGGTCCAACTCGATGGCACATAACAACAACAACATCATCACTATATAAGTAGATTGCCCGGTCTTCCTTCCGAGGAGTGGCTGGTAGGTTTGAACCACGAGCCTTCTGGTTAGCAGTCAAATGCCTTAGGCACTACGCCATTTTTGTATTCCCATGAAAGGACCCCGGTGGCATCATAGTTATGCACTCAGCTGCTGACCAAAAGGTTGGTATTTTAAACCCATCCAGCAATTCTGAGGAAGAAAGGTCTGGAGATCTGCTTCCCTAAAGATTACAGCCTAGAACACTCTACAGGGGAGTTCTCCTCTATCATGTGGGGCCACCGAGAGTCAGAATCAACGGGACAGCACCCAACAACAACAACAACCTAGTCCTGTGAAGCACAGATTACAAGCCAGTCTAGAGCTTTGCCTTTTCTGTTTATGTTAATCAAACACTTTGATGTCATTTAACTGTAAATTCATTTGCCTTCAGCATTAGCAAACGAAGTGGCATAGTCCCATACTTGCTTACTAAAAAAAAAATTCACTGCCATTGAGTTGGTTCCAACTCACAGCAACCCCTCCTTGGGTTTCTGAGGTGGTATCACTATGGAAGTAGATTGCCAAGTCTTCCTTTGGAGGAGTGGATGGTGGGTTTGAACCACCAGCCTTCTGGTTAGCGGTCAAATGACTTAGGCACTATGCCACCAGAGCTCCTAGCTGCCTACTGCTATAGGGATATATACATTATGGACACCCATTACAAATTTAGTGATGAGAGTGAAGAGAAAATATAGTGCATATTACATCCTAATTAAAATCCAAGTTGTTTTTTATGATTCCTTAAATCTAGGCCAAATTTCACTTTAATCTCACAACATATCGCAAACAGAAAATGCACACAAATATATTATTTTTTCTGTCCGTGCATGATTTATGTCCTCTCTGGGTGAAAATATGTTCATATCATTTTGCTATTGAGATAAATCACAGGTGTGATATTACAAAGCAGGATTTGGAACAAGGGCAACTATGAAAATTAAAGCTTCTGTTAACATGCAAACTCTTGTTTCAGTTCTCCACAAACTCTTTAGTTAACAATAAGGATAGCTCAGTATCAAAGATAACTTCAGTTTCCTGGGAAAATTGATGATTCTCCAAACCTCATTTTTATTTCTCTTGCTTATTTTATGACGATGTCTTTGTTTCCTTCATACACCCTTTGCTTTTTTCCCATTTACCCATCTGTGTTCACTGCTGTTCTTTTACTTCTAACCTTCTTTCTGCTTCAGAACGAGCAGACAATAAGGCTTGTGGCCCAATTCAGCCTGGCTTGGTATAGCTCTGTATAAATAAGAGAGCTGTGTTATATGCTATTCAGTCTTAAGGAGTAAAAATGATTTTCACTTTAGTGAAAAGAAGCATCACCATGTTTTAAAATTATAGGCTTTTAGAGCTGGAAAGACCCACGGAAATCATTGAGTCTATCCTTCTTGTTTTATGGATTAAAAGTGATCATGCCATCATTCTGTCATAGGTAAAGTGTTCTCTTTACTCATGGGCCTGCTTCATATATCCTGACTACCTCATTTCCTTAGGTGAGGTTTAGTCAGAGTTCGACTAAAGTAGTTAAGAGCACAAGTTTGGAGTGAGACAGATGTGGGTGCAAACCAAAATTCTGTCTTTTACCCTTAGATGTTGGGCAAGTCACTTAACCCTGCTGAGCTTCAGTTTTCTAATCCATAGAAAACCAAAACCAGAAAACCAAACTCACTGTCACCTAGCAGACTCCAACTCATAGCAGCCTCCATTGGGTTTCCAAGGCTGTAAATCTTCATGGAAGTAGATTGCTCCATCTTCCTTCCATGAGTGGCTGGTGGGTTTAACTGCATTCAACACACTGAGTTATTATGAGAATTGGATTATGTCATGTTTGTAAAATATTTAGTTCAGTGTCTGGTACAAAGCAGTTGTCCAAGAAATGGAACTTGCTTTCGATGACATGTTACTTGTATGTCTCTCCTTCCCTACTGTGGGTTCAGAGTTCACTGTGTCTGTCTGCCTAATGTGTTGACATAGCAGCTCATTCAGTGGCAACCCCAAGCATCCAATTACTTGAGTCAAATATCTATGAGTCATTCCTGTTTCTTCTCTCACTTTTCTACCCTTTCAGGAAATGAATCTGCAAGCACCTAGGTTGAAGCGACCACCACTTTTTCCTACACTAGTGGAATAGACTCTTTACTCATCTCACATTTCTTCACCTTACAGCAACCAGAGTTATCTTCTTAAAACAGAAGTCTGATCACATAAAAATTCTGTTCAGAACTCTTGTAGGCTTTCCATCTTACACAGAGTTATAGTCAGAATCCTTAACTGTCCCCTTTCTCATTCAAACTCTTGGACTTCACCTCCTGTTGCTCTCTCTCTCTCTCCTTTCATTCCAGCCCCACTGACCTTGCTAGCCCTCAGCATCCCATGCTCATGATTGCCCCAAGGTCTTCACACATGCTGTTCCCTCTTTCTAGAGTGCTCTTCTCTCAGGTATCTGCATGGCTCATCATCCACCTCTTTTCATTCTTTGCTCAATTATTTCCTCTACAACAAGATCTCAGACCACCTTCCTGAAACTGAACACACACTACCTGGACACTCTATTACCCTTCCCTGCTTTATTTTTACTTCATTGCACATACAACCTTCTCATATAATTTATCTTATTGTATTTTTAAGGTATTTGCCTTTCTCTCCACTTTCATTGATCTAGTCCTAGCACTAGAACAGTGTCTAACAAAGAATTCTGAAAGAAAACATCAAACTCACTGCCCTCGAGTCGATTATGACCCATAGTGACCCCTACTGGGTTTCCAAGGGTATAAATCTTTACAGAAGCAGACTACCTTATCTTTCTTTCCACAGAGCAGCTGGTGGGTTAGAACCACCAACCTTTTGGTTAGCAGCCAAATGTCTTAATCACTATACCACTAGAGGTGTTCAATAAACATATTCAGAATAAATGAATTATTCCTGAATCACATTGGGCCATGTATTGTTTAGATTTTTTATGTTTTGGTTTTGAGATACATAAAACAGATCTGATAACTGAAGCAAAAAGGGGTTTATTAGAATGTTATGGATTAGTTCACAAATCAAGGAAAACAGGAACAACAGGGAAGCTAGGAGTGGCCCAAAACACAGAACCACTCTAAAGAGCTGGAAATAATACATACATATACATCTATAACAATTATGGAAGTACATGGTTTAATATAGAAATTGAGTTTACAGAATGCGGGAAGTAGAGGGGGAGTGAATATATTCAGAAGGCCACTGCTGGAGGGCTGGAGAAGCAGTCCCCACAACATGAGCATGGAGCACTGGATAGAGAGAAGGACACCAAAATCATGGAGCAAACCACAAACTGCTAATACCAGGAGGTGACAGCTTGTGAGGAAATCTGCAGTGCCTGACCAGAACTCTTAAAAAAGAATGACCTTCTCTTCACTTTTGTTTTCCAGATAGCATCTGTTTCTTCAATTGTTCAGGCAAGGGGCATTCTGGGAATACAATTGTCTGCTTTAGAAAAGAAGGTAGCGATGATGCTGAGACGAATACAGCCAATCCATACCTTCCTGTATATATTTTTAGGCTTCTTTGAAATTAGGTGAAGTCATGTGACTTGCTCTACTCTCCAAAATAGGAGCATAGTTATGTTACTTCTTGGCTGAGATAAGAAAATGCCATACTTGCTGTCCAGTCTCTCTCTTCCTCTGCCTTAGTGAAGGAGGAGACCCTGGGCTGTCAAGTTGATGCCAACTCATAGAGATCCCTCCTTAGGCTTCTGAGGTGGTATTTCTATGGAAGTAGATTGCCCAGTCTTCCTTCTGAGGAGTGGCTGGTGGGTCTGAACTGCCAGCCTTCTGGTTAGCAGTCAAATGCCTTAGACACTGTGCCACCAGAGCTCCCATTACAAGATAGCAGAAGCTTTGTTAGCCTGGATCTCTGATTGTCTGTGTGAAGCAGAGTCAATCGTTGTTGTGTTATAGTTAGGTGCCATCAAGTTATCTCCAACTCATAGGGACCCTATGCACAGCAGAACGAAAAACTTGCTGGTCCTGCACAAGCTCCACATTTCTTGCTATACTTGAGCCCATCACTGCAGCCACTGTGCCAATCCATCTCATCGAGAGCCTTCCCCTCTTTCGTAGATCCTCCACCTTACCCAGCATGACATTCTTCTTCAGGGAATGGTCCCTTCTGACAACATGACCAAAGTAAGTGAGACAAAGTCTGGCCATTCTCACTTCCAAGAAGCATTCTGGCTGCACTTCCTCCAGGACAGATTTGTTAGCTCTTTTAACAAACTATGGTATTTTCAGCATTCTTTGCCAGCACCACAACTCCAAAGCATCAACTCTTCTTTAGTCTTCCTTATTCATTGTCCAGCTCTCATATGCATATGAGGTAATTGAAAAAAAACCGTGGCTTGTGTCAGGTGTACTTTAGTATTCAAGGAGACAGCTATGCTTTTCAGTACTTGACGAGGTCCTTTGCAGCCCATTTACCCAGTGCTATACATCCTCTGATGTCCTGACTTCTGCTTCCATTGGCATTGATTGTAGAACTAAACAATATGAAGTTTTTGACAACTTCAATCTTTTCTCCATTTATCATGATTCTACTTATTGGTCCAGTGGTGAAGATATTTATTTTCTTTATATTGAGATGTAATCTGTACTGCAGACTGTTTTCTTCAATCTTCATCAGTAAGTGCTTCAAGTCACCTTCACTTTCAGAAAGTAAAGTTGTGTCGTCAGTGTATTGCAGGTTGTTAATGATTCTTCCTCCAATCCTGATGTCACGTTTTTCATATAGTCCAGCTTCTTGGATTATTTTTTTCAGCATGTAGATTGAATAATCATGGTGAAAGGATACAATCCTGCTGCACTCTCTTCTTGATTTTAAACCATGCAGTGTCCTCTTGTTCTGTTTGAATGACAGCTTCCTGGTCTATGTACAGGTTCCTCATGAGTACAATTAAGTGTTCTGGAATTACCAATCTCCTCAATGTTATCCACAATTTGTTATGATCCATGCAATCAAATGCTTTTGTGTAGTCAATACAACACAAGTAAACATCTTTGTGGTATTCTTTGCTTTGAGCCAAGATCCATCTGACATTAGCAATGATATCCCTCATTCCATATCCTCTTCTGAATCCAGCTTGCATTTCTGGAAGTTCTCTGTCAATATACTGCTGCAATCATTTTTGAATTATCTTCAGTAAGATTTTACTTGCATGCAATATTAATGATATTGTTCGATGATTTCCACATTGTGTGGGATCATCTTTCTTTGGAGTGGGTACAAATATGAATCTCTTCCAGTCAGTTGGCCAGGTAGCTGTCTTCCAAATCTCTTGGCATAGCTGAATGAGTGCCTCCAGCAGACATCTGCTTGTGGAAACATCTCAATGGGTATTCTATCAATTTCTAGAGTCTTGTTCTTCACCAATTCCTTCCTTGCAGCTTTGACTTCTTCTTCAATACCATTGGTCAATCATTACACAACCCCTACAAGTTTTTTATATTAAACTATTGAGAATTGTGAGTCACTCGTTTTAGGAATATAATCTAGCTCATCCATAAAAATTCAGACAGCTTCTTCAGGGTGAAAATATTTGGATGAATTATTCCAAGTATTTTTCAGTACCTGTAAAACTCCACCTAATATTTAAATTCCAGCGAGGGAGACTGTGATGGTCTTTTTGTTGTGTCAACTTGGTTAGCTATGTTGTTGTTGTTAGCTGTTGTTGAGTAGGCCCTGACTGATGATGACCTGTGCTTCAGGATTGCATAATGTTCTATTATGCTCCAAAAGGCTTTCATTGGCTGGCTTTTTGAAGTAGGGTACAAGGCCTTTCTTCCTAGTCTTCTCAGTCTGGAAGCGCTACTGAAACCTGGTCAGCATCATAACAACACAGAAGACACCACTGCAGATGGTTGGGGGTTATGCATGAGGTGCATTGGCCAGAAACTGAGTCTAGGTCTCCTGTGTGGGAGTGTCTACCTAAAAATCCACTGGTCTTGAGTAGATTTTGACTCATAGTGACCCTATGGGGCACATAAGGACTGCCTCATAGGGTTTTCAAGGCTGTAAATCTTTATGGAAGAAGACTGCCCCATCTTTCTTTCTCTCATGAGTGGCTGGTGAGTTGGAACCAGCAACTTTTTGGTTAGCAGCTGAGTACTTAACCACTGTGCCACCAAGGCTCCTCGTCTTTAGCTATAATCCCTAATTATTCAACCAAATACTAATTTTGGTGTTGCTGCAGTCTTCTGCAGATGTGATTAAAGTCTATAATTAAAAGTGGTTATCAGCCTATACACAAATAGTTTGGAGATTTCAAGTTAGCTTCTACAGACACCATTTCTATTTTAAACAGATATTTTATACTCTCTCTTCTTGCTTTCATGTAGGAGTGTAAGGGACTTAAAACAAAATTAACACGTCTAATAAAACAGATTAATAACAAAAGACTAAAACTGAAGGGAGAGGACTCTTTAAGAATCAAAAGTGGGTCTGGGAAGCCTATGGGTATACTCACAGGAAAATGGCAGAGTGGTTGTGCTAATTAGCACTTCTCTTTTTAGGTTTTATTATCCCTAGCCAACATTTTTTTTTCATCCCTATTGTGTCGTCTATAGTTTCTCTTCCTCTCTGCTGTCTGATTTACTATTTGTTCTAATTTTCTGGATTTTTATCTTAAGGCCTTACTTAGCTCCCCCCAGATATAACATCTGTGGTAACCCGTTATCATACTCTTCACTCTACATGATCTCAGTTTCTCACACTCACCTACGTTATTTTTCTTGAGCTTCTCCCTGAATATGACCAGACCCCAACATAGGTAACTCAAAGAGAAGAGGGTGAATGTACTAAAACACTTGTTGTTGTTGTTATGTGTCATCGAGTCGGACCTGACTCATAGCGACCACTCCTTGGGTTTCCAAGGCAGTATCACTACAGAAGTAGATTGCCCAACCTTCTTTCTGAGGAGTGGCTGGTGGGTTTGAACCACCAGCCTCCTGGTTAGCGGTCAAGTCCCTTAGACACTATGCTACCAAAGCTCCTTACTAAAACAGTAGTCTAGAACAATTCCTATGATTGAGTATTCATTAGCTTTATTGCTGAGCCTCCCATCAACCAGGCACAAAGGAAAATACTATGGACTATATAATTTCCTGCATTCAGTAAAAGGAAACACAACAGTTCTTTAAGAGATACAATGGAATAATCTCCTAATAATAAACTAAATAACATTGACTGATGGCTTTATCAGTAACTTTCTCTGTGCCATGTGAAAAATGAGAACTCATGTTGAGTTGAAAACATATTATTAAGATTTCACTTCTTCTTTGTTGAATTTTTTATGAAAATGTAGGTTAACTATAGTAAGCAAATGGAGTACCCTTAAAAGCAATTATAATTTGCTTATAAACTGGTCAGAACATTTTTCTTTCAAAATGCAATAAATATGGGTATGCTATTTGGTGTGAGAAGGGAGACTGGAATTTTTCATGTTTGAAATTTGATTCATTTAAGAATACTAGTGAATACAACAAAAAGGAGCTCTGGTGGTGTAGTGGTTAAGGCATTTGGCTGCTAACTAAAAGGATGATGGTTTGAACCCACCAGCCACTTCATAGAAGAAAGATAGGGTAGTCTGCTTCCATAAAGACTTAAAACAAAAAAACAAACTTACTGCCGTGTAGTTGGATTCGACTCACAATGACCCCTCCTTGGGTTTCTGAGGTGGTATCACTACGAAAGTAGATTGCCTAACCTTCCTTCTGAGGAATGGCTGGTGGGTTTGAACTGCCAGCCTTCTGGTTAATAGTCAAATGCCTTAGGCATTCTGCCATAGTAGAATAAAGATTTACAGGCTTGGAAATCTAATGGGGGTTGCTATGATTGAAATTGACTCAATGGCAGCGAATGAGTGTGAATACAAAAGATGCTGTAGATGCATGGCTTTTTATGAATATGGTAATAATTGATGGCACTTGGGGACAATGGTGAGGCAATGGAAAGAGCTTTTGATTTAAACCAGGAGTCTTGTTTTTTGTCAAAAATATGTGACCATAAACAGGACATTAGACTTTTGAGACTGTCATGTAGGACTTACTGTTGTTGTTGTTGTTATGTGCCATGGAGTCGGACCCAACTCATAGTGACCCCTCCTTGGGTTTCTGAGGCATTATCACAATGGAAACAGATTGTCTAACCTTCTTTCTGAGGAGTAGCTGGTGGGTTTGAATCATCAGGCTTCCGGTTAGCAGTCACGTGCCTTAGGCACTATGCTACCAGAGACTCTAAAAATATGTATGACATTTTGATTATTGTCTACTTTGGATAAAAAGCCAAAATATTTCTATATACAGTCTCTTCTACTTCTAATTAGAGTGGAGGATAACTCCTTGCAAATAAATTGACTTGATGAGCTTGCATGCTCTTACAGGTTGAAGAGAACGAACAAAAGGAATGACACTTAGAGAGGCCAGCTAGCAAAGCAAGGTGCTTTGGAGGACATTCCTGTGCTCTGCCATAGCCATGATCTTCAGCTTTGTTCAGAAACTAAGGAGTTGTCAGCATTCTCAGAACATATGAGTTCCTCACTGAGTAGACTCATATCTAACTTCTTTCAAGACATTGATATATAAACCAAAATGGCAACTTATTAATTTATGATTTGAAATACAAATGTCAAGCATATAGAATACTTATGCCAATCAGTGGACACATTCTCTTTCTGGAATAAAACTACCAGTGCAACAGAAAAGTAAAGTTAACAGAGTAACTTCAAGGTCATGGAGAACTAGGGTTAATAGCATCATGATCTTTTTAGCCTGATGCATCCAGATCTATTACAGTGGTTGTTGTACCTGGAGACACAACAACTTGTACTAGTTGCCCAGAAAATCCAGTTCATGAATGTGTTAGGCACACATTAATAAATTCTGTCTGTCTGGTTCCCATTTTCCCATATTTTCACAGCTGAACTACTTTTTTGTCTTGGTATGCTTTTTCTCTCAAAGAAGCTCCACCTTCATTTTGGCTCTGATTAGCCCAGTTCTATAACTGGGAGAAATTGTGTTGCTCAAGGGGATTTCTGCAGTTATCTGTTCTCAACCATTTTTATATGGGAGATACTCTTCTAACTCACTGAGTTCTGGGCATGCCTTTGGCCTCCTTTGTGTTCCACCCACATCATATTGCATGACTCTCCCTACTGTATAATTTGGCAGTAAGAAAAGAAAATTTTTCCAGGATCTGTATTCCCATGGCATGAGATATTGCCAGGCTTAAAATCTGGGGGAGGAGACAGGAAAATTATATGGAGGGGGATGAAGGGAAGTGTGAGGGTGTGGCTATCCCCAAAGCCGGATCATTTGTCTTTGCTGTGTCCTTGCTAGGCTCAAGGCCCATAGGTTGGCTGTTTGGTATTTAGGAACATTCACAATCGTGTGGGATTCTGTTTTTGCAGACCTTGAATATTTTCATCCCTCAGGGAAAAGTGGATTCTCAAGAGTGAACAGAATTATCTATGTGGCTAATTAGCTAGGACATAACAAAATCCTCGGGAGGATCATCCCATCTGAGAATTTCTGTAATGTATGCTTGTTTTTGCAAATTCTATCTCTTCTCATTTTGTAGCCTGCCCATCTGATAGCTAGTGCCTCACAGGGAAGGTAAATTGTTGAGTTGGCAAAATTCCTTTATGGCATCTTTCTACCTTCTTCCCCTTTACTGTTCTTCATAACTTTAGGTGTTCACAGGTGACCCAACACACTCAGGCCCCTCATGTCCCAGATCTCTTGTTTGTCTATTTCACCAATTTCTCTGCTTTAGGAGGTGAAACATACTCCCCAACATTCACTCAAACTAGAAACCTCTGTACATTTTTCTCCTTGCACCAGACTCAAACTGAAAAAAACAAACTCACTGTCATCAAGTTCATACTGACTTATAGACACATGCTTTGGGTTTCCAAGGTTGTAAATATTTGCTGAAGCAGGTTGCCTCATCTGTCTTCTGCAGAGCAGCTGGTGGGTTCGAACCACAGACCTTTTGGTTAACAGCCAAATGCCTTAGCCCTTGCACCACCAGAACTCCTTTTTACTAGACTAGGTGGCACAACTTGTCAATCAACAAATACACCAATCTCCTGATAAAGTATTAAAACTAAAATGGTATGTACCTTCTCTTGTCTAGTGGATATATGTTACTTCTATTAACATCATTTCATTCTGCATTTCCCTTGAGTAATTCATTTTGTCCCCATGTCAGCCACCTAGCTTTGCCAGAAATGGCTCCACCCTTATCTTCACAAAGTAGCCCTTGTTAATACAAATTAATGACAGAATCTCATTCCAAGACCCTCTGATTGGTGCATGAAAATTGTATGACCCAATCAGAGCAAAAGAGATGCAAGAAGACATTTGCTGGTATTTCTACAAAGTTTCCCTTCTCTTCCATAGGAGCTATTCGGAGATCCTTAGTCTTTCTTAAGTAGTAAGGAAAAGAGAAGTCTGAAACTCCAGAGCTATATTACAAATACAAAGGGAGAGCCTGAGGCTCTTTAGGTACCAAGAAAATCGAAATTGAAGCAGATATTATGGACACCAGAACAGATGAAGAGAGACTGGGTCCTTGGAGAGATCATCTGAGCTGCTGGATCAAGCCTTGCCTTAAATCAGTCTATCTCTACACTTTTCAGTTACAAAGGTTAATCAACTCTCTTTATTGTTTAGGCTAGGGTCTTTTTCAGGCTCAAAAGAAAGAGTTCCAGAAGGTACTCGGTTGTAATTTAAAAAGGTTATAGCAAAGCTATAATACAAAATAATTCATCTAGAGATGGAATTGTAGGCACTGTAACAGATATAGAGGATTTTATTGTTTGCTGCTAGTTGCTATCAAATCATTTATAACTCTTGGTGACCCACCATGAAGAATGAATATTAGAAATCTCCATTAGACCATTTATACATGTATATACCTAAAGTCACCTAATTTTGGTCTTTGGGAAGGTCAGAGCAAATGTAAGCCTTCCTTCTAAATCTACCCTAGATTCACATTTCTGTAATATCTGACTTATCCACAGTCAGAAAGTGAGCATTAAACCAGTACAGAATCACAGGTTTTGGAAAGAAGATTCAAACAGTCCTATTTGCTGTATTACCCAGTCTTCCCTAAAAGGCAGTTCCCACATTTTGTAAAAGGGGGCCCATGTGGACTTCACAGGATAGTCCAGCAATTAAATGAGACAGTGTGTCAAAGGTGAGTAATATGGACAGTTCCTGATGTTTTGTGTTCCACTCAGGAAGTAACATTTCCTCTTCTCCTCAGGAATGGCTGGGAACAATTGGGACTCTCATACACTGCTGGTGGGACTGTAAAATGGTACAACCATTGTGGAAAGCAGTATGCCAATTCTTTCAAAAGTTGGAATTAGAAATACCATTTGACCCAGCTATTCTATTACTAGGTATATACCCTAAAAAAGTGAGAACCATGACAAGAACAGATATATGCACACCCATGTTCATTGCAGCACTATTTACAATAGCCAAAAGATAGAAACAACCTAGATGTCCATCAACTGAGGAATAGATAACCAAACTATGGTACATACACACAATGGAATATTATGAAAAGCTAAAGAATAATGTAGAATCTGCAAAACACTGCATAATGTGGATGAACTTCAAGGACATTATGCTGAGTGAAATAAGTCAATCACAAAAGGACAAACATTGTATTATTCCATTATTGTAAAAGTAAAGGAAAGGTTTATCTGTAGAAGGAAATTTTCTTTGTTGGTTACCAGGGGTGGGAGGGGAGGGGAGGGAACACCGTTAGGTAGATAGAGATAAGTATTGATTTGGGTGAAGAGAAGGGCAATGTACCAAATGTGAGTGACCAATATGGCAGCATTGAGGATGAGAAAGACATAGAGAGGTACATGGGAGGTACAGACAACAAAGATGAACCCTTTTGTACATACAGTATTGCATTGACAGTGAAGGCACACATGGGTATATGGATGGATAGATGTGTAGACAGGCTGAATGATTAGGTATGAAATGGGGAGTGTATCCAAGAACATATATAGGGTTGGCAGACGATGGTCCTATAAGTTTATGTGAATGATCAGAATTCCTAGGTGTATAGTAGAGCTGACAAGGGGCAAGGTTGTGGTCACTGTTTGGTCACAGCCAGCTATCCAGAGGGACCGAGTAGTTGAACCTGTGGGTTTGGAACCATAGTCGCAGGGGACATCAAGCTCAATTGGCGTAACATACTATACAAAACATTGTTCCACCTCCTACTTTGGCAAGTAGCCACTGGGATCTTAAAAGCTAGCAAGTTGCCGTCTAGATACAATGATAGGTCTCTCCTCATCCAGAGCAAAGAAGAATGAAGAAAACCAAAATTCATGGAAACAATTAATCCTAGTGACTGGTACACCATCCGATCTGCAGCCTATATAACTATGAGACCAGAAGAACTAGATGGTGCCCAGCTACCACTGTCATCCACTTGGAAGGGGATCTATGTAGGAGATCCTTGATGGAGAGGGAGAACAATGTGAACAAAACTCAAAATCATTTGGAGGAAAAAAAAAAAAAGAAGGTGGGGACCAGGTTTGCCTGGTGGAACCACTGAGACTATGGCCCCTAGCTGCCCTTCAGGTCTGGAATTGAACCCACACCTGTGGTTTTCAGCCAAACAAAAGACAGGCATATGAGTTGAACATTTACCTCAAGTAGATACTCTCCTTGGACAGAACAATCATGGGAGAAAGAAGGGCTGCTTATGCACAGGGAGACAGCTCAGAGAACAGGAATCCATGGAGGGATGGACACAGGGAAGAGGTAACTATGGGGAGGAAGGGGGAGGGGAGCTGTTGCATTGTGGTAAACTGTGGTCAATGTCATGAGACAAAGTATATGTAAACTGCTGTATGGAAAGTGAATTTGCTCTGGGATCTTAAATCTTCACACAAATCACACACACACACACACACACACACACAAAGAATGGCTGGGAACAGCTTAGTGAATTGATTAAGAGGATGGGTATTAGGAATTGAAATACGTACCCTCTAAATATGTGTTGAAATCCTAATCCCTACATTTGTTTTGTACAAATGTAGAAATTGTATGGAATTGTTTTCTACAAATGTAGGGGCTAGGATTTCAAAACATATTTTGGGACATATTTGCCCATGAAGAACCTATAAGTAGACCAAGAGGCAGTCATTTAACAGAACAAGGGGATATCGCATGCTTTAAAATCAGGAATGGAGTTCATCAAGGTTGTATCTTTTTACCGTACTTATCCAATCTGTGGGCTGAGCAAATAATCCAAGAAGCTGGAACATATGAAGAAGAACATACAACAAGATTGGAGGAAGACTCCTTAATAACCTGCAATATGCAGATGACACTGCCTTGCTTGCTAAAAGTGAAAGGGACATGAAGCACTTACTGATAAAGATCAAAGACTATAGGCTTCAATATGGATTACACCTCAACATAAAGAAGACAATATCCCTCACAACTGGACCAGTTAGTATCATTACCATAAATAGAGAAAAGATTGATGTGAAATATTTCATTTTACTTGGATCCACTATCAACACCCATGGAAACAGCAGTCAAGAAATCAGACCTTGTATTGCAATGGATAAATCTGCTGCAAAAGACCTCTTTAGCATTGATTAGTAAAGATGTCACTTTGAAGAATAAGGTGTGCCTTACTCTTATTGTATTTCCAGTCACCTCATATGCATGTGAAAGCTGGACAGTGAATAAGGAAGACCAAAGAAAAATTGCTGCCTTTGAGTTGTGGTGTTGTTGAAGAATACTGAAAATAACATGGACTGCCAGAAGACCAAACAAATCTGCCCTGAAAGAAATGCAGCCAGAATTCTCCTTAAAAGCAAGAATGGTCAGACTTTGTTTCCCCTAATTTGGTCATGTTCTCAGAATGGACCAGTGCCCAGAGAAGGATATCATGCTTAGTGAATTGGAGGGTCAGAGAACAAGTTGAAGACCCTCAACAAAATGGATTGACACGGTGGCTGCAATGATGGATGCAAGCATAGCAATGATTGTGGAGATAGTGCAGGACCAGGAAGTATTTCATTCTGCTCTATATGGGGTCACTATGAGTCAGAATTGACTTGATGGCACACAACAACATTTGTAGATGTAATCCCATTTAGGAATAGCTTTTTCTATGTTATATTAATGAGGTCAGATCAGTGTGGGGCATGTTTTAAGCCAATTACTTTTGAGATGGAAAAAGAGCAGATTAGGCACAGAAGTAAGGAAACATAGATGGGTGAACATAGATGTCACATGAAGATGCCAAGGAGCCGAGAAACAGAAGCTGAGAGAGAAAATATTGCATTGTGCCTATTCTAATACACAATGCATTATATAATGATAGAATTTTGCAAGATCAACAACTTATTCATTGCAAACACCTTTTTTCAACAATGTGAACAGTGGCTATACACATGGATCTTGCCAGAGAGAATACACAGAAATCAAATTGACTACATCCATGGAAAGAGGCCATGGAGAAGCTCAACATCATCTGTCAGAACAAGGCCAGTGGCTGACTATAGAACAAATCATCAGTTGCTCATATGCAAGTTCAAGCTGAAGCCGAAGAAAATTAAAACAACTCTACAAGAGACAAAACACAATCTTGAGTATATCCCACCTGAATTTAGAGACCATTTGAAGAATAGATTTAATGCTTTGCACACAAATGACAGTAGACCAGATGGAAGACATCAAGGACATCTTACATGAAGAAAGTAAAAGTTTATTAAAAAAACAGGAAAGAAAGAAAAGACCACAATGAATGTCAGAAGAGACTCTGAAACTTGCTCTTGAATGGAGGGTCACTAAAGCAAATGGAAGAAATATGACATAAAAGAGCTAAATGGAAGATTTCAAAGGATGGCTCATGAAGACAAAGTAAAGTATTATAATGAAATGTGCAAAGACCTAGAGTTAGAAAATCGAAAGAGAACATGATCAGCATTTTTCAACCTCAAAGAACTGAAGAAAAAATTCAAGCCTCAAGTAGCAATATTGAAGGATTCTATGGGCAAAATAATGATGCAGGAAACATTAAATGAAGATGGAAAGAATGCAGAGTCACTGTGCCAAAAAAAGATTTGGTCAATGTCCAACTATTTCAGGAGGTAGCGTGTTATTGAGAACAAATGGGACCAGACGAAGAAGTCCAGGCTTCACTGAAGGAATTGGTTAAAAAGTAAAACAAAACAAAACAAAACAAACAAAAACATCATCAACAACAACAACAAATAGGCTCCTGAATTGACAGAATACCCATTGAGATGTTTCAACAAACAGATGCAGCCCTGGAGTGCTTACTTGCTTACTTACTTATGCCAAGAGATTTGGAAGATAGGAAAGCTGGTCAATCTACTTTCGTAGTGATACAGCCTCAGAAACCCAAGGAGGGGTCACTATGAGTCAGATCCAACTCTACGACTCTGTGTTGCATTACATTGTACCTAACCAATTGATTGGAAGAGATCAATATTTGTACCCATTCCAAAGAAAAGTAATCCAACAGAATGTGGAAATTATTGAACAATACCATTATTTTCACACATAAGTAAAATTTTGCTGAGAATAATTAAAAAATGGTTGCAGCAGTGCATCAACAGCAAACTGCCAGAAATTCAAGCTCTGTTCAGAAGAGGATGTGAAACAAGGGATAGCTTTGCTGATGTCAGATTAATCTTGGCTGAAAGCAGAGAATACTAGAAATATTTATACTTGGGTCTTATTGACAATACAAAAGTATTTGTGTGGATCATAATAAATTATGAATAACATTGCAAACAATGAGAATTCTAGAACACTTAGTTGTGCTCCTGAGGAACCTGTACATAGGCCAAGAGGGAGTAGTTCAAACAGAAAAAGGGTACACTGTGTGGTTTAAAATCAAGGGAGGTGTGTCAGGGTTGTATTCTTTCACCATACTTATTCAATCTGTATGCTGAGCAACTACTCTGAGAAGCTGGATTATATGGAAGGGAATGCAGCACCAGGATTAGGGAACCTTATTTACTACCCGTGATATGCAGATGATACATCCTTGCTTGCTGAAAGTGAGGGTGAGTTGAAGTAATTACTAATGAAGATCAAAGACTGCATCCTTCAATATAGATTACACCTCAACAAAAAGAAAATAAAAATCCTCACAACTGGATCAATAAGCAACATCTTGATAAATGAAGAAAAGATTGAAGTTGTAAAGCATTCTATTTTCCTTGGTTCCACAATCAATGCTCATGGAAGCAGCAATCAATAAATCAAACAATGTGTAGTTTTGGGCCAGTCTTTGGCAAAAGAGCTCTTTAAAGGGTTAAAGAGCAAAGATGTCACTTTGAAGACTAAGGTGCACTTGACCCAAACCTTGAAATATTCAATCACCTTAAATGCATTTGGAGCTCTGATGGCGCAGTCCCTAAGGCATTTGACTGCTAACCAGAAGGTTAGTGGTTCAAACTCATCAGCCACTCCAAGGAAGGAAGACTGGGCAATCTACTTCCATAAAGATTTACTGTCTTGGAAACCCAAAGGGGATCACTATGAGTTGGAATTGACTCCATAGTGGTGAGTTTTCAGTTTTTTAAAAGTGCATGTGAAAGCTGAACAATGAATATGGAAGACAAAAGAAGAACTGATGCCTTTGAATTATAGTGTTGGCAAAGAATAGTGAATATACCATGGACTACTAGAAGAACTGGGAGCTCTGGTAGCATAGTGGCTAAGGCACTTGACTGCTAACCAGAAGGCTGGCGGTTCAAACCCACCAGCCACTCCTCGGAAGGAAGGTTGGGCAATCCTACTTCCGTAGTGATACTGCCTCGGAAACCCAAGGAGGGGTCGCTATGAGTCAGGGCTGACTCGACGGCACATAACAACAACAACAACAACTAGAAGAACTAACATACCTGTGTCAGAAGAGGAACAGCTGGAGTGTACCTTAGTAGTGAGGATGACAAGACTGTTTCTCTTACTTTGGTCATGTTATCAGAAGGTAGAGGGTCAATGAAAAAGAGGAAGACCCTCAATGAGATGAGTTGACACAGTTGTTGTAACAACGGGCTCAAGCATAGCAACGATTGTGAGGATGGCATAGGACTGGGTAATATTTTATTCTGATGTACATAGGGTTACGATGAGTCTGAATTGATTTAATGGCACTTCAAAAAATGTTATATTATGTGTTTTGATTACCTAGTGCCACTCTGACAGGAATATACCACAAATGAGATGGCTTGAACAAACAGAAGTTTATTCTTACAATTTGGAGGCTTTAACTCCAAGTTCAAAGTGCCAGGCTTTAGGCTCTGAGTGAAAGCCCCTCAACCTTGGGGTTCAGCTCTACCTCCTGCTCCCAGGCCACTTCTTCATTCAGATAGCTGCTACCTGCTGAGACTGACAAGTTCAAGGTTGACAAATAAAATGGCATAGTCCCGATGTTACCAAACCATACAGCAGATGATTAATTCAAGTCCATTTTAAGTCCCAAGTTCGGCAGAGCATGGCAGGCCACTGAACAATGACTCAGCTACATGCAGGGTCCAAGCGTGCCATAGGCTAGAGACCATTCCCAAAGCTACTTCTTATATATGGGAAGCAGACCACATACCCAAAGCAGCTACTAAGCTGTTTGTGGTAGATCCCACCATGGAGTTGATTACCATCATGGGGAATCACTACCACCAGCTGCCCAGCCACTCAGCCAGCCCAACCAAGGTGACATACAAACTGAACTACCACACTATGTTATGTTATATCAATCACATTGTATTATATTATATGGAGCCCTAGTGGTGCAGCCTTTAAACACTTGGCTGCTAACTGAAACATTGGCAGTTTGGACTCATCCAATGGCCCTGTGAAATGAAGACCTGGTGATCTATTCCCATAAAGAGTGTAGCCAAAACAACCCCATGGGGCAGGTCTACCCTGCAACATAAGCTCATTAGATGAGTCAACTTCAAGGCACCTAATGACAACATTGTATTATATTTTGATTTCTTTGTATGTATTATGTAATATTTTTTATAATACCCAGTATTCTATAAAAAAAAATTGAAGTCTCAACATGATAGAAACAAAATGGCCCATTTTTCTGAGTATGGCATGGACAGACTTAGAGATAGATAAATAGATAGATAGATAGATAAAATTTGTCCCTAGTGGAAAGTATTAAAGGCTAAAATAATTCAGCAGACTGTTTATAGCTGACTGAAAAGAGCAAATTAGGCTCATCAAAGGTGCTCAATATATTAGACAAGACCAGCGATGAGTGCAAACACTGGGTAAGAGGCACTCTGGGAACCCTCAGGGTAACAGGAGTGTTGTGAGCAAAGCCTTTTTTGCCTCGTTGTGTATCTGACTTATTTTATAGTTGTTAGGACATTAAGGCACATCACACACACACACACCAATGTCTGTATTCATGGTAAGTTTATTCTTCAAGTAATTGTGTTTCAAAACTTCACAGCTTAGCTATTTTGAGTATTAGGACAAAACCTAACTCCATTATTCCTAGCTGTGAGACTTTGGGCAAGTAGCTTAACTCTTTTAAGACTGAATTCTCTCATTTTTTAAATGAGGATGATAATAGTATACACTTGAGTTATAATGAGATTTATGTTGTTGTTGTTGTCATGTGCCATCAAGTCGCATCCAAGTCATAGTGACCCCTCCTTGGGTTTCTGAGGCAGTATCACTATGGAAGGAGATTGCCCAGCCTTCCTTCCGAGGAGTGGCTGGTGGATTTGAACCTCCAGCCTCTTGGTTAGCGGTCAAGTGCCTTAGGCACTATGCTACCAGAGCTCCTGAGGTGCCTTTGGGTGGACACAAATCTCCAAACTTTCAGTTAGAAACCAATCACCAAGGACCTCTGTTAAATACTTAACAAAGTGGCTAATACTTGGCACATGGTAACTAATCAAATAATGTCAGTCATTTCTCCCCACCCCCTTCTCTATCCTCATCATTGTCATCATTATCCCAGTCATTTTAGAACACTCCTTCTCAGGTAAAAATACTAAACTTTACTCACTGTTACCTAAAGGGGAATAGTGAGAGAAAAGGCTGGATGATTAGGTCAGTACCAGGTTCCATCAACCTGAGAGCTTTAGAATATATTTTGTAGGCAGCAGGGAGCCACTGAAGGTGGTGAGAAAGTGAAAGGAGTCCAACTGCTCTTTGAACTCATTAGTCTGGGATCCACGTGTATAGTTCTTTCACGTGTATAGTCCTTTGAGGGGAAGAACCTGAAAGAGGGGACACAGTTAGCAGGTTCCTCTCAAAAGGTCTTTAGATAGCACCTTCTTGTTTCCTCCTCAATCACCTTGGATTGAGCAAACATAGCAAACACTTAATAAATACTTGTAGATTAGTTATTTTACACTTGTTTAGTGCCTTCTTTTGAAGTGCTTCTAGTCAAGATTACTTCTACAAATCACATAATGCAAGATAAAATGCCCTATATATCTGCCAGTTTCCTCTAAGACTGTTTTCTAAGTATTATATGTGCTCGGCTCATAGACTGAGTGTTCAATCCTGGGAAAATAGAAATCACCCATTAGTCATGCCTCTGCAAATTTCATGTTTTATATTCCAAGTTTTGTGGTGGCTGATATTTAAAGCCTTGGATTTTTTTTTTGCTGCCTATTGTATCATGGCCACTGAATATTGCTTGTGGACATTTGTGACCTCAGATCTAAGGAAAATGATGATGCTCCATTTGTTATCACTTTGAGGGATGCCCAAGCAGATCTGAGAGTGAGAAACACAGCCTAATTAGTGTGTTGGTGATTTATATTACCCAGTGTGAAATCTCCGTTGCCACCAGAGGAAGGATCAAAACAAAGGCATCTTTTGGATTTTTCAGGGTTTTTTTTTTTTTCCTGGTCCTATTCGGAATTCACAACCTTATCTCCATGACTCTAATCTGCAAAACCCAAAATGTAACATCATTGCTTTAAAGTTATAGCCTTTTACAATACCAAGCAAAGGAACACAACTGCTTATTGACTAATCTCTGAGGACAAATGTCCTCTGTACTATTTTATGCACAACTTCATACCTTGATTTATGTAATAGAAATGCTCTTAAACATCATTGCATTTTAGAACTGGAAGGGACTGCTGAAATTTTGTAATTATACTGTGACTATATCTTGACTGAGAAAATCATAATCACAAAGGCACTAGAAATTTTTCACACTGATTTATGTTTTAATGGCCATATTATATGCATTATAAAAATATTTGGACATCACTGTATATGACTGAATAATTATTCAACTTAAAGACAATGTGTATCAGACACATCTCTTTCAATACAAATCATTTAACAAAAACTGGTTGAAGAAAAAAAGGAACTTATTTGCTGAAGTGAATGAAATGTCCAACAATAGATTTTCGTATTAGTGGAACTCAGAGGCTCAAAGGGATCTATTTCTATTTCCATCTCAGGCTCTACGTTTATATCTTCTAGACTCAAAAACAGAAAAAAGGGAACAACTTCTTCCTTGCTTTTCCAGCCAAAACTTCTGTTACTTTTAACTAGAAAAACTTGAATCAAGAGTCCATTTTGGATAGAGATCAACATTTAATAGTGGTTACCAGTGGAGCGAGGGGAAAAAGGGTGAATCACTGTTTAGAATCATTGAGTTTCTGTGCCACAGAGTCAAACTGGTTCATAGGATTTTCTCGGCTGTATCATTTACAGAAGCAGATTACCAAGACTTTCTTTCCTGGAACTCCAGGTTGGGTTTGAACTGTCAATCTTTAAGTTAGTGGTCAAGAGCAAACCATTTGTGTCATCCACACACTACGAATTTCTAATGGAACCCACTGCCATGGAGTCAATTCTGACTTATTGCCACCCTCTTTGGGTTTCCAAGGCTACAAATCTTTATGGAAGTAGATTGCCTCATCTTCTTCCCATGGAGCAGCTGGTGGGTTTAAACAACTGACCCTCCGGTTAGCAACCAAATGCCTTACCAACTATGCCACCTGAGCTCTTTTGGATTTCTGATACCTTAAATTTTAACGTTCTCCCCCCAAATTTTGAAGAGTTGTCTCACCATCTTCCCTGTCCTTATAAATAATAATTCTTCCAGTGGCTCAGGCTACAACCCTGGACTCACTGACTCTTCACTTTCTTTCATAACTCAGACCAATCTTTCATCAAGTATAGTTAGATCTTCCTCCAAAATATGGCCAGAACCCCCACCATCTCCATTACTATTATTTTATATTCACTTCCTCATCATCTCTTGTTTGGACTATTGTAATGGGCTTCGAAATAATCCTCCTGCCCCAATCTTAGTCTCTAGTGGTCCATTTTCCCAAGCCAGCTAGGTCAGATCCTGTCACTTCTCTGCTCAGAATACTCTAATGGTCCTGCGGTGACCTACAAGACCCCACCTGATCTGGCCCTCACTTCCTCTCTCCATTGTGCTTTGTCACTCTTCCTGTGTTGATGCCATTCTTTTGTTGGTAGGTGCTGCCAAGTTGGTTCCAACTCATAGCGAGCTTATGTCAAGCAGAACGAAATACTGCCTGGTCCTGAACCATCCCACAATCATTGACACATTTGAGAACATTGTTGAAGCCACTGTGTCAATCAACCTCATTGAGGGTCTTTCTCTTTTTAGCTGACTCTCTACTTTACCAACCATGATGTCCTTCTCCAGGGACTGTGTCCTAAATGTCCAAAGTACATGAGACAAAGTCTCACCATCCTTGCTTCTAAGGAACATTCTGGATGCACTTCATCCAAGACAGATTTGTTCTTCCTTCTGGCAAATGCATTAACTCTTCTTTGGTCTTTCTTACTCATTGCCTAGCTTCAGCATGCACATGAGGTAACTGAATATACTATGGCTTAGGTCAGGTGTACCTTAGTCCTCAAGGTGACAGCTTTGTTTTTGTTAATACTTTAATATGCTATTCTTCTTCTTCTTGTTATGTGCCGTCGAGTCGGCCCCGACTCATAGCGACCCCTCCTTGGGTTTCCGAGGCAGTGTCACTACGGAAGTAGATTGCCCCATGCTATTCTAGTCTGGTCTTTTTGTTGTTCTTGTTTTTTTTCTTCTTCTTGTTCACTTTAGAGTCTCCTGCTTCCTGTTCCCTCTGCCTGGAGTGCTCTTATCATACATACTCATGACCTGCTCCTTTCCTTTTTTTTTTTTTAAAAAAACCTTTTTATTTTATTGTTGAAAATATAAAGAGAAAGACTTACATCAATTTAGCAATTTCTGTATGTATAATTCAAGGACATTGATTACATTCTTAAGTCGCACAACTTTACCCTCCTTTTCCAAATAAGTCCCCCGCTGATTACATAAGTTCATTGCCCTCGAAGCTTCCTGTCTCTTACCTTTTGAGTTGCTCTTTTCAATTTGATCCCATATAGTTAATTGTTTGGGAGCTCTGGTGGCATGGTGCCTAAGGCACTTGACTGCTAACCAGAAGGCTGGTGGTTCAAACCTACCAGCTACTCCTCAGAAGGAAGATGGGGCAATCTACTTCCGTAGTGATACTGCCTCGCAAACCCAAGGAGGGGTCACTATGAGTCGGGGCCGACTCGACGGTACATAACAACAACAACAGTTAATTATTTAAAAGAGCACAATAATCAAGGCAGATATATATTTTTAAAAATTATTTACTTATTTATTGTTGTTTTTAAGACTATACATAGAAAAATATATACCAATTCAACAGTTTCTACATGTATAATTCAGTGGTGGACACAGTGGCTGCAACGTTGGGCTCAGGTATAGCAAAGATTGTGAGGCTGGCACAGGACCGGGCAGTGTTTTGTGCTGCTGTGAACAGGGTTGCTATGACTTGAAGACGACTCGATGGTACCTAACAACAACAACAACAACAACAGCAACAGCAATTCAGTGACACTGAATACATTCTTCAAGTTGTGCAACCATTCTCACCCTTCCTTTCTGAGCTGCTCATCCCCCGTTAACATAAACTCACTGCCCCATAAGGTTCCTATCTAATCTTTTAAGTTGCTGTTGTCAATTTGATCTCACTTAGATAGTTCTTAAGAGAGTGCACTGCTCACACCAGGCACTTTTTAGCAGTGAAGCTAAACTGTGGTTTGGTTTTAAGAAGACTTAAAGGGAAATTTTTGGATTAAGGTTTAGATTGTGTCAAGGCAATAGTATCAGGAGTTCACTTAGCCATCATGGCTCCAGAAAGTCTGAAGTCCATGAGAGTTTGAAATCTGTTCGACATCTCCCCTGCCCCCTCCCCCTCCTTTGATCATGATTCTTCTATAGAGTATTTGGTCAAAGTATTCAGTATTGGTAGCCAGGCACCATCCAGTTTTGGTCTTGTGGCAAAAGTTGCAGTTGTTCTTGGAGGCAATTAGCCAGTATCCTATCTCCTTCTCTTGTTCCTAACTCTCTTTCTTCCTTTGTTGCTCCAGGCAAATAGAGACTGGTTGTTTAAGCTTGCAAGCTTTAAGACCCCAGGCAATACACAATGAACTAGGAGGCAGAACAGTAGCACTAGAAAGAATATTTGGACAAGTCTCCTTTCAAATAGCACTTTCTCAGAGAGGCTTTCCTGATCGTGTTATATAAAATAACATCTTTTGACACTCTTAACCCTTACTCTATAAGTCGGGGCCGACTTGACGGCAAACAACAACAACAACAACAACAACAACCCTTACTCTGATCTGGTAGCACAGTGCCTAAGGCATCACATTGCTAACCAGAAGGTTGGTGGTTCAAACCCACCAGCCACTCCATGGAAGGAAGACTGGGCAATCTACTTCTGTAAAGATTTACCACCTCAGAAACCCCATGGGGGTCGCTATGAGTCAGAATCGACTTGATGGCAGCGAGTTTCGTTTTTACTTTTATCACAACCTGATGTCTACATACATGTACTTGTAAAATCCTGGGCTCCACCCAGAACCTTGTTGACTTTTTTCACTTAAGTATCCTGCAGCCAAGGCAACTCTTGACACTTGGTGGTTGTTAGTTCCATCAAGTTGATTTCAACTTGTGGTAAATGCATGTGTTTCAGAGCGGAACTGTGCTCCACAGAGTTTCCAAGACTGTGGCTTTCTAGAAGCAGGTCTCCAGGCCTGTCTTCTCAGGCTCCTTCTGGTGTGTTTGAACTCCCAAACTTTTGGCTAGTAGTTGAGCATATAACTGTTTATTGACTTAATAAGCTGCAAACAAATACCAAATTCACTGTTATAGAGTCAATTCCAACTCAGAGCAAACCCTATCAGATTTCTAAGACTGTAAATTTTTACAGAAGCAGCCTTCTTCATCTCTCTTTTACAGAGCATCTGGTAGATTTGAACCACCAACCTTTGGTCAGCAGCCAAATGCTTCCATCACTACACCAGTTGACTTAATAAGTGGATAACTAAAGAACTAATTGGGAGCTCCAGTAGCATAGTGCCTAAGATGCTTGACTGCTAACCAGAAGGCTGGTGGTTCAAACCCACCGGCCACTCCTCAGAAGGGAGGTTGGGCAATCTACTTCCGTAGTGATACTGCCTTGGAAACCCAAGGAGGCATGGCTATGAGTCAGGGCTGACTCGACAGCATATAACAACAAGAACATAAAGAGCTAATTAAAGACGTATATGGTAAATCTCTATAAAACAAATAAACCTACTTCGACATTTCACTTGATTGCTTTTAACTGAATGCAAATGTCAAATCCTTAGCAGAAAAGCCAACTCCTCCCTTAATTGTGACATGATAGTTTTGACTGTTTCTATTTTGGTAAATAATGACCAGGTACCTGCACAAAGGCTGAGAAGAAGCCCTTGGTCATTTGGCACCCAGAGTCCATTTCTTCCTTGGCAGTGGGGCTGTTTTTGCATTCCACATCTCCTCCTACATTCTCCTGTGATGGAAGCTGTAAGATCTGACTAGAAAACTGGTAAGGTCTCTAGCTCTGAAATGTATGCTCACTGCACTTCTTTTCCTTCCATTCTGCTCGGAACGCACTCTCAGGTCAGGCATTGTTCCTTTTTGCGTCATCTGTATTGTTCACCTGCTCATAACTTGCAGATGAGGCTTTTGTGGTACATGATTTGGAAGACTGGTCTTGACTATGTCTTTCAAATGTGAGCTAATGGTGGCTGCAGAGGCTGCTAAATTAGGAGTATGATGCAGGCAGTGTGGGTGATGCATATTCAGATTGAGGCTCTACTTGAGGCTATCAGTTTTCATTTGTAGAACTGTGGCGGTTAGGGTCCTGGAGGCCATTAAAAATGGCCTCTCTCCTTTTAGTCAAGGAGATTTGCTAAGGTGATTTTGCAATTAGTCTCTGAAGCTGTTGACAGGAAACAACAGGACAGGAATTTTTCTGTAGATATTTCTCACCAGAATTTTCAGACTCTCTTTCTCAGCATAGGGTTTTAGTCTCAATTTTGCCTAAAATCCATACAATTAAATTTGTCTGGGTGTAGTAGGATTATTTGTGGAGATACACACACACACACACACACACACAGTATATGTTTGTTTTTGTTTTTCTCCTTTAATTCATGTAGGGTGGGAAAAAACAAACAAACAAACAATGTTATGGTTAGGTTGACAGAATGTTTCTGTTGAGTACATTCCTAGGAAAGTAAAGAAAAAAATAAAGCAAAACAAAAGGCCCTAACTGGGAAGGTGAAAGTTTATTTAGAACTGAAATTAACCTGTCTTGAACATGATAAATGCCATACTTTTCAAAGGTTTGTTATAGAATTGATTTCTTTCTGTATGTTTCTGGTGGTTTATTTTGATTGGCATAGCAAAATATTGCTATTTGGTGTGGGAGAAGTTATTTTTAATGCACAGAAGTATAGTTGTAAATTTTATTTGTGTTAATAATGTTGAATGAACTGCATTTATGTGTTGAGTTTATTTCTAGCTACTGTGCAACTACATAATTTGATTGTCCAGTTTTCAGACATAGATTTAAATCTTTATGCAGCTGGGAATTACCTAGTCACATTGTATTTGCTTCTGCTTGTGGAATCAGGAAAATGACCAAACTAAAGCAAGGGCACTACACTATAGCAGGACTTTCTTCTCTTTTTTAAGGTACAAGTTATTTCCATAAAAACTTGATAATGGGGAATAATTTAACTCTATCTAAGTTTGTTTGGAGCTCTGGTAGCACAGTGTCTAAGGCATCTGACTGCTAACCAGAAGGTTGGTGGTTCAACCCACCAGCCATCCATGGAAGAAAGACTGGGCAATCTACTTTTGTAAATATCTACCACCTCGCAAACCCAATGGGGGTCACTATAAGTTGGAATCAATTCTATGGCAGTGGGATGCTGATGATATGGTGATTCAGTTTGTGTGTCAACTTGGCTGGGCCTGGTTGAGTGGCTGAGCAGCTGAATGTAGTTATTTCCCATGGGAAGATTGGTAATTAACTCCATGGTGGAATCTATTGGAGCAGCTGAGTAGCTGCTTTGGGTATGTTGTCTGTTTCCCATATATAAGAAGCAGCTTTGGGAATGGTCTCCAGCTTATGGCATGCTTGAACCCTGCATGTCGCTATGTCGTTGTTCAGCAGCCTGCCATGCTCTGCCAACCTTGGGACTTTCAACAGACTTGAATTAATGGCCTGCCGTGTAGTTTGGTAATATCAGGACTGTGCTTTTTGACTTGTCAACCTTGGGCTTTGCAGTCTTAGCAGCCAGCAGCTGTCTGAGTGAAGAAAAGCCTCTAGCTTCATTGGGCTGGGAGCAGGAGGCAGAGGTGAAGCCTAAGGTTGAGGGGCTTTCACCCAGCCCCTACATCCTGACACTTTGAACTCAGACTTAAACCTCCAAACTGTGAGAGAAAAAAACTCCTGTTTGTTCAAGTCATCCCATTTTAGTGGTATATTCTTGTCCAAGCGGCACTAGGTAACCAGAACAGATGATGATAATGAAGTTTGTTTGAATAACTGGTCCGCAAGTAGACAGTTTTGAAATTGTCATTCAACTGCTACCTATGCTTAACAAATATGTGACATTGTTTTCTCCTTTAAACAAAATCAACACATCATTTTTATGCTCTTTAAAGAGATTAAATAGCAATAATTGGCTTTTACCTCATTATGAAGTTATTATTTTCAATGTTTACCTTGACAACTATAATTTTCAATAAATGATCATCAATTATCCAAACCAATAAAATGGTTGCAGGGTTAATGTTCTGTTAATAATCCCAAGCATATAATATTGATGTATGTTAAAATGGTCTTAAAAGTTTGTTGTGGATAAAATTATCAGATCCAGTCTGCACAGCTTCAGGGGCCATTATAGCTAATTCAGACAGAACTTCAATCTACTTTTCCTAGGCCCACAGTTGTCCAACTCCAGTGATGTTAAGGCCATGAAGGCTCCAGTATTCATATTCTTTAACTTTGGTACACAGTCCTCATAAAATCAACTGTGCATATGTTTCATGACTATTATAAGTTCTTGGCTTGACCTGTTTTATTTTATGGTCTGACTGTTTGTATGTCTAATTTGATACCAAAACATGAATAGAGCTTAAAATACTTAGAAGCATTTAATTTTGAAGAATTGTGTTCATGGACTGTAAAAATGGCTCATCAATATCTAGCCTAACTGATATTCATCAGGAATGACAGAAATTTACTCAAGAACATCAATCAAAAAACACTTTTTTGAGTTGTGGTGTTGTCAAAGAATACTGAAAGTACCATGGACTGCCAAAAGAATGAACAAATCTATCCTGGAAGAAATGCAACCAGAATGTTCCTTGGAAGTGAGAATGGCCAGACTTCATCTGACCTACTTTTAAATATTGTCAGAAGGGACCATTCTCTGGAGAAGGATATCATGCTTGGTAAAGTGGAGGATCAACGAAAGAGGGGAAGACCCTCAATAACATGGATTGACCCAGTAACTACAACAATGAGCTCAGGTATAGCAAGGATTGTGAGGCTGGCATAGGACTAGGCAATGTTTTGTTCTGTTGTACATAGGGTCACTATAAGTCAGAACCAATTCAATGGCACATAACAACAACAGCAGCAAGTGGGACTTGAAGGTACATGGAACCTGTTTTCGAGGAGCTTAAAATCAAATTGATGAGATCATTAATGCTCAGACATACGAAAATTTTCCTAGCAACATGGTAATACAACCTAATAATAAATTATATATTTATTGCCCAATGAAAGGTATGGCAGACACCAGAAATGTCCTGCTCATGTCTCCTTGGCTCTTACCAATTCTGGCCATGCCAACCTAACTCTCACTGGTCAACACCCTTGACTCTTAACCTATGAACTTTCTCTGTCTACTGAACCTGTTCTTACTGCTGTTACAAATGTATTGGTGGTTCAGTGGTAGAAATCTTGCCTTCCATATGGAAGATCTGGTTTCAATTCCTGGCCAAAGAAACTCATGAGCAGACATCACTCATCTGTCACTCAGGGGTAGCTTATGTGTTGCTAAGATGCTGAATAGGTTTCACTGGCACTTCCAGACTAAGATGGACTGGGAAGAAAGCCTTGGCAATCTACTTCTGAACACTGACCAGTGAAAATCCTATAGATCAGTGTCTGATCAGCAGCTAATCATGAAGATGGCATAGGACTGTGCAGATTTTCATCCTGTTGTGAGTGGGGTTGCAATGAGTAGGGGCCAATTTGATGGCAACTAACAGTTAACAACAACTGAATCCTTGGTACCAAAATAAACCCAAACCCGTTGTCATTGAGTTGATTCTGACTAATAGCAACCCTATAAGACAGAGTAGAACTGCCCATTGGATTTCCAAGGCTGTAATCTTTATGGAAGCAGACTACCACATGTTTCTCCTGTGGAGTGGCTGGTGGGTTCAAACTGCCAATCTCCCAACCTTCCAGTTAGTAGCCAAATACTTAACCACTGTGCCACTGTGGTTCCCTGAATCCCTGGTACAAGTAGGCTTTAACCCATGACTGATGAAAGTTGGTATATAAATATTAAATATTAATCAGTTTACTCATTAATAGCATATAATAACCAGTTCTCTTGCCTCTAGGGGATACAACTATGAAGTGAATATTCTTCCAGTTCCCCAGTGGGATAAATCTTCAGTTGCTTACTGTGGAAATGTACTTGATAAAGCCTACATGCAGACTTCCTCATTCCTTTACCAGCGTTTTCTGGGATCACTTGTTAAATAGAGCACATGTCCTCCAATCTTTATCTTAGCATGTTCTTCTGGGGCAAGTCAATCTAAAACTAGAGGTGTGAGTTCAGAAGAGGGTGAGGTTGTTCTGTGGATTAGAAAATAATGGAAAGGTTCCAGTCCAGGTTGGCTGTGTCCCTTGACTGAAGGTTACAGCTCCTGTCAGGTAGCCCTCTCTACACACTGCAGTCTGTCTACAGATTCCAAAAACATCCCTGTTGTACCCATTCAGGACCATGTTACTCCTTGTGGTTTTCCTACACCTTGTCTAGAACTTGGTCTACAATCTTTTTATTAAACTCTGTTCAAATGAGCCAATATGACTACACCATCAGTTTTCTGTGCCTGATTCACATGAGCTTTCCAGTTTCACCTTAAATGTTACCTGAGATATCTTCTCTCTCACTATCTCCTCGTCCTATTTTCTTTATCACTATCAGAAATTATTTCTTTTTTATTTTAGTTAATTTTTTTTTAAAGTCTGTTTCCTCATTAGAATGTAAAGTCCTCAAGAGCAGGGATTGGCCTGATTCAATGCTGGAACACTGGTACATAGAGTAGTTCCTGACACGTAGTAGGGATGCCATTAATATTTGTTGAATGAATGAATGAATGGCGTCTG
>NW_006922062.1:1040201-1053413 GCF_000298275.1 Orycteropus afer afer | reverse complement strand
GAGTTACCCTTGAGTCAGTTCTGACTCATGACTGTCTTGTGTGTGTCAGAGCAGAACTGTGCTCCATAGGGCTTTGATGGCTGATGTTTTGGACATAGACTGCCAGGCCCTTCTTCTGAAGAGCCTCTGGGTCGATTTGAACTGCCAACCCGTAGGTTAGTAGCTGAGCATATTAACTGTGCCACCCAGGGATACCTAATACAAATAACTGTTCAAGGAGCTCTGGTGGTGCAATGGCTAAAGCATTTGTCTGGTGACCAAAAGGTCAGTGGTTCAAACCCACCAGCAGCTCTGCGGGAAAAAGATAAAGTAGTCTGCTTCCATAAGGATTTACAGCCTTAGAAACTCTGTGGAGCAGTTCTGTTCTGTCCTATAGGCTTGCTCTGAGTCAGAATCAACTAGATGGCAGTAAGTTCTTGAGTACATGTTGAAATACCTCTTTTTTCTTCAAAAGTCTGCTTATTCATCCAAGAGTAGATGTCAACTTGAAGCAGCTCAGTTCCTTCCTAGCCAAATTATTACCTCTGTGAAGTCTCAAAACCCCTTTCATTTTCCTCCTGAGAAATGAAGTAAATCCGTTTCTCATCTTGGCAGTACTACTACCAGAGCTCCTTAAAGATCATCTACAGTTTCATTTTAGTGTTGGTAGTCAAAGCATGTTGAGATCTATCCTGCCATCTACCCATCCATCCATCCATTCATTGTGAGATTCTTGCTGGAGTGCGCATGTGCTGTACGTAATGCACCTTTTGTTGTTGGGGTGTTTCCGACTCATAGTAACCCTACAGGATGGAGTAGAGCTGCTCCAGGATGGAGTAGAACTGCTCCAGAGGGGTTCCAGAGCAGGAATCTTTACAGAGGCACCTATCGTATCTGCCTTTTGGAGCAGCTAGTGGGTGTGAACCATTGACCTTTCAGTTAGCAGCTCAGCACTTAAACATTGTGCTACTAGGGCTCCTTCCCCCTACCCCATTTTTTTTTTTTTAATTTTTATTGTGATTTGGGTGAAAGTTTAAAGAAGAAATTCACTTCAGTTTCCATACAGCAGCTCACATAGACTTTGTCTCATGACATTGACTGCAATTTCTCACAATGCAATAGCTCCTCTCCCACTTCTTCCCCATAGTTACCTCTTCCCTGTGTCTTTCTTCCCATGCACTGCTGCCCCCTGAGGTGTCTCTCTGTGTATGCACAGCCCTACTATTCTCCCATGATTGATTGCTCCAAGGAGTGTATCTACCTAATGTAAATGTTCAGCTCATATGCCTGTCTTTTGTTAGGTTGGAAGCTATGGCAGTGGGTTCAATTCCAGACCTGAAGCACAGCTAGGGGCCATAGTCTCAGTGGTTCCACCAGGTTCTGTCAGACCACACTAGGGCTCCTTTTATATGATGTAGTTGGTGCTAAATTGGGTGGGATGTCATTTCTGCCCTCAGAGCTTCCATAGTCTCTCATTTTGTTCTCCTTGCAAACTTCTGAAAGTGCTCAGCTGAGAAAACATGTTCATTTCTTATGTTAGATACCCATATCTTAGCTGCAAAATCTCAAGTAAATCTTTTGTATCAAAGAAGAAATCTGCTAAAAGTCAGTGTGCTCTAGCACTGGTTATGCAAGAAAAAAAAAAAAAAAAAAAACCTTTGTGAAACCTGAGTAAATTTACTGCTCCCTCATGTTGTTGTTTTTTTTTTTTTTTAAATATCACATTCATTGGAATAAGGTGGGTTGTCCAACATAAATAAGCAAGGGCAGTAAACAATACAAGCTAACATTTGTTGAATGGTTTCTATGTGCGAGGCATGGTTCTAAGTGCGTTAACTCATTTGAGACCCAAAATAATACTAAGAAATAGGTCCTGTTATACCCATTTCAAAGATGTCAAAACTGAGGCCAGAATAATCAAGGCCACAAGGTGGTATATAGCAGAGCTGGGATTTGGATCCAGATAGCCCAGGTTTAGAGCTTATGGTCGATACTACTATGCCATCCTACCTCTCCAATCTGAGTGATCCTGAGGTTTGCTGGTGAGAGAAATTGGCCACATAGAGCTAGCTGCTCACTGCCTGCTTACTTTTACAGAGATCCAATTAGTATACAGAAAGATCTCATTTACTAAACAGGCTCTGAATAATTGGTTAATGGGCTTAGGGTGAGTAGTGTCCTCCAGAGGGCTGTTTCCACCGCCTGACACATTGGGCAGTCAAGCCTGCTGTTATTTGTCCCACTGCATGATAGCAAGCCCAACACATTAATGCTGCTAGAAAATGATTCCCTGTTTAAAACTCGCTCTTGATTAACAGAGCCTGGCTCTCCCTTTCAGAAGGCACCATGAGGAGTCCAGCAAAGAGGTCTTGGATGTCCTCCAGTGGGAGCATTCATTGAGAACACACAGGATTGAACAGTTCTTACCTTTCATATATGGATGAAATCAGTGGGGCCTGTGTCTGAATTTTTACCTAGACCATAGACTCCAAGGATTCCTGGTGGAGCAATAGTTAAAGTGCTTGGCGTCTCACCAAAATATCTGCAGTTTAAACCCATCAGCTGCCCCCTGGGAGAAAAGATCTAGTGATCTCTCATAAAGTTTTCAGCCTCAGAAAACATATGGGGTAGTTCTATTCTGTCCTGTAGGGCATCTACAAGTTGGAATGGACTCAACAGTGCACATCAACAACCACCACAGACTCAGAAATTCAGTTCAAAAGTTAGTCAAGTCACTGGGACTTACCACTGTGTGTTCTATTTTTCATGTCCTTGGACCTTCTCTACAGGGGAAATGTCAACATTTAAGGAGCTATGGTGGCACAGTGGTTAAGTACTCAGCTGGTACCAAAAGGTCAACACATTAGCTATCATCATTATTATTTGGTACTATTATTATTTGTAGGAAGCTCTGGTGGCATACTGGAGAAGGTATTTGGCTGCTAACTAGAAGATCCGGAGTTCAAATCCACCAGCTTCTCCATGGGAGGAAGATGAGGCAATCTACTTCCATAAAGATTTACAGCCTTGGAAACCCAATGGAGGTCACTATGAGTTGGAATCAACTCAGTGTTAGTGCTTTGGTGTTTATTATTGTTATTAGTAGTATCGGATTATTTAAACCTAAAAACCAAACTCACTACTGTCGAGTCAATCCCGACTCATAGTGACACCTCTTTGGCTTTCCAAGGCAGTATCTCTATGGAAATAGATTGCCCTGTCTTCCTTCTGCAGAGTGGCTGTGTTTGAACCACCAGACTTCTTGTTAAAGTAAATAGGATTTGGAAAAGTTTCAAGTTCTAGTCCTTTCCTCTACTGCTTTTGAGGGCTTGGGAATCATTTAATCTGGCCGTTCAGTGTTCTCTTCTGAAATGGGGATAATACCAACCTCATAGAGTTGTACAGAGGAATAATGAAACAGTATATGTCAATTTTATTTGTAAACCTTAAAGTTTCATGTTCATCATCATTAGTCATTCTCTAAACTTGATCCTTCTATTGACTTTTCCTTCTCTATTAACCTAATAGGAGGTCTGGCGGTGTAGTGGTTAAGGCATTTAGCTGGTAATCAAAAGGTCAGTGATTCAAACCCACCAGCTGTTCCATAGAAGAAAGATGAGGCAGTCAGCTTCCATAAAGATTTACAGCCTTGGAAATCCAATGTAGGTCACTGTGAATTGGAATCGACACAATGGACAAAGCTGGAAACTCGGGACTCATCTAAAGTTAATCCATCCAATTATTTGGCCCTTAAGATTTGATTTTATTTTCTTAATATGTCTAGCTTCTGTTCCCTCCTTTGTGTCCCAAACACACTGCCCTCGAGTCAGACCCGACTCACAGCGACCCCTCCTTGGGTTTCCGAGGCAGTATCACTATGGAAGTAGATTGCTCAGCTTTCCCTCTGATTGTGTCCCAAAGTCATCCTTAATACAAAGCATTAGCAGCCTCCTAGCTGGCCTCCCAGTCTCCATTCTCCTGCTTACTGAAAGAGTGTTCTAAAGTACAAATTTAATTTTCACACTCTCCTACTTAAAACTCCCTGGTGATTTCTCATTGCCTGCAGCATAAAATTCCAATTTCTTAGCATGGCAAGCCAGGCCCTCCATGACATGGTTTTTACACACTTTCCAGGGGTCACTCTTGCCCTATTGCCTTTATTCATGCCATGTGTTACAACAAATTAGATGTGGTTTCCAGAATGAACACTTGTCTCTTTCTTGCCCTTTCTGACTTCTTCCTCTGATTCATCTTCTACTTGTCCTTCAAGATTACTGTTGCCTCACCTACTCTACAGAAGCCTTCTCTGATGCCTCATTCACCCAATACCCTCACTGAGTTTGGAGTTCCTCCTCTGTATGGCCATAGTAGCAAGCATTGGCCCTGATCACATTTTCTTGTAGCTGCTCTCTTCCTTACAAGATAGAGGAACTTTTGGAAATTGGCCTCTGATTGTACTTGATTTTGTATTACCAGTGGCTTAAAAAACATAAGCAGTACACATTGATTGAATGGAAGAATAAACATTATATTTAATGAAAATAAGATGATACAGTTGTTCTTCAAGAAGCATCTTCAAGTAGCTAACCCTCTCTGCTCTCCAAGAAGCTTACAAAGGAGTCCACACTTGAAATTTATTAACATATATATGACCTTGGGAAAATTGCACAGGTTGTCCCTGTCTCAGTTTTCTCATCTTGTAAATTGTGAATAATCACATTATCTATCTCACAGGATTGTTGAAGACTGGGCAATCTACTTCCACAAAGATTTACCATGTCAGAAACCCAAAGGGAGTCACTATGAGTCAGAATCTACTTGATGGTAGTGATTTTTTTTTTTTTTTTTCTTTTTAGGATTTTTGAAAAGAACAAATGAGATATGTATTAGAAGTCTTAAAATAGTGTTTGGCAAGCAGACTGTGTTCAGCAAACATGGAGTAAATATGAATCACTACTAACTTATTGCCTTCAAATGGGAGCAATTTTACCCCATCTTTTCAGTTAGGAAAGTTTCTCTTGGGGGTGGTTAATGACAGATGAGTGGGACAGGTGGTCTGAACGTTTTCTTGACCCCTATGAAGTAGCTTATGTTGTTGCTGTTATATGCTGTTGAGTTGGACCCGACTCATAGCGACCCCTCCTTGGGTTTCCGAGGCAGTATCACTATGGAAGTCGATTGCCCCATCTTCCTTCCAAGAGTGGCTGGTGGGTTTGAACTGCCAGCCTTCTGGTTAGCATTCAAGTGCCTTAAGCACTATGCTACCAGAGCTCCTATGAAGTAGCTTATAAAAGAGTGAATATATTAAAATCCAAACAAATCCAATATTTATCAGGAAAAACAATGGAGTTCAAAGACTTGGAGATGTCTGGCATGACCCAAAAGAAAAGAAAAATCTGGTGATCCCATTCTCCTAACATTTGATGGTTTGCTCTGCTCTGCAGTTCATAGTGAAATACATTATTTTCAATTTATATGTGTAGTCTCTACTTGTTCCCTTATTCTTTGATTCTTCTTGGGCATATTTCTATCTTGTTAATATTTAAACAAGAAAAGAATATAATTGATTGATTAGAGACAGTGAGGTCAAATGAAAAAGAAATCCAGGTTGTACATGCCACCATCAGCCAGATGTTCTGTGTAAGGCACTTGTTGAGAGTTCTAATGATACCTTATCTGCTACGGCCAACTTCACTACTGTGATCAAATAGTCTTTTAAAACGTAAATAAAATGGGGAAAATAATGACTATTTCTACCTACTAACTATTGTAAAGAGCAACCAAGAAAAGGACAAGACCAAACCAAACCAACACCCACTCCATGGAGTCGATTTCAACTCATAGAGATCCTACCGGATGGAGTAGAACTGCCCCAATAGGGTTTCTGAGGCTGTAAATCTTTATGGAAGCAATCTGTTTCGTCTTTCTTCTGCAGAGTGGCAGGTGGGTTCAAACCACTGACCTTTTGGTTATCAGCCGAATGCTTTATCTGTTGCATCACCAAAGCTCCTTTTAAGGACAGGGTCTTAGAAAAAGCATCGATTTTAAAGTCAGATAGTAGAATTTCAATTCTTCTCAAACCACCTGTCCCCCTTTCTTGGTCACCTTGAACATATTTAGTTTATTTTAACTTTATTTTTTTGTGTTCAAATAGTGGATGTAAAAACACCAGTCTTTAAAGGTCATTGTGGTATTTATGTTTCTGTATCAACTTGGCTGGGCCTGGTTGAGTAGCTGGGCAGCTGATGATAGTTATTTCCCATGATGAGACTGGCAATCAGCTCCATGGTGGGATCTACCACAAGCAGCTGAGTAGCTGCCTTTGGGATGTGCTCTGCTTCCTGATATAAGGAGAAGCTTTGAGAATGGTCTCTAGACCATGGCACGCTTGGACCCTTCCTGTAGCTGTGTCGTTGCTCAGCAGCCTGCCATGCTCTGCCGACCTTGGGACTTACAATGGACTTAAGTTAATGGCCTGCCATGTGGTTTGGTAACATCGGGACTGTGCCTTTTTACGTATCAACCTTGGAGTTTCTCAGCCTCAGCAGCCAGCAGCTGTCTGAGTGAAGAAACGCCTGTAGCTCCAGTGGGCCAGGAGCAGAAGGTGGAGCTAGACCCCAAGATTGAGGGGCTTTCATCCAGCCCCTAGAGCCTGGCACTTTGAACTTGGACTTAAAGTCTCCAAATTGTGAGAATAAACTCCTGTTTGTTGAGGGCATCCCATTTGTGGTATATTCCTGTTAGAGCGGCACTAGGTAACCATGAACAGTTGTTGTGAAGAAATATGTATACATATAGTAGAAACATGATTTTAGCAACAAAGTTGTTGTTGGTGTCATCTCTATTCCAATTCATGGTGACACCATGTGTTACAGAGTAGAATAGCTCCATTGGGTTCTCTTGGCTGTAATTTTTATGAAAGCAGATCTCCAAGACTTTTTTTCCCATGGTACCACTGGGTGGGTTTGAACTTCCAAACTTTTGGCTAATGTTTGTACCACCTAGAAACATGCAATAAATAGTATCCATTCTTGTACCCATGTGCAAGGGCAGTTATCAAGTGACATCTCCAGTAATGCTCTCCTGCCCTTTTTGACACTCAAAGGCTTGAAGGATAGTGCCCTGGTTACAAGCCAGTGAACCTTTGTTGAGAGCCTGGTGATAAAAACTCTTCAGAGATACTGATGATTTTAGTAAGTAGATGTCTCCCTATTCTCTTTCTTTCTCTCTTTCCCTCCATGCACTAGTCAAATAACAATACCTAGTCAAAGACACTCACTTATTATATATTACTCTTGTCATCATTAATATCTTTGGGAATAAAAAGTTATTACTTCTTTAACATGTAACTCTGGTTTACCAAAAAATTTCATAGTTAAAATACTCATTTCATCTATCCCTCTTGGTCCTACATTCCTCCTTTAAGAGGCCAAGATATAATCTTTCTATGGTACAGTCTAAAGGAGCTTTTCATGTTGGATCATGCACTCAAGAGGAGTAAGACAGATCTTAGCAGGCAAGATTTAGCCACTTTGTCATTGTGCATAATGAAGAAGTTAACCCTCTTATAAAAAAATCCATTCCTAAAACCGTAAGGTGTACTGTTTGTGAGTATATAGGAAAAAGGGCTCCCAATTTCACATACACTCGTAGTTTAGGAAGAACCTTAAAGACCACCCAACCTATGAGCAATCTCAGACACAAGTATCTTGTTCATGCCTATTAGGGACAGAGGTAGGAATAGGGCTTAAGGCTTCAAATTCTGATTCTTATGTTTTCCAACTGTACAGCACTACCCTTGGTTTGGGTAAGGCCACTGAAATTGACAGGTGAACACAGTTCCAACCCGAGTGTGGCTTCTGTCTTCCCATTTGTGGAGAGCCGTGACCTCTTATTTATCTTGCAAGTTTTGGTCCAAATGGCTTTCTCTGGAAAGCGGTCACTGCATGCACCAGGAGAGCTAGTCATCTCCTCTTTTGTTCCTCCAGTGTCTTCTGTAGTCCTGATCCCCTTATATGCCTTTTGGGTCTATCTTCCCTATGAGACTATCAATTTCTGAGCGCAGAAACTGTGTGCTATTTTCCTTTGAGTAGTCCCAGCTAGCCTCGAGCCTGGCACATGGAAGCTGCTGCATGGATATTTATTGAATGAAAAATGAACAAACTGTGCTTCTCAGATATTTGGACGAGGTGTGGAGTCATAAGGCTCACTTTGAAGGAAAGCTGTTCAGTCACCACCTCCCCCTACTCTTTCAGTCCCTGCTATTTGCTGATGAATCAATTCCACTCTAAATTCATTTCAAATGCTCTCTCGCCTTTGCAGGACTTCTTCGTTGAACTCTCTTACTTTTCAGATGGACTGGAGGACTCTGCATGCAATGATGCTGGAGTTTCCAAAGTTTAGGAGAGAGACTTTATGGCCCTCACTCTGAGGACTATAAGGAGTTTTATTTTCTGAAAAAGTATTTGTCACAGCTTCCAGAGTACTGCAAACCCAAATAATTAAAAAGAATGAGACCAGTCATTGGTGGGCAGAACATGGCTAAGTAGCAAAGAAGAGAAATTCTTTCAGGTGCCTGCAATTTTATAATTGTACTTGCTTGAGAAGCTTAATAAAGCCTTGCAGGTGCAATGTTTCATCACAGAGTAGTGAACCCTTGAAAGATATGCATAATAAACAGAGTTTGAAATATGTTTTCATTCCAGGCCATATGGTCCTGTCTGGAGCTTTCTGGGATCTTTGGGTCAGTTCATTGTTGAAAGATGGGCTTGCGAGGACCCACCTCTTGAAGCAGCTGTCAGAGCCCTATCAGAGCGAATCTGCGTTTGCATGATTATTTATTTTATGTGGTTCTCAGAAACAAGCCCAGCTTTGCTTAGGAGCTGAAATGTGCTGAGCAAAGTCTCTTCCCTGAACAGCTTGTGGCCACATTGCCAAGCGATGTCCTTCCTTGTCCTTAAAAAGCAGACTAGTGAGACTTGTACACGAGGCCAGGACAGGCAGTCTGTGTGAGGGGTGCCCACCTGGGCTTGGCCTCAGTGCCAGAAATATGAAACTTACATGGTGGCCTTGTAAAGAGGTGTCATTTTTTTTTTTTTTTTCTTCTCAACTCTCTGTTTCTCATTTTTGTATATTTCTTGACTGTAGACAAGCACACTGCTCCTGTACATAGCATTTGAAATGTTTTTCTATGGTTGTTGTTGTTGTTGTGTGCCGTTGAGTCAGACCTGACTCATAGCGACCCCTCCTTGGGTTTCTGAGGCAGTATCACTACCGAAGTAGATTGCCCCATCTTCCTTCCGAGGAGTTGCTGGTGGGTTTGAACTGCCAGCCTTCTGGTTAGCAGTCCAGTGCCTTAGGCACTATGCTACCTAGTGTGAGAAAGATAAGAATAATACTTACTTTCTTTCCCTTTGTCATGAACAGAAGATGCTGCTGACTCTTCAGAGAATGGCTTTGTAAAGGGCATTTAATTTATTCAACATGTATTTTATATATGTAAACCAAACCAAACTCACTGCCATCAAGTTGATTCCAACTCATAGAGACACTCAGTGGGTTTCCACAGCTGTAAATCTTATGGAAGCAGGTGGTCCCCTCTTTCTTCTGTGCAGCGACTGGTGGGTTTGAACCACTGACTTTTAGATTAGCAGCCAAATGACTTAATCACTACACCACCAGAGCTAGTCTGTGTGTGTGTAGGGATCTCAATAACTGAGAAGGTATGTGTTTGTGGAGTCATGAAAAAATGAAGTTAAGTGATCACAAAAAAAATACGCAGTTTTGTAGCATACTAAATGAATAGTGAGTTGATCAGATTGGGAGAATACTGAGTGAAAAGTTTCTTTCTGTTTATTTGGGAAAAGGGAATTTGAAGTTGAACTTGGTCATGAAAATAAACTATTTTCTGCCTTTTCTCTATACTTATATTGTTGATGACATGTTGAGTATTATATTTATTTGTATCTATTATTTCCTTTAACCATTATTCATTAAACACTTACCCTATACTATGCACTGTGTTAAATATTTGTTATTTTTGTTGTTAGGTGCCATCGAGTTGTCTCTGAGTCATAGAGACCCTACACACAGTAGAATGAAACACTGCCTGGTCCCACGCCAGCTCTGCAATCCTTTTTATACTTGAGCCCATCATTGCAGCTACTGTGTCATTCCATCTTGTTGAGGGCTTTCCCTTCTTTCTCGGCCCTCTACCTTACCAAGCATGATAGCTTTCTCCAGGGAATGGTTCCTTCTTACAACAGGACCAAAATCTGGCCATTCTTACTTCCAGGGAACATTCAGGCTGCACTTCTTCCAGGACAGATTTCTTGGTTCTTTTACAGTCCATGGTACTTTCAGCATTCTTCACCAGCACCAGAACTCAAAAGCATCAACTTTTCTTTGGTATTCCTTATTCATTGTCTAGCTCTCACATGCATATGAGACGACTGAAAATGCACCTGACTAATGTGTCAGGTGCACCTTAATCTTCAAGGAGACATCTTTGCTCTTCAGCACTTGAAACAAGCCTTTTGCAGCTGATTTTCCAGTGCTATACGTTGTATGATGTCCTGACTGCTGCTTCCATTGATGTTGATTTTAGAACCGAGTAACATGAAATCCTTTACAACTTCAGTATTTTCTCCATTTATTTTGTTGATGCTTACAGGTCCAGTTGTGAGGATTTTTGTTTTCTTTATGTTGAGATATAATCCGTACTGCAGACTGTTCTTTAATCTTCATCATTAAGTGCTTCAAATCATCCTCACTTTCAGCAAGCAGGTTGCTAATGAGTCTTTCTCCAATCCTGGTGCCATGTTCTTCTTCATACAGTCTAGCTTCTCGGATTATTTGTTCACCACACAGTATTTCTCTGCTATTCATGAGCTTTTCCCTCACCATTCCTCTTTACTTTGTCATTTCCAGCATAGTAGATGATAGGGTTTTCTGATTCAAAATGGGCAAGACCAGTCCATTTCAGCTCACTAAGGCCTAGGATACCAGTCTTTATGTGTTCTGTTTCATTTTTGACAACTTCCAATTTTCATAGATTCATACATTGTACATTCCATGTTCTGATTATTAATGGATGTTTGCACCTTTTCTCCTCAGTTTGAGTTGTGCCACATCAGTAAATGGAGGTCTCAAAAGATTTGCTTTATCCATATCATTAAGGTTTGTTCTCCTTTGATGAGGCAGCTTGTTCGCAGTCATGTTTTGAGAGCCTTCTGACCTAAGGGGCTCATTTTCTGGCATTATATTGGACAATGTTTGCAGGCTATTCATAAAATTGTCTAGTAAAAGATCAGATAGTGTTTCTCTGTTATTCATAAGGTTTTCCCTGGCAAATTATTTGAGAAGTGGATGGCCTCTTCCTTCTTACAAGTCTTTCTTAGTCTGGAAGCTCTGGTGAAATCTGTACACCACTTGAAACACTGGTGGCACAGCCTCAAGCCTCACAGAAACACACAAGCCACTGCATTAAGACAAACTGACAAACATGTTCATCTCCCTTAGCTGTTTGAAATCTCTCTGCCCTCCCCTTACCTGGATCCTGCTGCCATCAGCACTGGCTTTCCTGCCTTCCTGCCTTGGGTTGGGGCCGAATCTTGGAGATTCAAAACACCTTGGATGTTTCCCATCTTCATGGAACTTAGTCTAGATTAGAAGTCAGACATTTAACAAATAATTACATTTTCCTATATATGTTACTCTATGCAGCTTAAAGCTTGCTTAAAGCTTAAAGCGGCTTAAAGTTTGAGGGCAAATTTTATGTCAGAATATATATATTTTTTCTCTGTATTGGAATCACTATACTTAAAACAATAATTTGTATATAGTAAATGCTCAGCAAAATATTTTTGGATAGAAGGAAGGAATGAAAAAGTAGTTAAAAAGGAAATGTAAAGATTAGTCTATTTATTCAGTAAACAAACAGTTTAATAAATTACAATTCTAAAGCCCTAAGTCAGTTTTAGAAGTAAAACTATGTACTTTTTTTTGCCCCCACATTCAGTTATGCCATTTTTCATTCATCCATGGTGCCTAGTTTTTGTTTGTTTCTAGAGCCATAGAACCTAGAAACTATGCTTTCACTTAAAACTAGAAATATATGACTCTATACAGATATTCAGGAGTTCTGGTAGCATAGTGGCTAAGGCACTTGGCTGCTAACCAGAAGGCTGGTGGTTCAAACCCACCAGCCACTCCTCAGAAGGAACATGGGGCAACTACTTCCATACTGCTACTGCCTTGGAAAAGGAGGGGTCACTATGAGTCAGATCCAACTTGATGGCAAATAACAACAACAAAAACATACTGATATTCAGGCACCAGCTACTTGCTTTGGTGTTTATTCCTCGGTAGCTTAGGTTGGTAGAGACGAGTTATTTTTATATACATAAGAATCAATATCTTGAATTCCAGCAAGATGGTGGAATAGGCAGATAAGCTACACAGACCCTCTGCAAAAAAACAATGAGAAACCAACTGAAACTGCTACAGAAGATGATCCTAGAACCCTGAGCTTTGAAGGGTAGGATAGAGAAGTGGATTATATACCAGCTAGTAGAAAAACCTGAATGAAACCATGAATAAGGAGACAAATGGAGCAGTGGACTGCTGGCTAACCTGAGGGCACATCCATTTTGAATATTTCCCAGTAGCAACCTAAGTATCAGCTCTGCTCATCAAGTACTGCATGGGCAAGGATTGCATTGGTGCCTGACAACCAGAACGGAAAATTGTGAAGAAGGCAACAAACAGATCCATAGACTATCAGTGGCTGTCCTGAGGGCACAGCCATTTTGAATATATGCAAGTGGCATTCTTACCTGGAGAGCAACTGAAGAATAGACTGCTTGCTGAGGACAGCACAGGCAACCACACTGGAGGCTGACGACTAGCAAGGTGCACTATTCCCCTTGTTACTCTTATATCCGACACCCTCTGGGTGAATAGAATTGTGTCCATCCCCTACCTCCACTCACCCTCTTGCCCCTAGTTTTGTTTTTGTTTGTTTGTTTTAAAATTATTATTTTTATCTTCCTCCTTTCTTCCTTTTCTTTTTCTTTCTTTCCCACCCCTGGTTCTTTTCTTTTTCTATCTCTACTCTTTCCCTGGTTCTCTTTTTTTAGTTTCTTTTTTTTTTCCCCATGCTTTGTTTTTCTTTTTGCAGTTTTCCATTATTTCTTTACTATTCTTTAATTCTTGCGCTTTCCTCTCTCCCCA
>NW_006922062.1:1031651-1039891 GCF_000298275.1 Orycteropus afer afer | reverse complement strand
AACAGCTCAACTCACCCTCAATTGCTCTTTATGAACAGCTAATAGAGATCTGTGCACACACTCTCATTGCCTATCATATCCACCAGGAGACAGGTGGCAAGTGCCTAAGTCCTAACAACTAGCAAATAGAGGAGCATAGTACCCTGTTCACACAGATATATCAAAATAAAATAAAAATAAAAAATCTTGGGCAAATCACACCAACATATAACTAAAAATTAAACATAAACACAAATCTCAGAAAGAACAGACCATTACAGTCCACACAAAATGCAAGATAAAGTAGTAGAAACAAGGGACCAGGATACAAACCCAGAAAATATCCCTGAGGAATAAGGAGCTTTGGAACTCTCTGATAAGGAATTCAAAAGAATTATATTTGGGTACCTTCAATGGATTGAGAGATAGATCAAGGAAAACACTGACAAAATTAAAGAAAATACAGACAAAACTCTAGAACAATTTAGAAAAACAATACAAGAACAAATTGACAAAATAAACACAAAATTAGAAACAATACAAAAACAACAAACAGAAATCCAGAAGATTAATACTAAGATTTCAGAAATATATAACACATTGAATGGGCAAAGGAGTAGAATTGAATCAGTGGAAGACAGAATTAATGAGATTGAAGACAAATACATACCTCAATACAACTTTGTTAAGGGATCAATCAGACAAAAGATCAAAACAAAATGAAGAAAGCCTAAGATTCATGTGGAATTACATCAAGAGGAATAATCTACATATAATTGGAATTCCAGAACAGGAAGAGACATATTTGTTGTTGAAGATTTGTTGGAAGATAATTTCTCTAATAAGATGAAAGATGAGAATATATCCATTAAAGAAGTTCAACAAACCCCAAACAGGATAGACCCCAAAAGAAAAACACCAAGACATACCATCATCAAACTCACCAAGACCAAAGACGAGGAAAGAATCCTGGAAGCAACACAGGAAAAACAAAAAGTTATCTACAAAAGGCAACTAATAGGCCAAGCTCTGATTTCTCAGCAGAACCTATGCAGGTGAGAGGGCAATGAGATGATATATATAAAACCCAGAAAGAATAAAATCTCCATCCAAATATTATGTACCCAGTAAAATTGTCCCTCATATATGAGTGTGGAATTAGGATATTTCTAGATAGGCAGAAGATAAAGGAATTTGTTAAAACCAGACCAACCTTACAAGAGATGCTAAAGGTAGTCCTTTGGACAGAGAACCAACAACAGCAATCAACAACCGATGGTTAAGACATACAATGACATAACCCAGAAACCAACTCAGTTATAAAACCAAACAAACCAAACTCACTGCCATCAATTTGGATCTAACTCATAGCAGTCCCTCTTTGGGTTTCTGAGGTATTATCTCTATGGAAGTAGATTGTCCAATCTTCCTTCCAAGGAGTGGCTGGTAGGTTTGAACTGCCAGTCTTCTGGTTAGCAGTCAAATGCCTTAGGTAATACACAGTTATAGAAGTATCCAAAGTAAAATAAGCTTAAACGACTGTAAACAGGAAACCAGAAATATCAAGTGGTAAATGAGGACAACTGTAAACTAAAAAGAGGGAATAAATAGTGTAGCTACAGAACTTCTAAATGGTCAAGACCATTGTGAGACAGAAGAGATTGTTTTAAACTTGGGAAGAAAATAGTAAGTCACAGAGTAACCTCAAAGAAAATGATAAGCCTTTTCATCAAAATAAAGAAGACAAGCACAAATATCTAGCAAATACTAAAAAACAGTAATGAAGGAGATGATAAAACGATTCATAAACAAAATGAGCACAGCACAGAATACTATATGGAACAAAGAAATCAGCAACACCACGAGAAAACACATAACAAAATGACATCAATAAATTCAACCCTAAAGAATAATGTAGAATCTGCAAAACATCACATTATGTGGATGAATTTGGAGGACATTATGCTGAATGAAATTAGTCAATCACAGAAGGACAAACATTGTATTAGTCGACTATTATAAAAAGTAAATGAAAGGTTTATACATGGAAGGAAACTTTCTTTGTTGGTTACCAGGGATGGGAGGGAAAACTCCTAGATAGATTGGGGGGAAAATATATACACACACACACACATACATAGACAGAGAAACCAAAGATTATTCATGGTTACCAGCAGTAGGAGGGATGGGGAAAGGAGAAACTTTTTTTGTGGAGCATTGAGTTTATGATAATGGTGGTGGGATGTTTTGGAAAAGGATAACAATAATGGTAGCACAATGTGAAAAATGTCATCAACGTCCTTGAGCTACAAATCTCGAAGTTGTTATGTTGGTGAATGTCTTGCATATGTTTTCACCACAATAAAAATAAAAATAATAATAATAATAATTTTTTTAAAAAAGTATCAATATCTTAAGGAAGTGCATTTGAACTGAGACCTGATTGTCAAGAAAGTGCCACAAGGGGAATATTTAGAGATGTGACCTAGGCAGAGGGAATAACTTGCATGAAATCACGGAATGAACAAGATTTCAGCATACTCCAAGAACAGAAAGAAGCACAGTGTGGCTGGAGCAAGGTGAGTGGAGGACAGGAAGAAGGTACAGAAGAGTTAGCAGGGGCCCTCTCACGTAGCGCCTTAGGGGATATATAAGGATTTTAAATCTTACACTAAATAAAATCAGTAATCATTGGGCAATGGAGTTAAACAGGCTAAGAAGATAAGGTGAATTGGCTTTTTAAAAGATTTACACATTTTAGCTACATTGCCTTTAAGAGCTGTGGCAGGGAGACCACTAAGAAGGCTATTTCAGTAGTCTAGAAGAATATAGGAGCTCTCGTGGTGTAGAGGTTAAGGTATTTTTGACTGCTAACCAGAAGGTTAGAGGTTCAAACCCACCAGCCACTCCGCAAAAGGAAGACTGGGCAATCTACTTCTGTAAAGATTTACCACCTTGTATACCCAAAGGGAGTCACTATGAGTTGGAGTTGGAATTGGGTTGATGCAGTGAGTTTTTTTTTTTTTTTTTTTTTTTTTTTAAGAAGCATACAAGAGAGTGGATGAAGTAGAGCCAGTCACAGACTGACAGGGAAGAGATTATCGTAAAGAAAAAAAACAAGCACGAATCTGAGGTTTTTGGTGTGAAGAACTGGCTGAATAGAGTGGAAGCAGGTTTGAAGGGTGGGTTAAAAATTAAGAGTTCTATTTCATACCTGCTAAGTTTTAAATGTCATTTAGACCAACAAGAGAAGTCGAGTAGGCTATTGTCTGTAGATTTGGTTGGTAAGGACAATGTCTGAGCTAGAGATAAAAATTTTGGAGGCATCATATATTCACCATCACTCATTTGTCAGTTTGTCATACTGTGTTGGCCTGTGAGTGGCTACGATGCTGGAACTGTTCATCCAAATACTGGTTTCACCAGAGTTGTCAGACTAAGATAGACTAAGAAGAAAGGCCTGGTGATGTACTTCCGAAAATTGGCCAGTCAAAGCCTTATGGATCCCACCATGATACTGTCCACTGTAGTGCTGACAGATGAGCCCTGTAGGTTGGAAGGCACTCAAAACCCACAGTGGCTGCAACAGTGGACTCGGGCATACCAGCGGTACTGGAGATGTTGCAGGACAGGGAAGCGTTGGTTCTGCTGCATATGGGCTTGTCCTGAGTCAGAGCAATGAACAACAACGCATAGCACTTGACCAGAGGACCCATGACTCAGATTTTGCTTTGGCTGAGGCTCCCTCTCACCCTTTCTAGGGAGATGTATGCAGTAGGAAAGAAAGAAAGCAAAGTAAAACTTGGTTTGATTTTTGTCCCCAAATTCCCTTCAGAAAACTAGTAAGCTAGTCTGAATCACATGCCATTTCATTTTGCCTAGGTTAGAATGCAGGCTAGAATTATCCTAGAGCCCAGATTGAAAAGATGCTGGAAAACCTACAATTCCCCCTAAATTCATTTAGGACTACGAAGTTATCCTTCTAGTGAGATGAAAGCCACATCAGATTAAATCTTAGGAGATAGAACCAGAGTGATAAATAAGAGACAGTGAACTTCTCACTCCATTATTTCCTTACCCCTTCTCTTCCTTTCCCCTCTCCTGAAAACCTAAGTCTGATCTGGGCCTAGTGAGGAAAGAAGCTTTGGGCTAGATTTTTTGGTCAAGTAGGAAAAAGAACAAAGTATGAGAATTGGCAAACTGTGCTCCAAGGAAGGAGAAACTGTGTCACCTTAGTACTCTGACTCCAGAGGTGCAAGAAAGTGGACCCCACCCATGGTGACCCAGTGCACTTAAAAATGATACATACTCTAGGAAAGTTTGGATGAGTTACTGTCACTTAAATGGAGTGTTTCTCTTTCTCACAAGGGGTGAGTTTCTTGGTTTGGATACTGAATTTTTCCTGGAGAGATGTAAGTGGATAATGGACATGGTAGAGAAGATTTGACATTTTCCCTTACACCCTAAACCCCAGGTTTTTGCTCATAGGGGCCTGAGTTTATAAAAACCTCCTTCATCTCCCCTCACTTTGTACCTTTCATCGAATCTGGCAATATGTTTCCCACGGTGGCTTTGACTCTTGCGTGCCACTCATGAGTTTTACATGTGCAATCTTTTCATGTTCTCCTGATGATGGGCTTTTGAATCAGATAGTCTTAGGCTTCATTCCAAAATTCTTTCATTTTTAGCTGTTTGGCTTTTGTCAGATTACAGCCACAGGAGGCATCACCTGTGGTTATATTGAGTCAAGAATACGGGCTATTTCTGGCATCCTTCTTAAACTTTTCCAGTTTATCTTTAAACGTTGGACTGCCTCAAAGGTTGCACCAAAGTCTTGTTTGCTCACTCTAAATTCTATTCAACAATGAAGAGTTCACTTATCATCTCTACATGATGACTCAACATTTTTATCTTCATCTCAGACTTTTCTCTGAGCTCTTTATCTCTTTCCCCAGCCATGCATTCAACTCTCCATTAGAGGTCAAAAAAGTCACCTTAAACTCATCATAACCAAAGCTTGATTCATTATCTTCCCTGTCACTCCTTCAAAACTTGTCTGTGCCCAGTATTCCTTATCTCAGGAATCAGCAACCCTATCCGCTAAATTGTGCTAACTTTGTATTCTTTTCTCCTTCACCATTCATATCTAAATGAATTGTTAAATACTGTTGATTTTTTAAAAATATATGCTGAATCCATTTGCTTCTCTTCATTGTCATTTATGCCATTCCAGACCGAGCTCGGCTCACAGCCTTTCCCTCATGCTTCCTGCAGTGGCTCCTAACTGCTCTGTCAGCTTCCATTCTTGCTTCACTCCAATCTATTCTCCACGAAGCCTACAACAATATTTTAAAAAAGCGAATTAGCAAAATATGTCCCCTGCTTAAAGTTCGTCAACAGCTTTTTGTTGTTATTGGAATAAAATCAAAATCCTTAAAATCTTCATAAAGAATTCTGTCTTAACCACTGCCTTGTGACTCACCATACTCATCACTACTTCCGTAGTGATACTGCCTCGGAAACCCAAGGAGGGGTTGCCATGAGTCGGGTCTGACTAGACGGCACATAACAACAACAACAACAATAACAACAAAGTTCCTTAAATGTGCTTTGAACTCCCATGTGTGGGCTCTGAAACATGCTATTCTTTTTCCTTGGATTCTCTTGTCCTTCTTCACCCAGTGTAGTGGACATCTGTCATGTTTTCTGGCTGCCCAGCTCTTGTAGAAAGGAGCCCTTTTAGAACATGGTTAAGTGCTGAGCTTCCAAACAAAAAGTCATTGGTTCATTCCACCATTCATTCCTTAGGAGAAAAGATTTGGTGATCTGCTCCATTAAAGATTATCGTTGTTGTTAGGCCCCATTGGTTGGTTTTGACTCATAGTGACCCTGTGTGTAATAGAACAAAACACTGCCTAGTCCTGCACCATCCTCATAATCCTTGCTAGGCTTCAGCCCATTGTTGCAGCCACTGTGTCAATCTATCTCATTGAGGCTCCTCCCATTTTTCACTGACATTATTTTACCATCCGTGGTGTCCATTTCCAGCTGCTCTCTCCAGGTAACATGTTCAAAGAATTTGAGGCGAAGTCTTGTCATCCTCCCTCTGAGGAGCATTCTGGCAATAATTCTTTCAAGACTGATTTTTTCATTTTTCTGGCATTATATTCAATATGATTCACCAACACCGTAATTCAAAGGCATTGATTATTCTTCAGTTTTCCTTATTCATAGCCTAGCTTTCACGTGCATATGAGGCATGTGAAAATATCATGATTTGGTCAGGCACACTTTAGTCCTCAAAGTGACATCTTTGCTTTTTAACATTTTAAAGAGGTCTTTTGCAGTAGATTGGCCCAGTGCAATACGTTGTTTGATTTCTTGACTGCTGCTTTCATGGGCACTAATTGTGGATCCATGTACAAATAAATCCTTAACATCGTCAGTCTTTGCTCTATTTATCATGATGTTGCTTATTGGTCCAATTCCTAGGATTTTTGCTTTATGTTCAGTTGTAATCTATGCTATAGGCTGCAGTCTTTGATCGTCATCAGTGTTTCATATCCTCAGCAAGCAAGGTTGTGTCTTTTGCATATCTCAGGTAATTAATGAGTCTTCCTCAAATCCTTCTTCATATAGTCCAGCTTCTTGGATTATTTTTTCACCATACAGACTGAGTAAGTATGATAAAAGGATACAACCCTGGCACACACTTTTCTTAATTTTAAACCATGCAGTACCCTTGCTCTGTTTGAAAGACTGTCTCTTGGTCTATGTATAGGTTCCATATGCATGAATTAAGTGTTCTGAAAATTCCTATTTGTTTTGGTTCTCTAGTACTGCTATAACAGACATGCCACAAGTAGATGGCTTTAACCAACAGGAATTTATTCTCTTACAGTTAAGGAGGTTAGAAATTTGAGTTCAAGGTGCCAATTCTAGGGGCTGGCTGAAGGCCCCTTGACTTTGGGCTTCAGTTCTGCCTTTTGTTCCAGGCCCACTGGAGCTGGAGGAATTTTCCACCTCATGCAGCTGCTGTCTGCTGAGGCTGATGAACCCAAGACCAACAGGTAAAATGGCACAATCCCAAGATCAGCAGGGAACATGACAGACCACCTGTTCATGTCCAGGAACAATTCCAAGGTTGGTAGGCAATGCACCAGGCCAAGCTTCAGCCAAATGCAGGCTCCAGATGTGCCAAAAAAGCTAGAGAATGTTCTCAAAGCTTCTCCTTATGTAGTGGAAGCAGGCCACACCACGAAGGCAACTACTTAGCTACTCACAGCAGATTACACCATGGAGGTGATCACAATCTCATGGAGAATAAGTACATACAGCTGCCAAGCCACTCAAAACCATGGCTCACCCAAGTTGACACACAACTCTAACTACCACACCATTGTTTCCGATGTTATCTGTAATTTGTTATATGATCCACACAGTCAAATGCCTTTGCATAATCAACAAAAGACAGGGAAACATCTTTCTGGTGGTCTCTCCTTCTAGCCAAGATCCATCTGACATCTTCAATAATATCCATTTTTCCACATCCTCTTCTGAATCTGGCATGGATTCTTCATAGCTCCCTGCCAGTGTACTACTGCAACAATTTCTGAATTACCTTCAGCAAAATTGTAGTTGTGTGTGATATTAAAGACATTATTTGATAATTTCTGCATTCTATTGGATCAATTTTCTTTGGAATGGGCATAAAAATAGATTTCTTCCAGCCCATTGGCCAGTACTTTTCTTTGTCTTCTCTAGCAGCCCTTTAAAATCTGTTCAGCTCTTTTACTTGATCATTTCTTCCATTTCCTTTAGCTACTTTATATTCAAAAGCAAGTTTTGGAGTCCCTTCTGACATCCATTTTTATCTTTTTTTTTTCTTTCTGTCTTTTTAATGACCTTTTGCTTTCTTCATGTATGATGTTCTTGATGTCATCCCACAACTCATCTGGTCTTCAGTCACTGGTGTTCAATGTGTCAAATCTATTCTTCAGATGGTCTCTAAATTCAGGGGAGATATAATCAAGGTCATATTTTGGTTTTTGTGAACTTGCTTTAACTTTCTTCAGCTTCAACTTGAACTTGAATATGAGCAATTGACGTTCTGTTCCATAGTTGGCTCGTAGCCTTATTCTGACTGATGATATTGAGCTTCTCCATTGTCTCTTTCCACAGATGTAGTCAATTTGATTCCTATGTATTCTATCTGATTAGATCTGTGTGTACAGTCACCACTTATGTTGTCAAAAAAAAAA
>NW_006922062.1:1025856-1030416 GCF_000298275.1 Orycteropus afer afer | reverse complement strand
ATATGCAAGCCACCATAGTGTGACAAACTGACAGATGAGTGGTACCTATTTATACTTTTCTTTCACAATTCTTTGCACAGACTTTAAGTATATACTTGCGGGGTGATAATTTGATTAAGATATGTCTTCCACATGCACTGTCAGTGCTAAAAGAACAGGGACTATTTGTTTTGCTCACAGTGTTGGATTACCCAATAAGCAAGGCAAGCACAGGCTTACTTATGCTTACTTACTAATTTGTAGTGAAAAAATTCATATTTCTAAATCAGATCAAAGATCTGCTTCTAGGTATGGTGATGAAAACCATGTGAAATTGTTCATTATAGATTAGTAAGTAAGAATAAGTCAGAATTAATAATAAGTAAGCCTGTGCCTACTTTGCTCATTGGTAATCTACCCCATTATATTCCCAATTCCTAGCATAGTATATGTTTCCTTAATAAACATAGAGTGAATGTTGTTGATCCCATTAACCTTCAGTGGGACCCTCTCTGCCTCTCTGGATGCACTGAGTCAGGCAGGGGGAGCTCCACAGCGTGGTGTTTCTGGCAGCCTCACCCTAAGCTACTTGTCTTTACTGATTACATTTCATGACCCACAAATAACCCCATTCCCAACAAGAGCCAGTGGTGCCCCAGATGCTGCCGGGTCCCTCGGTGCCCTGATTTCTCTGGTTCTCAGCACTGAGGCTTTAGTGCTGACTCTACACCCTCTGAAAGCTGTTAGAAGCCAGATGGGAGGAAGAGATAAACCAGGTTTCATTCATTACCCTCGCAGACTCGAAAAGCCACAACAACAGCAACAGCAGCAACAATCACAAGTAGTATATATTGGGTGCTTCCTATTTACTGAATATTATTAAAATAAGCTTCAGTGGCACAATATTTAAGGGCTTGGCTGTTAACCAATAAGTTGGTGGATCGAAACCACCCAGCAGCTCAGAGGAGCTGGCAATCTGCTCCAGTAAAGTTTATCACTGACATCAGGTGGATTCTGACTCATAGTGACCCTGTAGGACAGAGAAAACTGTCCCATAGGGTTTCCAAGGCTGTAAATCTTTATGGAAGCAGACTGCCTCATCTTTCTCCTATGGAGCAGCTGCTGGGTTCAAACCATCAAACGTTTTGTTAGCACTCAAATGCTTTATGCCACCAGAGCCCCTTCCAGTAAAGATTGCAGCCTAGGAAACTCAATTAGAGCAGCTCTACTCTGTCATATGGAGTTGCTATGAGTTGGACTTGACTTGATGGTACCCAGCAACAAAGCATTACTCACAGAGCCCTCGTGTCTTTATTTGCATGAAGATTACCCCTTGTTATGAACTGAATCCTGTCCCCACAGAATATGTGTACCAATCAATTCCCATACCTGTGGATGTAACCCCACTTGGGAGTAGAGTTTTCCTTGTTATGTTTATAACACCTTATCAGGGTAGGGTGTGTCTTCAATTTACAGCTTCTGAGCTATAAAAAAGAGCCAAGACTAAAAAGGGGGAAGACAGATGCCTCAAGAAGATTTTCTAAAAAGGCACCCAGCCACACTGGCCTCATAGAAGCTCAAAGAGACAAGGAGCTTCCCCTCAGAGCTGACAGACAGCCTTTCCCTAGAGTCTACACCCTGAATTCAGACTTGTAGCTTCCTGGACTGTGAGGAAATAAATTTCTGTTTCTTAAAGGCCCCACGTGTTGTATTTCTTTAACTCCTGGGAACTAAAACACTCCCATTTTACAGAAGGAAAAGGTAAGTCCCAGAGAGAAAAGACGGAAGGAAGAGAGGAAGGAAAGAGGGAGGGGAAGGTACTTCTCTGGTGGAAGAGAACTTCTCTCACTGTGATGAGTGTTGGTTCCTCTAAGAACTGTGACAGAGGCCGCTGTAAAAATAATCTTGAGGGAGAAATTAGAGAAGGCGACACTAAACATGTACCTGTCCTCAGATCTGTTTTACAGTTGAGGGAGTTTTATATGATCTTTCTCTACTGCTTGCTCTCTGCAGCTTCCCCACCTCCAAAGTCTGATGTAAGTAGCAGGAGTAATGCAGATAATTAAGAAATCTGTGCAACTTGTTTCTGGCTAATTGACTTTTTCCTATAAAATATTTAAAAATGATTCTTTGGTTTTAAAAGTCTCCCTTTTCAGAGACTCACAGTGTTTGCTCGCGGGAGGACCCATCTGCAGGCGGGGCCTCCTGGGCTGGCGTTATCTGGGCCTTTTCACAGATGCTGTGAAACCAGAGATACTCACGTGGAGGTGGGGGCCTTACTTTGCATTTTCTATGTTTAGATCTTCCTGATGTTGTTTTATTTTATTTTATTTTATTTTTTCCCAACGAAAGGGAAAAACAGCCAGTGTGCTAATTCCCTCACAGAAACTATTATGCTGCTAAAACTGTCCTCCAATTAATTCTATGAGACAGTTCTACCCTGTCAGATAAGGTCGCTGAGTCAGAGTGGACTCCACAGTACACAACAACAACATGTGTGTGTGTGTAGAGGCAGTGATTTGGTACTGGTGGAATTATTTTCTTTTCCTTCAATGCAGGAAACCAGGTTCAATTCCCAGTCAAAGCACCTCATGCCTAACTGTAACTCATCTATCACTAGAGGCTTATAGGTTCCTAGGATGCTGGACAGGTTTCAGTGGCTCTTCCAGACAGAGGGAGACTAGGAAGACAGGCCTGGTGATCTACTTTTGAAAATTAGCCAATGAAAGTCCTGTGATTTACAATGGTCTCATCTGCAACCAATCATGAAGATGGCAGGACAGTGCAGCTTTTCATTCCATTGTACTTGGAGTCCCCGTGAGTCAGCAGATAACAACTATGTAAATGAATGAATGAATTGGTCCAGTTATGAAGATTTTCATTTTCTTTATGTTGAGGTGTAATCCATACTGAAAACTATAGTCTTTGATCTTCATCAGTAAGTGCTTCAAGTCATCTTCACTTTCAGCGAGCAAGGTTGTGTCGTCTGCATATCGCAGGTTGTTAGTGATTCTTCCTCCAATCCTGATGCCACGTTCTTTTTCATATAGTCCAGCTTCTCAGCTTGTTTGCTCAGCATACAGATTGAATAAGTACGGTGAAAAGATACAAGCCTGATTTTAAACCATGCGGTATCTGCTTATTCTGTTCGAACAACTGCCTCTTCATCTATGTGCAGGTTCCTCACAAGCACAATTAAGTGTTCTGGAATTCCCACTCTTCATAGTGTTATCCATAGTTTGTAATGATCCACACAGTTGAATGCCTTTGCATAGTCAATAAAACACAGGTAGATATCTTTCTGGTATTCTTTGCTTTCAGCTGAGATCCATCTGACATCAACAATGATATCCTTCATTCCACATCCTCTTCTGAATCCAGATTGCATTTCTGGAAGTTCCCTGTCAATGTACTGCTGCAAATATTTTTGAATTACCTTCAGTAAGATTTTAGTTGCATATGATATTAATGATATTGCTTGATAATTTCCACATTCTGTTGGATCACCTTTCTTTGGAGTAGGCACGAATATGGATCTCTTCCAGTTGGTTGACCAGGTAGTTGTCTTCCAAATTTCTTGGCATAAATGAGTAAGTGTTTCCAGTGAGCATCTCTTTGTTGAAATATCTCAATGAGAATTACATCAATTCCTGGAGCTTTGTTTTTTAGAATTCCTTCAGTGCTGCTTGGACTTCTTCATTCAATCCACATGTTCTTTATCATATGCTACCTCCTGAAATAGTTGGACACTGACCAATTATTTTTGATACAGTAATTCTGTATATTCCTTCTTCTTCTTTGGATGTTTCTGCCATTGTTCAATATTTTGTCCATAGAATCCTTCAATACTGCAAGTCAAGGCTTGAATTTTTTCTTCAATTCTTTCAGCTTGAGAGATGCCAAGCAAGTTCTTCCCTTTTAGTTTTCTAACTCCAGGTCTTTGCACATCATTTCATTATTTTACTTTACTTTGTCTTCTTGAGCTACCCTTTGAAATCTTCTGTTCAGTTTTTTATTTTTTTAATTTCAGCATTACTTCCATTCACATTAGCTACTCTATGTTCAAGAGCAAGTTTCAGAGTCTCTTCTGACATCCATTTTGGTCTTTCCTTCCTTTCTTGTCTTTTTAATGACCCTTAGCTTTCTTCACGTGTGATATTCTCAATGTCATCCCACAAGTCACTTGGTCTTTGGTCATTGGTGTTCAATGTGTCAAATATATTCCTCAGATGGTCTCTAAATTCATTGGGATATAATAAATTCATATTTTGTATTCTGTAGACTTATTTTTATTTTCTTTAGCTTCAACATCAACTTACATAAGAGCAATTGATGGCCTATTCCACAGTCAGTTCCTGGTCTTGTTTGGCTAATGATATTGAGCTTTTCCATTGCCTCTTTCCACAAATGCAGTTGATCTGATTTCTGTGTATTCCATCTGGCAAGGTCCATATGTATAGCCACTGTTGATATTGTTGAAAAAAGGTATTTGCAATGAATAATTTGTTGGTCTTGAAAAATTCTGTCATGTGATCTCTGGTGTCATTTCTACTACCAAGGCCATATTTTCCAACTACCAAT
>NW_006922062.1:1021257-1022836 GCF_000298275.1 Orycteropus afer afer | reverse complement strand
TAGAGCCTGGCACTATGAACTTGGACTTAATATCTCCAAAATGTAAGAGAATAAACTCCTGTTTGTAAAAGCCATCCCATTTGTGGTATATTTCCTATCAGAGTGGCAGTAGGTAACCAGAACAGGACCATTCCCTGGAGAAGGATATCACCCTTGGTAAAGTAGCTGATCAGTGAAAAAGAGGAAAACTCTCAATGAGGTGGTTCGACACAGTAGCTGCAAGGATGGGCTTAAGCGTAGCAAGGACTGTGAGGATGGGCCAGGACAAGGCAGTATTTTGTTCTGTTGTACATAGCGCTGCTGTGACCCAGAGCCTCGTTAAATGGCACTTGACAACAATGACAACACGGTCTTTCCATGTTAGCACATAAAACTATCATACCCTCTTTCATTGACTCAGATCTGCTCCAACTTTATTTCAAAACTTTCCAACTGTACTTGGTTCCTCTGTTGCCTTTTGAGTTTGTCCTGACATTGACGTAGTCATTTATGACTGGAGGATTTTATTCAGCTCCACTTTCCTGGCTTTTTCCACACCTAGGACAGGATGTGCTGCTCAGGAATAAATCCCACTATGGACCTGCTCCCCTACTATGGACCTGCACAGGAACTCTGGTAGCATAGTGCTTAAGGCACTTGACTGCTAACCAGAAAGCTGGCAGTTCAAACCCACCAGCTACTCCTCAGAAGGAAGGTTGGGCAATCTACTTCTGTAGTGATACTGCCTCAGAAACCCAAGGAGGGGTTGCTTTGAATCAGGTCCAACTTGACGGCACATAACAACAACAACAACAACATGGACCTGCTGAGGTAACACAAGACAGGTTTGAAAGTTTGTACACCTAAGACTCAGTGCTTTAAGTTGCTCAGACCTACTGCTCTAGTCTTAGGAAGGCAGGAACTCTGGCAGTGATTTGGAGACAGAACCCAGTGGAGGAGGAAAGGTTCTGCTGGCTCTAGGGGCCATCATGCATAGGAATGTTAAAGAACCCTGGCTTCAGGTATCTCTAGTATGGCTGTACCTCTCCCTTCATCCTGACACTCACCTTTTCTCCTTTTACTCTGTCCAGATGTTCATTTTAACCCAATTTCTACTTTACCAAAATTTGGGGAAGGAGAAGACACATCAAAGAGTGAGTGTGTGTATGTGGTATGTGTATATCTGTATGTGTGTTTATGTGGTGTGTGTGTATGTGGTGTGTTTGCATGTGTGTATGTGTTCTGTCTGTGTGTGTGTGTGTATGTATTTATATTCTGCATCTTCCTAAGAGGAAGCCAGCGAGGAAATCGACATACATTCCCCCAGGCTGGGAATGGTGTTATTCAATTTCCACCCTGATCCTAGGAGTAGATATTGCATCAATATCTCCATTGTACTCAGTAGAAATCAGAGAGCCCGTTTAGCTAGTAACTGGCATGACTGGGATTCACACCCAAGCCTGTGAATGTTCCTTTCCCAAATCTGCCATATTGTTTTTCATACGATCCTGTGTCTGCCACACAGGGCTTCAAACAGGTTCATTGTGGTTCTATCTCCTGCTGAGAATTCACGATTCCACTCCATGTATACTGGATCAGA
>NW_006922062.1:1019439-1020972 GCF_000298275.1 Orycteropus afer afer | reverse complement strand
GTAAGTAGATTGATTGCCTCATCTTCCTCACGCAGAGCAGCTGGTGGGTTTGAACTGCTGACCCACTACACTACTAGATCTCCTTACATGAGAAAAATTTAATAATAGAGTTTAGAATAAAGGTACCTCCCTTCAAAAAGAATTTGTATGTGCTTCGACCAGGCATTTGGGGCACTGCCAGTTAGGATCACCACAATCCAAGATTCAGGCTTGACATTTCCTGAGCCACATAGGTGACTCAAGACTTTCTGATGCCTACTTTATTTCTGTCTCAGCCTCTTCTTGAGCATTTAGTCCTTTGGGGTCTGTCTTAGTTTCCTAGTGCTGAGGTAATGGAAGGATCACAAACATGTGGCTTTAAAGGACAGAAGTTTATTTTCTTAGGAGGACAGAAGCCCAAATTCAGGACGTGGCTCCAAGGAGAGTTCCCTCTTTGTTTGTTTTAGTTTCTGTTGTTAGCTGCTCTGACTCGGTGACCGTATGTATAAAAGATGAAATGTGGCCTGGTCCTGCGACATCTGCACACTATTGGCACGCTGCAGCCATTTCTGCAGACACGGTGTCAGTCTCCCTCTTTTTTGCTAACCTTCTATTTTTTCAAGCATGGTGTCTTTCTCCAGTGTTTTGTCCCATTTGGTGAAACTAAGTGTCACTTCTAAGGAGTATTCTGGCTGTACTTCAAGACTGATGTGCTTATTCTCCTGAAAGCCCATGTTGCTGCTGCTGTTGTTGTTATGTGCCATCGAGTCGGACCCGATTCATAGTGACCCCTCCTTAGGTTTCTGAGGCAGTATCACTACAGAAGTAGATTGCCCAACCTTTCTTCGGAGGAGTGGCCGGTGGGTTTGAACCACCAGCCTTCTGGTTAGCAGTCAAGTGCCTTTAGGCACTATGCTACCAGAGCTCCCCATGTTGCTGTTAGGTGTCAGCAAGTCAGTTTGGACTCATAGCAACCCCATGTATAATAGAACAAAACGTTACCTCTTCCTGTAACATCTTCATAATCATTGCTACATTTCAGCCCATTGTTGCAGCTGTTGTACCAATCCATCTCATTGAGGGTCTTTCTCTTTTTCACTTACCCTCACTTTACCAAGCATGATGTCTGTGGTTTTTAAGTTTATGTGTCAACTTGGCTGGGACTGGTTGAGTGGCTGGGCAGCTGGTGGTAGTTATTCCCCATGATAAGACTGGCAATCAACTCCATATTGGGATCTACTACAAGCAGCTGAGTAGCTGCTTTAGGGATGTGGTCTGCTTCCTGTATATAAGAAACAGCTTTGGGAATGGTCTCCAGCTTATGGCACACTTGAACCCTGCATGTGGCCATCTCATTGTTCAGCAGCCTGCCATGCTCTGCCGACCTTGGGGCTTTCAATGGACTTAAATTAATGGCCTGCCATGTGGTTTGGTAACATAGGGACTGTGTCCTTTTACTTGTCAACCTTGGATTTGTCAGCCTCAGCAGCCAGCAACTGTCTGAATGAAGAAAAGCCTTTAGCTCCAGTGGGCCAGGAGCAGGAGGCAGAGCTG
>NW_006922062.1:1009617-1010491 GCF_000298275.1 Orycteropus afer afer | reverse complement strand
CCAGCCTTCTGGTTAGCAGTCAAGTGCCTTAGGCACTATGCTACCAGAGATACTGCCTCAGAAACCCAAGGAGGGGTTGCTATGAGTCGGATCCAACTTGACAGCAGTGAGTTTGCTTTTGGTTTGGTAGTGGCAGAAGGTAAGGTGGGGAGATGTGGTGGAGGATCTGCAGCAGACTCCTGGGGAAAAGCCATTCCCAGGTGCCAGCGTGAATGAGTGTTTCCTGAAAAGAGGAGAGAAGGATAATTGGCCCAGAACTGCCCAGTGTCTGCAGGTATCACTGGACCAAGGACTGGCTTAGGTAATCTTATTTGAGTGACTGTTGCTATCTGTTGTTGTTGTTATTAAGTGCTGTCAAGCCAGCTAGGACCCATAGTGACCCTACAAAACACTGCCCAGTCCTGCCCCATCCTCACAATCATTGCTATGCTTGACACCACTTCCAAGTGACATCTTTGCTTTTTAACCTTTAAACAGGTCTTTTGCAGTAGATTTGCCCGGTGCAATATGTCATCTGATTTCATGACTGTTGCTTCCACGTGCATTGATTGCAGATCCAAGTAAAATGAAATTCCTGACAATTTCAATCTTTTCTCCATTTTTTGTAATTTTGCTTATTGGTCCAGTTGTGAAGATTTTTGATTTTATGTTGAGGTGGGTATCTGATATGACGTAAATACAGTGTCATAATTAAGAATCCAGGCTATGGACCCAGTTCACCTGGATGTAAATCCTGGCTCTGCCATTTACTAGCCAAATGACACTATGCAAATTATTCAACTTCCCTGTGTCTCAGCTTTCCCATCGGTAAAATGGGAATAATATTAATTCCTTCCTCATAAAGCTGTTGTTGTTGTTGTTGTTGTTATGTGCC
>NW_006922062.1:998430-1009517 GCF_000298275.1 Orycteropus afer afer | reverse complement strand
GCAGCAGATCTGCCCAGAGCAATACTTCATTTGGTTTCTTGAGTACTGCTTCCATGAGCATTGATTGTGAATCCATGTAGAATGAAATCCTTGACAATATCGATTTCTTCACTGTTTATTATGATGCTGTTTATTGGTCCTGTTGCAAGGATTTTCATTTTCTTTATGTTTAGGTGTAATCCATATTGTAACTTCTAGTCTCTTTGTCTATTTCAGCTTCCAGTAGCTGGCAATCCTTGGAGTTCCTAAGTGCATAGATTTAACTGCCTATACCATTGCCAGAGACAGTGTCTCTCTCCTCCCTTGTGTCTGCATGTATCTGTTTCTCTGCTGCTCTTTATACAGCTTGGGAGTAATAAGGTTTAGGATGCAGTCTACACTGGTATAACCTCAACTAAACAATTGATTACATTACATAAGATTGCATTATGGAAAGTAATTGCATCTACATTTATACCAGTTGCTGTGGAGTCAATTCCAACTCATGGGGACCCCATGTACATCAGAGTAGAGCTGTGCTCCATAGCATTTTCAATGACTGACATTTTGTACTTAAATTGCCATATGTTTCTTCTGAGGTGCCATTGGGTGGACTAAAACCTCTAATCTTTCAGTTAATAGCTGAGGACCTTAATCCTGTTTGCAGGAGCTCTGGTGGCATAGTGCCTATCACATTTGACTGGTAACCAGAAGGCTGGTGGTTCCAACCCACCAGCCACTCATTGGAAGGAAGACTGGGCAATCTGCTTCCACAGAGATACCACCTCAGAAATCCAAGGAGGGGTCACTATAGTCAAATTCAATTCCATGACAATGAGGGTTTTTTTTGTTAACCCTGTTTACACCACCCTGGACTTTCTCTACAGGTATGTTAGGTATGTTGTTGTTGTTGTTGTTGTTATGTGCCATTGAGTCGGCCCCAACTCATAATGACCCCTCCTTGGGTTTCCCAGGCTGTATCACTACAGAAGTAGATTGCCCAACATTCCTTCTGAGGACTGGCTGGTGGGTTTGAATCGCCAGCCTTCTGGTTAACAGTCAAGTGCCTTAGGCATTATGCTACTAGAGCTCCTCTCTACAGGTATAGGGATTAGGATTCTGATACATAGTTTTTTTGGGGTACAATTCAATCCATAATAGAGTCTTATTACTTGTGTGGGAAGTTTCATATTAGACTTCCCACCTAGTACAGTTTTGGCTTTGACATTTTCTGTCATCCCAGATAAGAGACAAAATTTCAGATTTTCTAGAATAAGGAAATTCCTTTAGGCAAAAATAGCTGCCATGTTTACCTATTTTAATTTTTGTTTTCAGATTTGGCCTGGTGATTCTTAACTAAACTGTCAGTTTTCTATTGCTCTGAGGATTTCTTTACAAAATTGTGTCCAGCTATTTTAATTGTTTTCATTAGGAGGGTCTGTTCAAATAGTGCAGCCTGTCATTACCCCAACCAAGAAATCCAGAGGCTGATATATTTATTTCTCAGACATTCCTGGGGCTTTATCTGTCTCTCAATTTTTTTTTCTTCTTCTTCTAGGAGGCTGCTGCTTTTTGTGCTGTTCTGAACCTTTCCACCAGTTGTTGTCATGGCAGCTAGTGTCTGTGGGTTAGAGGTTTGTGGGATTGCTGGGTCGCTTTGTCGCGGTCATGGATAGCTTGTGTAAGTCCTAAGCCATACCCAAAACAAAGGCTATCATTTTGGAAAACTGTGTGGAAATAACTTCCACAGATGCTGGCAAAACCACTCTCATTTTTAAGGCTTTTGTGATACGACAAACATGGACATAATCACAGGACTCTGTAAACTAGTAACTTTAAAAGATTCTACCCCATACCCTGAAATAAAACCAAATACCAAATGCACTGCAGTGAAGTCAGATCCAACTCATGATGACCCCTCCTTGGGTTTCCGAAGTGTTATCACTATAGAAGTAGGTTACCCAACCTTGAAATAGGAGCTTCTAAAACAGGCCTATGAGTGTACCGGTAATTCAGAGAGAGAATTCTCAACTTCTGTGCAAGGGACCCAGGTTTGATTCCTGGCCAGTGCACCTTACGGGCAGCCACCATCTGTTGTTAGCGGTGGTCTGTGTAGTTGCTGTGAAGCTGGGCAGATTTCAGTTAAGCTTCCGCATTAGGACAGACTGGGAAGAAACGTCTGGCAATCTACTGATGAAGATCACCCAGTGGATCACAGTGGTTTGGTCTGCAAGATGGCTCAGTTTCGTTCTATTGTTCAAGGGCTGCCGCAAGTCAAGGGTGACTCAACAGCAGCTAACAGCAACCACAACAAATAAAGTGGTGTACGTGTGTTGGTGTGTGTGTGTGGCAGGAGGTTATAATTAGAACTGTTATTTGCCTTTGACTTGATTCCAACTCTTGGTGACCTATGTGTTTTTGCTTCTAGTGTTTCAGTGGAGACCTGTGCTCCCAGGATTTTCACGGCTGTGATGTTCTTGAAGCACATTGTCAGGCCTTTCTTCAAGCACCTCTGGCTGAGTTTGAGTCACCAACTGTCTTGGTTCTCTAGTGGTGCTATAACAGAAATACCACAAGTGGATGTTTTTAACAAACAGAGGTTTATTCTCTTATGGTCTAGGAGGCTAGAAGTCCAAATTCAGAGTGCTAGCTTGAGGAGCTAGGTGAAGGCCCCTCAACCCTGGGCTTCAGCTCTGACTCTTGTTCTAGGCCCACTGGAGCTGGCGGCATCTCCTAACTCAGGCTAACGAGTTAGGAAGCAGGTAAAATGGCACAATCCCAAGATCAGTAGGCAATGCAACAGGCTACTGGTTCAAGTTCAGGAGCTGGAGATGAAGACTTGGCCAAATGTAGGTTCCAAATGTGCCAAAAAGCTAGAGACCTCTCTCAAAGCCCCTCCCTATGTACCAGAAGCAGGCCACCACCCAAAGGCAGATACTTAGCTGCTCACAGCAGATTCCACCATGGAGGTGATTACAATCTCATTATGGGGAATCACTACACGCAGATGCCAAGCCACTCAAAACCATGGCCCAGCCAAGTTGATGCACAATCTTAACTACTACACCAACTTTTGGTTAGTAGTAAGTAAGAGCACCCCAAATTAACTTAGGACTCTGACATGAGATGGTGGCCCTGCTAAGGTCTGAGGCTAAAGCTTCATTTTGAATCGAAAGTAACCTCTACATCAGGAATGTAGCCCATCATTCCTATATCTCCTCACTGTACCCTGAGAAAATTACTTGGTAAACACTTTCAGAAAACAATGTAAATTTTATTTACTTAAAAGTTTTGTTTGCTGCTTAGGAAGCCCAGTCCAAAACAATTCTGAACAGATGTTTGCTCAAAACAAACTTTAGAAGTATGCATGTCCCTGCAGTCACACAAGGTTTGTTTTGAGGCCAGATGTACCTAACTTAATGATTACTCTGTAACTTTCAAAAAGAACTTTAGAAACCTGAAATCTCCCACCGATCTGCTGTACCATCCCCCAATTCTGTAACCATTACCTGTATGTCAACCAATCACTGAATTTCCTCGTATTTTCTTATGTAAACTCTCTCAACTCTCTCCTCCTTGGCTCACTTAGTTCAGAATCCTCTGGCCTTTGCGAGTCCCAATTCACAAATTGCCTACCCCTCAATACCCAGTACTCCTCAGTCAAACCTCTTTACTTTCAGTTTTAGCCAGACTCTGCCATTTTGCTCTATAACAGCAGCTGTCTGCTTAAATGTATGCTCTGGCATATTAGTGAGGCTTGGATACTGTGTTGCTTGCATCTTTATATCCAACCTGCTGACTGTGAGATGCTTCACAAGACCTTGTACTTCAAAACCAAACTCCACCTCGGTGAAGGGTGTCATTTATACCCCAGTGGGCTCTGTACCTGTCCGTGTTTCCCGTTTGTGTTTACTTTGCCTCCAACTCTGGCTGAAGGAAGAAAGTAAACTCACAGAAGCAGTTTTCCTCTACCAAGATTCTGGGACGTCACAAATCATGGCGACAAGAAATGTGATGATAGTCTCTTTCTGTTCTTGAAGAGATTGGAAGATGAGAGAGGTACAGGTTCCAGAGTCCTTGTGTAATTTTTCCCAGTGGTGGCGCAGTGTGAAGATTCAGCAGCCTAGTGCCTCAGCGCTAACTAGGCAATTCTCTCCCTAAATGTTCAAGCGAGGGAAATGCAGAGACATCCACCATGTCACCTGGGCAGTTTAGTGCCTGCTGTGGAACTGCTGGCAGTTAACAACGAAATTGTCAAGATTTCCTTTTTGTTCCCTTGCTAGCAGGCAGGGCATCATTCTCATCCCTTGGCTGAGCCCATGAATCAATCCTTTTGTACATGATCAGTGGGACTGTCTGTGCTTTCACACACCGTCTGGCTTTGTACCTGTCAGACTTTCCTGTTAGGCAATCGTTCTGCAAAAGAGGAGAACATGCAGATTCTCACATGTCCCCGGATTGCGTTACAAGGTAGTGAAAAGAGGCTGTTGTTTTCTGGTCTGATATATGGCTTTGATGGATTCTTTGAGATATGCTATCCAGTACTAGGGTTTTGTAAGAAATAATATATAAAAAAAGAAAAGACTTTTAAAAATTGGTATTTTTCAGAGTTGACAGAGAGAGGAAGTGATTGTGGGAAAGAGAGAGAGGTAGGAAAAGAAGGAATATATAGTAAACATTTTTATTCCTGCAAACCTGAATATGCTTGAATGTTATATTGTCTGTTTTCCAATACTTCATTTAAAAAGAGCCAATCCAGCTGGCTTAATTCCTGCCTTGAGGCTATTCATAAGGCAATTTCTAGACAAAGCACTTTGCACGCCTTCGTGCACAAATGCAGAAGGGTTATGCATCAATTAACCTGTCAGCAACCTTTTGTCTACGGAATATCCACAGTCCAAACAAACAAATCTAAGAAGATTTGGACACTTAACAAATGTTCGTATGTAATACTATATGGGTGTAGAACCTTTAAGAGACCTGGAAAATACAGATTTATACCCAAGAAAATTATGAGGGGTATTTTGCTTTGCTGAATGATTAACTGGAAGATTTGTTTTAGTTGAAAATAATCTTAGTACAATTAAAATCTGCTTTATTATATAAATGTTCATTTCACCCAACTTATTTAGGAATATATATATCTTGTTAAGAAAACCTGCCTTTCTGCTTAATTTTTGCACTGAGACATGGAGTTTGTGTGATGCAGTGGTTAAGACATTCGGCTGCTACCCAAAAAATTGGTGGTTGGAAACCACCAGCTGCTTTGCAGGAGAAGGATGTGACAGTCTGCTTCTGTGAAGATTTGAAGCCTTGGAAATACTGAGGCAGTTCTACCCTGTCCTATAGGGTCACTATGAGTCAGAACCAATTCAAGGGCAGCAGGTATTCAGTGAGACACTAATGTTAGTGCATTCACAGATTGGATTCACATATTCTGGTTTTCAAAAGAAAATTTTCAATGCAAAGACTTATTCAACTTCAGAGCTTTTCCAAACTTAAGCATATTAATGCAAAGTGAGCTCAACTCCCAGAACAAAGGGATGAGAATTAGTGTGAAACTACTTAGAGAGTTTTCCACATCGGGGCTTCCTAATATGGGCCCTATGCTTGGGACATCTACAAAATCCTGACATCATATTTAATAGTGTATTTGGGCAGATGTGCATTTTGGAGGAAGATAAGTCATTGTTTTGATTCTTAAAGGGGTGAAGCATTACTGTGAGCTATGGAGCAGAGGGAAGCCATCACGTTGTTGTGCATATACAGTCCAGGACAGAGACAGAACTAGAGCTGGGGCTGACCCTTTACTTTTGGGGGCTCTATTTCCAGGATGGAGTCTCTGGGTGGTAGAAATGGTTAATAATGTGCTCAACTGCTAACTGAAAGTTTGGGCATTCAAGTCTACCAAGAGGTCCCTCAGCAGAAAGTCCTGGTGATCTACTTTGGGAAAGTCAGCCTTTGAAAACCCTGTGGAGAACATAGTTCTACTATGACTAAAAAAAATATAAAAACTCACTGTCATCAAGTTGGATCCAACTTATAGAGACCTCTCCTTGGGTTTCCGAGATGGTATCTTTATGGAAGTAGATAGCCCCATTTTCCTTCTGAGGAGTGGCTAGTGGGTTTAAACCACAAACCTTTTGGTTAGCAGTCAAATGCCTTAGGCACTATGTCACCAGAGGCACACTTTTTTTTTTTTTTTTTGAATCCCCCAGAATTGTAAGACATATCATAGATTGATAATGAGGATAGGAAGTAAGTGTGGTAGATTCTTTGGACATGCTATTGTCCCCTAATGGGATTTCTGGGTTACCTGGAAGCCATGCTTGGCACTGGACAGTGTCATTACTGCATATCCTTGTAGGCAGCACAGAGGAACTCTGTGTGTATGTGTGTGTGTGTGTGTTTCTCTGTGTCTGAAAGTGGTGGGTGTTGAAAAGTACAGGAGTACGTGAATAAAAACCAAAAAATACCAAACTCATTGCCATTGAGTCGATTCAACTCATAGCAACCCCTCCTTGGGTTTCTGAGATGCTATAACAACACAACAACAACATCTCTATGGAAGTAGATTGCTCAATCTTCCTTCTGAGGAGTGGCTGGGGGTGTTGAACCACCAATTTTCTGGTTAGCACTCAAATGCCTTAGGCACTGTGCAACCAGAACTCCTAAAATGAATACAAGAACATTAAAATGAATGAATGACCAAATAATCAGAAAAACATGCTATGTAACTTCTTGAATGAAGCCCTTGTTTTGTTCAAGGAGAAAATGGGAAAAGAGGATTGCAAGAGGGATTTTATTTGTTTATTTGTTTTTCCGTCCCCATTGTCATTCTCAGCCGAGCAGAAAAAAGGCTATTAGACAGGTAATCAATGATTTTGACTATGTTCTTATAAAACTTTACTTTTTCTTCTTTTAAAATTTCAGCTATCCAACTCGACAAAGTCAATCTGAAACTGTATTGCATGTGGTCGCTTCTGGATAACTTCGAGTGGAACCAGGGCTATAGCAGCCGGTTTGGTCTCTTCCACATTGACTTTGAAGATCCAGCTAGACCACGAGTCCCTTACACCTCAGCCAAGGAGTATGCCAAGATCATCCGAAACAATGGCCTTGAAGGAAATCTGTAGAAAGGGGCCTGGAAACGTCCCCAGGAGAAGGGCCTCTGTTCTTGTAAAGAACATTTGTTTTTGGATTCACCACACAACCTCAAGTTGCCTTTGTAATCAACAGTTCTTACCAGCTGATCTGTAATTATGATCTGAATATGTAATGCTGGGGGAAATGTTTAATGATGGTCTTTAATCTATTTGTATTTGGATCAATGAGGCTTTAAAAATAATAGAACAGAAAACCACTGAAATTGGTTTTTATATTAAGAAATCAAATAGACTTGGAAACTTCAATTTAAAATAATTAGATTTTTTTCGAGAGAAAATAACGCAAACTTTATAAAGATAATATGCTCGTGATTTGTAACTGTAACCATAGGCTGATAACTATACTTGTTTATGAGCTTGTTTATTCTGGTTACTTTATTATTTGTTTAGTAGATCTACTGTTGAATACGCCATAATATTTCTGCTATTTAATCTAACATAAAAAATAAAGTTAAAATTTGATCACATTATTAGATTTACACAGTTTATTCAGCAAGGGAATTTATTGATAACCTGTTTAATACAATGGACTTGTTGGTATATTTGGCACATATTTCTTCTATGCCAGAACAAGTACATCTTTGTCCTGGCTGATGACTTTTCAAAAATTACAAAATAAACTAGACTTTAATTGACAGAAAGTATTAGAGAGCGGATGTTCAGCAAATACTTGTTTCCTATTCCAAAGTAACAGCACATTAAAAGTAATCAGTGGGACAAGGTCCCTGCCTTTGTGTAGTTTTAAAATTTAAGATCCCCACAGATATTAATACTACATCAAACAAATACTGTACATGAATTGGATGATCAATGGGCATGTAAGAAAAAGGGGGAATCCATTACAGTGGTTGTTGAAATATTTGAGTCGTATATGGAAAGGTTGGTGGTTTAAATTCACCCAGAATTTCCTCATGAGAAAGTCTTGGCACTTCTGTATGGTCACAGCCATTGAAAACCTTAGGGAGCACAGTTCTGCTCCAAAATGCATGGGGTCACTGTGAATCATAATTGATTTGAGAGCCACTGCTTTGTTTTTTGTTTGTTTGTTTGGAGTTGGAAGCCTTAATGAGCATCCTCATTAGAGGTCAGTGCAGATGAAGGGCTTCCCCTGGACTCTATCTCCTCTCCATCAAACCTTCCACATACATGGAGTCAGGCCTGTTACATCCATCCCCCCACCATCCCCCCCCAAAAAAACCTCACTGCCTTTGAGTCAGATCCGACTCATAGCGACCCCTCCTTGGGTTTCTGAGGCAGTATCTCTACGGAAGGAGATCGCCCCATCTTCCTACCAAGGAGTGGCTGGTGGATTTGAACCTCCAGCCTTCCGGTTAGCAGTCAAATGCCTTAGGCACTATCCCACCAGTACTCCGGTTATAGTCAAATGGTATTTATGAAACACCTATTTTTTCATCAATGTTGAAAACAAGAGATAGCACTTATCATCCCCATTTGACAGACTGGGAAACTGAAGCCACAAGAAAGTGCATATTCCTCCAGTCACATTAAAAACCAAACTCATTACCGTGGAGTCAGTTCCGACTCATAGTGACCCCTTCTTGGGTTTCGGAGGCAGTATCTCTACAAGAAGTAGATTGCCCAGTCTTCCTTCCAAGGAGTAGCTGGTGGGTTTGAACCGTCAGCCTTCTGGTTAGCAGTCAAATGTCTTAGGCACTACGCCATCAGATCCGGCACTTCCTTGGCTTTCTGCCCTATTCCCTGTCCAGCACATCCTAGGTTGGAGTGCCATGGAAGCATTGTATACATACTTTTAATAGAAGAAAAAGAAGCAAAAGCATGGAGTGTCTCATGCAGGACTAAATGGGAAGATGATTTGCTATATTCTCTCTCCGCTTCCCTGAGAAAACTACACATACTTTGTCATCCTCAGAGGGTTTGTGGTCCTGAGAAGACACTACATCTTTTTTCCAAAGCTGTGGTCAATTTCTGGATCATTTTTATGTTTATAATGAGGGAATTTTTTACAGCAAAGAACACACTCTCAGTAATTTTGGACAGAGTGAAAAAGAAATGCCTGTAGTAGTTCAATAAATGTAGATGCAGTGGGGAAAATGATATTAAGATTAAAATGGTCTACATAGGAAATTCTATTACCTCTTTGCCACTGGTTTGTTATTTTTTATTGTTCAATGAGACATTATCTCACAATTTGTGTTCATTTAAAAAGCACATTTCCAAATCTTATTTCATTCCTCTCCTATCCAGCCTGTCTTTTTCATTTTCACCATTTATCTTATTTACAATTTATGTGTCCTCTTATATTATCTTGTGAGACAACTGAGTTTTCCTTTTAATTAGGATGTTGCTTTGAATATTACTTCTCCTTCAGGGCATATTTACAAGTTTTACAACAATACAAATGAGCACTATATTTTCGTTTCCAAAACCTGAAAATTAATATTCGCGTCGTAAATAAAAGGATCTGCCACGTTTTGTCTACCAGGTGAAATGAACATTTTAGCTGCTGGCGCCCACACTTCTTCTCTGTACAGTGGCCTCTGCGGTTCTTTGCTGGGTTTTAAAGGCCAGCTTTTCTTTTGAGAGATGTATTACACAATGAGTGGGTCCCTAATTAGTCCTGTAAATTAGTATTGCCATGAGGTTAAGTTGAAGCTAAATAAATAGAGAGATGATAGATAGAAGGAGGTAGATAGATAGATAGATAGATAGATAACAGATAGATGATAGATCAATAAATCTCACCAACTGTGTTAGTCAAGGTTATGTGTCAACCTGGCTGGGTTGTGACTTTGAGCAGCTTGGCGGCCAGGTGCAGTTACTCTCTATAATGATAGTAAAATCAGCTCCATGGTGGAGTCTGCTGTGAGTGGCTAATTAGTTGCCTTCAGGGTAGCCTGACTCCAGTATGTATGGAGAAACTTTTAGGAAGGTCTGTAGCTTTTTGGCACATCTGGATTCTACATTTGGCCAAGTCTTCATCACCAGTTCCTGGACTTGAATCAGTGGCCTTCCGTGTTGCCTGCTGATCTTGTAATTGTGCCACTGTACCTGCTGACCTTGGGTTCATCAGCCTCAGCTGCCAGCAGCTGTCTGAGTTAAGATATGCCTCTAGCTCCACTGGGCCTGGTACAAGAGGCAGAACTGAAGCTTAAGGTTGAGGGGCTTTCACCCAGCCCCTAGACCTGGCACTATGAACTTGGATTTCTAGCCTCCTAAACTGTTGTTGTTGTTGTTATTTACTGTTGAGTTGGACCCAACTCATAGAGACTCCTCCTTGGGTTTCTGAGGTGGTATCCCTATGGAAGTAGATTGTCAAACCTTCCTTCCAGGGATTGGCTGGTGGGTTTGAACCACCAGCCTTCTGATTAGCAGTCAAGTGCCTTAGGCACTACGCTACCAGAGCTCCTGTCCTAAACTGTAAGAGAATAAATTTCAGTTTGTTTTGCCGTCCATTTGAATTTTTTCTCTTATAGCAGCACCAGAGAACCAGGACACCAACCAAAAACCTAAAAGCCAAAAACAAAAACAAACAAACTGCTGTCAAGTCAGATCCAACTCATAGTGACCTCTCCTTGGGTTTCCGAGGTGGTATCTCTGTGGAAGTAGATTGCTCAATCTTTCTTCTGAGGAGTACCTGATAAGTTTGAATCACCAACCTTCTGGTTAGCAGTCAAATGCCTTAGGCACTACACCACTAAAGCTCCCACCAAAAACCCCTTAATTTAAGGTTATTTTCAATTGCTTGTATTAGACTTTGGAAACAAGATTGATTGGCTTTTACCTGTCAAGAAAACAGACTGGAACTTTTTAAAGGGAAAAACAAGAGTTGTTAATTACACTTGAAAATCCATAGATATTGTACTTGGATGACTTGAAGGTCATCTGAGGATTGTAAAGCACATGTTTTATGTCTGTTTTATCTAAAGGGAGGCTTGGAAATCACAATGATGAATTGGATCC
>NW_006922062.1:990421-996505 GCF_000298275.1 Orycteropus afer afer | reverse complement strand
ATCGAGTCAGCCCCGACTCATAGCGACCCCTCCTTGGGTTTCCGAGGCAGTATCACTACGGAAGTAGGATTGCCCAACCTTCCTTCTGAGGAGTGGCCGGTGGGTTTGAACCGCCAGCCCTCTGGTTAGCAGTCAAGTGCTTTAGCTGTTGTGAGGGTTAAATAAGCTAACAGATGCAACATGTTTAGAACAGTTCTGGGCATGTGGTAAGGCCTCAATTACTGTGAGCCATTATTGTTATAAACATCAGAGCTGAAGACATCTAGCTCCCTAATCAGTACATACTTATTAAACAGTAAAGATGCAGTACTGCTGAGAAGACAGTGCTTGCTTCAAAGAAGTTCGTGGAGGTTGCTCAATTAGGTTGTTGTTGTTCTTGTTAGGTGCCTTGAGTGAATTCTGACTCAGTGATACCATGTAACAGAGAAGAACTTCCCCATAGGGTTTTCTGGGCTGTAATCTTTGTGGGACAAGATCGCAGGTCTTCTTCCTACAGAGCCACAGGGTGGCTTTGAACTACCAACTTTTCAGTTAGCAACAGAATGCTTAACCATTTGTCCCACCAGTGCTTTCTGGGAACTGGGACAGAGATAGGAAATTATAACAAACAGTGCCAGGTGCATTTCTCAGAGAGTAAGAGAGTTACATGAACAGAGGATGGAGACCTCACTGGATGTGGAATGAATCACTCAATCTTCACAAGAACCCTGCTGGGTGGGATGCATAGCAATGGCCTCACAGGCAACAGAAAAAAAAAACAAAAACCTGATATTAAAATAATATAAACAATAATGTAAATGATCTAATACAAGGATGTGAGTGGGAAGGCACAAAGGCTGTCTGGTTCGGAGGCCAGTGCTCGAGTCTGTTCACCTCAGACTGTGGACACATTGGGACCTGAATGTTGAGAGTCTTTAATATTCTTCAAAGAAAGTGAGCTTTCTCTGAGAGCAAGGTTGAAGGTTCAAGCAGGATGTTTGTGATTTAAAAGGTGGTGGGGTGTAGGAACCAGAGAGAATGTTTCTTGTGGTAGAATATAATTGCTGTGGAAAGGGCTCTATTTAGAGTGAAAAGTGTATGTAATCAAAGGAGTTCCTAGGTGGTGCCAAATGGTAAAATCCTCAGCTGCTGAACGTAAGCTTGGAAGTTCAAGCCCACCTAGAGGAGCCTGGGTAGAAAGGGATGGTGATCTCCTTCCAAAACAGTCATCCATTGAGAACTCTAGGGAGCACATTTCTACTCTAGCATACATGGGGTTCCCATCAATTGGAATCAACTTAACAGCAACTGTTCTTTATTTTCTTAATGTATAATTATGATTGATATATCAAAAGTACCAAAGAGCCAAAGCAAACTCACTGCCATCGAGTCGGATCCGACTCATAGTGACCCTTCCTTGTGTTTCCGAGGCAGTAGCTCTATGGAAGTAGATTGCCAATCTTCCTTCTGAAGAGTGGCTGGTGGGTTTGAACCACCAGCCTTCTGGTTAGCAGTCAAATGCCTTTGGCACTATGCCATGGAAACTTAAATGTAACATCGTTTCTTGGATAGGAACTTGAAACAGACAACAAACAAAAACGACATTAATGGAAAAGCTGGGACATTTGAATAGGCTGTAGTTCAATTAAGAGTACTTTAACAAACTTAACTTCTTAGATTTGATAAATATACCATGGCTACGCTGACACACAATTTAGCCACAACATAAAATTTCGTTTTGTCTCTAAAATTGTAGCCAGTGTTTCATCCCTCATAGCCACTCCTTTCACAGACCAGTAGTTGTGTAATTTGTTTCTTTCTTAAGAACACAATTGCCCACGTTGCATTTGTTTTGTTTGTTTGTACACTCACCAGAACATTTTTGATTTGAGTCCTGTCTTCTAAAAAGCTAGTTACTCCTTCCAGCAATGACATTATCTAAAACAGAATTGTTGTCGTGGTAAACATGCTTCCCTTCCAGTCACCAGTTGAACAGTGGTGGTGGCTAAGCATGTGGCTAGGGATGTTAGGTAACCCAGTGTCGTCAGATAGCCCCGGGTTGGATCCTAGCTCCATTGTTTATAGGACATGTGACCTACCAACTTACTCATACCTCTGATTTTCATTTTCCTCATCTGTGAAGTGAACATTAAAATCATTCTAACAAAGGATAGGATATGTAAAACAACTTAGGACATAGTTCACTAATTGGTAATTACAATGTCCATTAAGTGGTTATTATTACTATATTGGATGTTCCTGGGAGGTGCAATTAACTTGCTTGGCTACCAACATTTGAGTCCATCCAGAGGCACAAGGAAGAAAGGTCAGGTGACCTACTTCTGAAAAAATACAGTCCTTGAAAACCCTGTGTGCATAGTTGCACTCTGACACATGTGGCACTATCACAAGTCTACTCAAAAGGAACTGGTTTAACTTTTTATTATTTTGATGATTATTTGTAATTTAGCATAAAGCCTCTAAAATTAGAGAAAGAAGTTTTGACAGTAACTTCTTGCTAATTGCTTGCCTTCCTTCTGTGTTCCTTCCACCTGCACTAAAGCTGTTGACTTGGTGAAGGCCATCTATTGACCTCCCCGAGAAAGCAGCTGCTCTTTCTTCAGTGGAGGCTTATTCTTCCCTGGACTAGGGTTCCAATCCAGTGCTTCATTCCTCAGTCCTTCCAGATCCACCCAGCCTAGGGGAGGGAGGGATGTTTTCCAGAAGAGTGACTACCTCCTGTGGCTACTGCCTGACTTAAAAGCTGCCCCACATCAAATTTAATTTGATGGTGGATTCCATGTGCCCATTGTGAGTTCAGGTTTCATGTCACACAGAATCAAAAACATTTTATTTACCATCTGAGTATCAATAAAGATGACTGGCGGGCAAATGACACTGTTTTCCATTCTCCTGTAAAATGGATCTCTCTTTTTTTTCCCCCTCCTCATAAACTCTAATATATAGTTCTTATTACTTCAATAGACTGAATTGATTTGTGTGCAGGATGGAACTAGTGAAAGTGTTTGGCTGAGAATACATTTATTTTTCTCTCCTCTGTTTCTTTCTTTCTTTTTTTTTAACAGTAGAACAGGCCCTTGAAAACCTTTCAGATCTTGTACCTTCTCATCATATTGTCTATTATAACTCTGCCCCATGGCAGACTTCTCCTTATTGATGCTAAGTTACATTTAATCCTGTTAGGATCACTTTTCATTGAAAGGCATGCCTTGTGGTGGCAATGACTGGAGTCCAGAAGCTGAGACTCCCAGCCAGAGGAAAATAAGCTCCTGGAACTCTCTAGCGCTTGTCATTTTCACGCTGGGCCCAGCTGCGCAGCCTCTTGAAGGGTGGAGAGGATTGGGGTGTTCAATGCTGATAATGGTGGGCTCCTGGGCCTTGTCGGAGAGCTCTCCGCCATAAGAAAATAATCTTTTGAGCCCAGTGGACTAAGAACCAAAGACCATTTTGAGCTAAGACAGTATAATTCCATTAGTGAAAAGCCCTTGCAGGGGGAAATTGCCTGTGCTAAAATCTGTGCACAAATTAAAATCACAGGGCTAAGGGAGAAAATATCTCCCTAAAAGACTTTATGGCTCTAGTAGATAATAATATCCTTGTCACATTAGGATCTGGGGACCTATAGATATAGAAAGTTGTTTTTTTTTTTTTAAATGCCGTGTATGGGCCTTCTTTACACAACTTGAGGCTGTGCCATTAAGCCATTCCTGGATGCTTATTTGACAGATTTGAGTGTGGAGCCAAATATTGTTCTTATGAAGAAAAAGTACCAAATAAGGTCTGCATATCGTTACTGCTCATGTTGATACCTTACAAGATTGATGCCATCTAAAAGCCCCCTTTTGCCTAAATGTATTGCATGCATAAGTTCTTTGTAATTTGCATGATGTTTTGTGGCAACAAGTACTGTTAATATTGCTGTTTTGATATGGCATGTAAATCGTATTTAAATGCACACCTTAGTCTAAAAGATTCATTATAAAGGGGTAAACGGCTTTTTTTTTTTTAAGTTACCAGCACGAATACTGCTCATTTTCCAGGGTGAGAGAATTCAGAAATCCTGAGGACTGTAACTGGTGAATAACGAATGTCATGTGTCATACCATTAGCCACATGGTGGACCCTTCTTATTGACTGGACAGCAGCTGCAACTTTAAGGCTTGTGCTACATTTTCCTAATTCCGTGAAAAAGACAACATGATCAATGGACTGTCACGTATTTGAAAATTGTTCCATGTAAGTAAATAAACACACAGTTCATAATTCTATGAAAGGATGATAGCAGTATTTGTTTTAGAATTAACCAATAATGAAACAGATGATTCTTTGAGCTCTAGCAATGGACTAGGGAGTTTAGCACCAATATGTATCTTAGCTGGTGATGCAGTGCTAAAGTGCTTGGCTGCTAACTGAAAGGTGGGTGGTTCAAAACCACTGGCCCCTCCATGAGAGAAAGATGTGGCAGTCTGCTTCTGTAAAGATTACAGCCTTGGAAACCATATGGGACAGTTCTGCTCTGTCCTACAGGGTCACCATGAGTCCAAATAGACTCAGTGGCATTGGATTTTGGTTTTTGCTGTGTCTTTCACCTAATCTATAGCAAAATTGTTAAGATAGTGGCTATCTGGCTTTGATTTTTCTTTCTCTGTTTCCTTCCCTCTTTTTATCTTTCCTTCACTCTCTACCTTCTTCACTCAGTTCTTGTCTTCTTCTTTCCTCCTGTCCTGTTGATCACTTTAACTTTCCTTCTTCCTTCTTGTCCTCTCCCTCTAGCCACTCGCTCACTTGTTGCCAGTTGCCCTCAAGTCAATTCTGATTCATGGAAACGCTATGTGTGCACAGTCAAGCAGCTCCATAAGGGTTTCAAAGACATAACATTTCAAGGGCTGAAATCCATTAAATGGGGAAGAGATTGTCTGTTTGACAAATGATGCTGGCAACACTGGATATTCATTTGCAGAAATATAAAACAAGATCTGTACCTCACACCATATACAAAAACTAACTCCAGACTTAAATATGAAACCTAAAACTATAAAGTTCCTCAAGAAAACACTAGCAGCAAACTTGGAAACCCAAAGAAGGGTCAACTATGAGTTGTGTCCAACTCCACAGCACATAACAACAACAAAAACAATATATGGCATAACTAGACTATCAAGAATAACCTGAAATGCACAAATAGCAGAAGAAAAACTAGCTGAATGGGACTGTCTAAAAATTACATTTTTATGTGCTTCCAAAGACTTCTCCAAAAGAGTCAAAAGAGAACCTGCAGATTAGGAAAAAAATATTTGGCAATGACATATCTGACAAGAAACTTATCTCTAGAATATATGGAAAACTCCAACACCTCAACAACAAAAAGACAAACAATCCAATTAAAAAATGGGCACAAGACATGAATAGACACTTCACCAAAGAGGATATTCAGGTGGTCAACAAACATATGAAGAAATGCACATGAACATTAGCCATTAGAGAGATGCAAATTAAAACAATGAGATACCATCTTGCCCCAGCACTAGTAGCAATACAGAAAATAACAAATGTGGGTGAGAATGCAGAGAGATTGGGACTCTCATACACTGCTGGTGGGAATGTAAAATGATACAATCATTGTGGACAGCATTATGGTGATCCTTTAAAAAGTTGGAATTAGAAATACCAGTTGACCCAGCCATTCCATTACTAGGTATATATACTAAAGAAGGGAGAGCCATGACAAGAACAGACATATGCACACCCACATTCATTGAAGCACTATTTACAATAGCCAAAAATTGGAAACAACCTAGGTACCTATCAACAGAAGAATGGATAAGCAAACTATGGTACATACATACACACAATGGAATACTATCTGATCCAAAAGAATAATGTAGAAACTGCAAAACACCACATAACGTGGATGAACTTGGAGGACATTATGCTGAGTGAAATGAGTCAATCACAGAAGGAAAAATATTGTACATGGTCTGTTATTGTAAAAAGGAAAGATTTATATATGTTGTTGTTGTTGTTATGTGCCGTTGAGTCAGCCCAGACTCATAGCGACCCCTCCTTGGGTTTCCGAGGCAGTAT
>NW_006922062.1:989407-990321 GCF_000298275.1 Orycteropus afer afer | reverse complement strand
GTGAGCACATGTTATTGTCATGGGAATCACTTTCCAGAGAATTGTTTTTCTGATAGTTTTTATTTTAGGACAAATCATTTGAGAATTGCTAAAAGCATAAATAAAAAATAACCGTAGCCCATTTTCATTTTGAAGTGTAGTGCTTTAGTTTTATATCTCCTGAGAACACCAGAAAGAACTGTCCACCTAAGCCCTTTCATTGAGCAAGAAGGTTTGAGTTCTCATTAAGAAACCCGTAAACTAAGAAGCGGGCAACCTTGGTATTTGGCAATGGTGTGTCAGCCAGGCTTTTGTGTTCTCAGAATTTGTGTTTGGCCTGTAGCTTTTAATTATTTTTATAAAGGAGGGAATAATGAATGCATTTGTAATATATTGAAAAGATTCCCCCACACTGACTGACCGAAAAGTAGATTTATATGATAATCCTTAAACACTGATTCTAGTGCTAGGCAGAAAGAAAATAGAATTGGGAGCTTCAGCATTAAGAGAGCAGAATATAAATCAAAGCTGATGGAATTAATACTGTTTAATTACCAGCAATACACCTCACCTGGAGAACATATATTCATCACTGAGCACAGTATTTTAGGCTCCAGTTGTCCTGGGAGGGAAATAGTACATAGCACAAAGCAAGAGAGCCTTAATGAGTGAAATTAGAAGGCAATTTGACATACAGAAACTTTGTGGTGGCCTTTAGAATGAGGGGTTATGGCAGCGTGAAGGACAAATAAACCTCACGTGTAGTGGCAGCATAGTGCCGAAGGCATTTGACTGCTAACAAGAAGGCTGGCAGTTCAAGCTCACCAATCACTCCTCAGAAGGCAGGTTGAGCAATCTACTTCCATAGTGATGTTGTTGTTGTATGCCATCAAGTCGGCCCCGACTCATAGCGACCCCTCCTTGGGTATCACTAC
>NW_006922062.1:983645-985772 GCF_000298275.1 Orycteropus afer afer | reverse complement strand
TTTTTTTTTTTTTTTTTCATTCTCCAGCTTTCACATGCACATGGAAAGACCATGACTGAAGTCAGGTACACCTTAGTCATCAAAATGACATCTTTGCTTCTTTCAGTCTTAAAAAAATGATTTAGATATGGAAGTAAATATTCTTTGTTGATTACCATGAGTGGGAAGGGAAGGCAAGGTGGATAGGTAGAGACAAGTATTGTTTTGGGTGAAGTTGTTGTTGTTACATGCCGTTGAGTTGTACCTGACTCATAGTGACCCCTCCTTGGGTTTCTGAGGAAGTATCACTACAGAAGTAAATTGTGCAACCTTCCTTCTGAGGAGTGGCTGGTGGGTTTGAATTGTCAGCCTCTGGTTAGCAGTCAAATGCCTTAGGCACTATGCTATCAGAAGGGCAATATACCAAATGTGAGTGATCAACATGGTGGCATTGAGGAAGAGGAAGACATAGATAGGTGCATGGGAGGTACAGATAACAAAGATGAACCCTATTGCACATACAGTACTGCATTGTCAGTGAAGGCAAACATTGATCTATAGGTGGATAGATGGTTGGACAGGCTGAACTATTAGTTATATCTATGCAGGGATGAGTGTGCCCAAGACCATGTATAGGGTTGGCAGACAATGTTTCTACAAGTGTATCTGTAAGTTCTGTAAGAATTTCCAGGTATATAGTAGAGCTGACAAGGGACAAGTTTGTAGTCACTTCTTGACCACAGGCAGCTACCCAGAAGGAACAAGTAGTTGGACCTATGGGCTCAGGACCATGTTCTCAGGGGCATCAAGCTCAATTGGCATAACATACTACACAAAAACATTGTTCCACATCCTACTTTTGTGAGTAGTGACTGGGATATTAAAAGCTTGCAAGTGGCCATCTAGATGCAACAATGAATCTTTACTCTCTTCTCATCCAGAGTAAAGAAGAATGAAGAAACCAAAAGACACAAGGCAACTATTAGTCCAAGTTGTTGGTATACCATGCGATCCTCAGACTATATGACTATGAGACCTGAAGAACTAGATGGTGACTGGCTACTACTTTCAACCACTCAGAGGGGGGATTTCTGTAGGAGATCCTGGGTAGAGTGGGAGAACAATGTGGAACAAAACTCAAAACCATTAAAAAAAGGACCAGGTTTGCTGGTCTGATAGAGCTTGGTGGAACCACTGAGACTATGGCCCCTAGTTGCCCTTCAATTCTGGACTTGAACCCACTCCTGTGGCTACTATGCTAACAAAAGACAAAAGACAGGCATACGAGCTGAATGAACACTTAGCTTAGGTAGATACATTCCTTGGAGAGATCAATCATGGAATAATAGAAGAGCTGTGTATGCACAAGGAGCAGGAGTGCATGGGAGGGAAGGACACAGGGAAGAGGTAACTAAGGGGAGGAAGTGGGAGCTGTTGCATTGTGAAACTGTAGTCAATGTCATGAGACAAAGTATGTGAGCTGCTGTATGAAAAGTGAATTTGCTCTCCAAACTTTCACCCAAATCACTATATATGTGTATTTATTTATTTATTTTAAGGATGTAACCTTTCAGAAAAAGATAGCCTGGTGTTTCTTCCAAGGTGTCCCTAGGTGAGTTCAAACTGCCAACTTTTCAACTCATAGTTGAGTGCTTAACCATTTATGTCATCCAATCTCATTTACCATTTTTTTTTTTTAATTTCACCAGAATTTTTATTAAAAGCCTGGACTAGGACTACAGTGTGAACAAGATAGACATTGCTTTTGTCTTCGTGGAACTTAAATTTATGTGGAAACAGTACTGGATTACTCAAAAAGAAGCCCAAGCTCATGCTTAGGGCACAAGCAAACGAGAAATAGTGCCCCCTTGTTCTGGTTACCTAGTGCTGCTCTGACAAGAAACATACCACAAACGGGATGGCCTTAAAAACAGGAGTTTATTCTTACAATTTGGAGGCTTTAAGTCCAAGTTCAAAGTGCCAGGCTCTAGGGGCTGAGTGAAAGCCTCAATCTTTGGGGTCCAGCTCTGCCTCCTGCTCCTGGCCCACTGGAGACTGGAGCTAGAGGCATTTCTTCACTCAGACAGCTGCTGGCTGCTGAGGCTGAGAAGCCCCAAGGTTGACAAGTAAAAAGGCACAGTCCCGATG
>NW_006922062.1:969509-983250 GCF_000298275.1 Orycteropus afer afer | reverse complement strand
TGACTGCTAACCAAAGGGCTGGCGGTTCTAACCCACCAGCCACTCCTCAGAAGGAAGACTGGGCAATCTACTTCCATAGAGATACACCTTGGGCACCCAAGGAGGGGTCACTATGAGTCAGATTCCACTCGAGGGCAGTGAGTTTTGTTTTGATTTGATGCATGTGATGTAATTCTATTTGTAAATACAGTCTTCTTTGTTATGTTGATGAGGCCATATCAGTGCCAGGTTTGTCCTAAACATAATCACTCCTGAGTTACAAGGTGTAGCATAGACACAAAGAGAAGCCAGTACAAAATGCAGGGGGTGATAGCGTAGAAGTCACATGAGGATTGCCAAGGAACTGAGGAAAGCTGAGGCTACCGACATGAAAGACACAAAGAAAGAGACAAGGATCTTCTCCCAGGGCCAACAAAGGGAGAAAGCCTGCCCCTAGAGCCGGGCAGTGAATTTGGACTCTTAGCCTTCTGAACTGAGAGAAAACAAATTTCTATCCTGTAAAGCCACCCACTTGTGGAATTTCTGTTACAGCAGCACTAGAAAGTTAGCACTCCCTCCCCTGCACTTTGAAAAGGCAAGTTTAGAATATATTTGAAAACGAGAGTGGAAGCAGTCATGATGGGAAAAATCAAAACTCTATCAGAGTTCTCAAACTTATTTTAAAGTTTTTCTATTTTTTTCTTCAAAGTTTGAAATCCATATGGTGTTGAATGAGACGCCATTATCTTGTCAAAGCTTAGGACTTCTAAAAATCCTAATAGAGAACATGTGGGGAACAAGTAATTAGACAGTGACATTGAACAAGTAATTAGAAGTGTGATGAGTACTGTAAAGGAGAAATACAGAGTGCTATGGAGCATATGACAGGGGGCCCTAACCTCCCTTCTTTGTCCTCTATGAAATCCAAGACATGCACATTTTAAACTGCAGTGGAAGAAAGTCCTTGAAAGGATTGGTGGGCATGAAGTGTGGGGGCAAGTCATCATTCGTTCTGGGTGCCCATGAACATAAAAACAAAAAAACCAAAAACACTATTCTGGGAAGGCAAGGAAGGAATTGAAGACCCTTGACGAAGGACTTGCATAGGACAAAGATTTTTTTCTTTCAACAAAATCGAATAGTTGGACAATATTCACTTATTCCTGCTATTTCTTTCCAAAGGCTTTAAATGTTTTGCCTCTCATGGCTATGAGGACATCTCGAGGTTTTGTATGGGGGTTACTTTAAGGACAACTTGATGGTACTGAGTAAGAACTCCTGGGCACAAATGGTTATATAATCAGCTGCTTATTGATTAAGGCTGGTCATTCTAGTCTACCCAGAGGCTCATCAGAAGAAAGGCCTGGCAATCTACTTAGGGAAAATCAGCCACTGAAAGCCCTTGTGGGAGTTGAAGTTGTGTTTCAACTTGGCTGGGCTGTTGTTTTGAGTGCTGTGGCAGCTGGGTGTAGTTATTCCCCATGATGAAATTATAATCAACTCTGTGGTAAAACCTGCTGTGAGCAGCTGATTAGGTGCTTTTGGGGTTTGGCCTGTATCCAGTATACACTGAGAAAGGTCTTTTTGCTTTTTGGCATATTTGAATCCTGCATTTGGCTGAGTCTTCATGTCAACCAGTGGCCTGCCATGTTGCCTGCCCATCTTGAGATTGTTCTTGAACTTGAACCAGTGATCTGCCATGTTGTGCTGATCTTGGGGCTGTGCCATTTCACCTGCTGACCTGAGGTTCATCAGCCACAGCAGCCAGCAGCTGCCTGAGTTAGGAGACACCTCCAGTTCCAGTGGGCCTAGAATAAGAGACAGAGCTGAAGCCCAAGGTCAAGGGGCCTTCACCCATCCCCTAGAGCCGGCACTCTCAATGCTATATCTAACCTCGTAAACTGTAAGCAAATAAATTTCCGTTTGTTAAAGCCATGCACTTGTGTTATTTGTTGTAGCAGCACTAGAGAACCAAGACAGCTCCATGGAACGCAATTCCACTCCGACACACATGAGGTCACCATGAGTTGTGATTGACGCCAAGGTAACTGGTTTGGGTTGTCATCTTCTTCTTTATCTTTTAACGTTTTGTGTGTGGTAGTAGGTCTCACTTAAGTGGACATTGAAATCTCATGAACAGATCTCTTGGAGGACTTGTTAAAACACAGATTGCTGGGCTCCACTCCAGAATGTCTCCTTACAGACTCTGGGTGGGGTTTGAGAATTTGCCTTTCTAACAAGTTCACAGGTGATGTTAAAGTTGGTGATGCCAACTTTGAGGGCCAACTATGTATGCCAACAGATCAACCAATCTGGCAGGTTAGTGAGTTAGGATTAGAGTAGTTGAAAGATTATGATGCTAAGAATCAGAAGACTTGAGTAAACCTTTCAGCTCCACTGTAAATATTTTGATAATTTAATTTTGTCATGAAGTTTCTCTAAACTTCTTCCCTCAACCGTAGAATGAATGTTCTTGTAACAAGGTAATTATGAGGACCAGATTATAGAATACATCCAAAAGCATTTTGTAAGCTGAAAAAACCAAACAAAGTTCTGAGATCAAAACCTTTTTCTCATTTCCCTTCATGTCCATTTATCTCCAGGCAGAGTCTAGTAAACAAATGCCTTAATACTAGGGAAGTCTCCAGAGGCTCACAGGAACACAGGATCTCTGACCTCCCACAAGCATGCTCACAGGAAGAATCAAGTGCAGACTAACAACATGCTACAAACCAGACACTACTGAGAAACTTCATGTGACCAATTCTGTGGTGTTCGTGGCCGTTTCTGTGTTTGCTTCATTTAGCAATCTGTAAATTGTTGGGCATCAGAGCTGACAATTTTCTCAGTCATAGCTGGTTCTGGGTGAATGGATTAAGCCTTTTGGTCAAGTGGAGTTGGACATCTTTCAAGAAAGAATGGTGTATTTTCAGTATTTCCTTTTGTTTGGAAACAGAAAGAAAAAAAAAAAAAAGCAAGTAACTGAATCTACTTTGACTGTGTAAAGTAACTTATTCGCATTAGAAAGCTTTAAAAATGCCAATCACTGTTTTTATTTTCTGGGATGTTTACCCATGGAACAGTTCTTTTATTCAAATTTATTAAGATTTGTATTGAAAATCAAATCTTAAACTAAAAAGCTTCTGTTCACAGCAGTTAAAAACAAGGCCTTTTAACTTATTGATGGTCAACTACCTAAAGCACTTTGTCTTCAGTCTGAGCTGATCCCTGACCGCACTGAGCCATTCCAAGAGGAATAGAGGACTCTGAGCCCCAGTGAAAATTTGAGCATCTATGTGTCCTCAGAGCTTAGCTGTGAGATGTGCTAGGAGGACAGCAAAATTGAGAATCCCCTCTGCAGGGTATCCAGAAATTCTTTATTTGGCCATTAAATTGCTCGTAGAACTTATCACTTTCAGAGGGTGACAGAAAATCATTGGGAAAGGTCCCTACTGTCCAGCAATGACAAAGAAAACATCCCTGACTATCAATTGTCATCATGGTGGTTGTTCTGAGTCCTGAGTACATGCCAAGTGGTTTGCCAGGCAGGCCTCGAGAATTTACTTGAAATATGGTTTTTGCTCAGGCATTGGGTACCTGTTTCCTTGTGTTTTAATAATTATGGCTGGAAGATTTCCTGTAGGAGGCTAAATTGTTGTTCTATAGCATTTCCAGGAGAACATAATGGATAAGGGAGAAAACATATTACAAAGGATCCAGGACTAAAGGACAAACAAGAGCAGTTTGAGGACAGTCCTTAGCTTTCAGATGAGTGACCCATCAGCAGGGGAAAGATGCAAGTTCAAGTTAACAGCCTGGACTCTAGTGTCAGATAGCCAGAGCTGAATTGCTTGCCCCAATTCTTTGGCCTTGAGCAGGTAACCGTTCAGAGCCTGGATTTCCTCACTTAGATACTAGCTTAAAAATATTATCTTTCTCACAGATATATGACAAAGATCACAGGAGAAAGTCTCAAAGATGAATACGTTGCATGTTCTTTTGGGGGCTGGGGGGGACAACCAAAACAACAACAACAACAGACTAGCTGTCATTGAGTTGATTCTGACTTATAGTGACCCCGTGTTTTACAGTGTAGAACTGCCCCGTAGGACTTTCTTGGCTGCAATTTTTTTTTTTTTTTTTTTCGTGTTTTACAGTGTAGAACTGCCCCGTAGGACTTTCTTGGCTGCAATTTTTTTTTTTTTATTAGGATTTGGGTGAAGATTTCCAGAGTAAATTCACTTTTCATACAGCAGTTCACATATACTTTGTCTCATGTCATTGACCAAAATTTACAATGCAGCAGCTCCCCTCCCACTTCCTCCCCATAGTTACCTCCTCCCAGTGTCCATCCCTTCATACTCTTCGAGAGGCCCATTGTCTGCCAACCCTGTATATGATCTTGGATACACTCTCCATTTAGACATACAAAATTGTTTAGCTTGTTCACCCATCTATCCGTCCCTATACCCATGTTTGCTTTCATTGACAACTCAGTATTGTATTTACAAAGGGGTTCATATTTGTTGTTTGTACTGCCCATGTAACTCTCTCTGTCTTTCTCATCCTCAATGCTGCCATATTGGTCACTCACATTTGGTACATTGCCCTTCTCTTCACCCAAATCAATATTTATCTCTATCTATCTAACAGCATTCCCTCCCCTTCCCTCCCACCCCTGGTAACCAACAAAGAAAATGTCCTCCAATATATAAACCTTTCCTTAACTTTCACAATAACGGACTAATACAATATTTGTCCTTTTGTGACTGACTTATTTCGCTCAGCATAATGTCCTCCAAGTTCATCCACGTTATGCGGTGTTTTGCAGATTCTACATTATTCTTTAGTGTTGCATAGTATTCCATTGTGTGAATGTACCAAAGTTTGGTTATCCATTCCTCAGTTGTTGGACATCTAGGTTGTTTCCATGTTTTGGCTATTGTAAATAGTGCTGCGATGAACATCGGCGTGCATATATCTGTTCTTGTTATGGCTCTCACTTCTTTAGGGTATATATCTAGTAATGGGATGGCTGGGTCAAATGGTATTTGTATTTCCAACTTTTGAAGGAATCTCTTGGCTGCAATTTTTATGGAAGCAGATTTCCAGGCCTCTCTTCCCAGATGCCGCTGGATGTATTCAAACTAACACTTTGGTTAGCAGGCTAGAACATACCATTAGGTGCCACCGGGTACCTTGAAGAAGGAGAACAAGATCTTTACCCATTATTCAATTATCTTTTAGTTATCACTTACTGTGTGCCTGGCACATTTTAAACCCAATCCCTGTCTCCAAGATGTTACCTCATCATGATTAGTTTCATTCTAAGCATGCAATTAACACTTAAATATTCTCACTGAGTTAATTAAATGAAATGTTCCTATTTTGCATTTTTTTTTTCTTTTTGTTTTTCTTAACATGTTATTGGTGGGTCAACTCCTTTGTTCTCCTCTTGTACTCTCTTTAAAATATGTACAACTTTCAATCTGGACACCCTCTTATTAAAAAGATATAATGATAGAATTTCTTTCTAGGTCTTAGATGTCATAGTATTTCCTGGGGGCATAATTGATTAAAACTTGACACAAGGAAAGTTTTATACAGGATGAAATATGTGCAAAGGACCATGACTATGTTACTATCATAGTTTGCATATGGGAAGTTTGAACTGAATTTTTGATTTAGGCATTTTACCCTCAATGATATATGATATGTTATAATGGAGCAGCTAATAAGATCTGATACAGTGACTTTAAATTGAATTTTATTAAAAAAATAAGAGCATAAAATGTCTTCCTAATAGTCTTAATTAGAGAAAATGGAAGATCATGGTATTTCTCCATTAATGTACTAACTTAGATAATTGGGATAATATGAAGTGCATAGTGAGAAAAATAGGAAATTTGGAAGCTGAAGAAAAATAACTCAATATTCTCCAGTTTCTGGTAATTTTGTCCCAACACCAAGGAGGCTCACCAGATGTCAGGCATAATATCTTGGTGTAATTATTCCTTTTCATGTGTACAAGTCAGTATTGTCCTATGCAGCCCTCGCTTTATAGTGACTACTTCCTTGGGAAAACCATTGTTCCTCATCTCATTGCTTCCTAACAACTGCCACTTGTCCTCCTGATTAGGGCATTGTATGAAAACAGGACTTTCTTCACAGGGTTCTCACTAATCTCACTCCTTTCATCCAGCGCCTCCCAGATTCTCCGAGAGCTCTGCCTTTGCATTTTTAATTGAATGCTTCTAAAAATTGATATTCATGTATTCCGCTTGCCAGAAATCTCTGTTCATACCTCACTATGAAGGTCTTATCTTTCTCTTTTATATCTCAGTCTAGTCAGGGAGTGAAATTAGGCTCGGTTCCCTAATTGGGAACCACATGGGGCATCGGCATGATGATGACTGCATCCAGAACTCAAGAGCTACCCAGTTTTCTGAAACAGAAGGTCACCATTTTGTAAAAATAGAGAAAATGCTACTGGGCATTTTGCAGAATTGTCAATCAGAATAGAATGGACACTAATTGCTTCTCCCACAGCTGTTCACATCCATCTTCAGTGGCCAAGCAACCTTCAAGACAGAAACAAACTCTCTAAGACATCTGAAAATTTTCTGCAAACCTAAGTATAGGCTTCCAAGGTGACAGCTGTCATGAGTTGTCCATTGATTATCATGAATGAAGAGTTAATATTTCTAAATGAATAACCTATTTTAGACAGAGGGGTCTGACTCTATTTCAAGGATATAGTGATTATTGTTGTTGTTGTTGTTATGTGCCCTTGAGTCGAACCCGACTCACAGCGACCTCTTCTTGCGTTTTCCAGGTGGTATCACTACGGAAGTAGATTGCCCAACCTTCCTTCCAAGGAGTGGCTGGTGGGTTTGAACTGGCAGCCTTCTGGTTAGCAGTCAAGTGCTTTAGGCACTACGCTACTAGAGCTGTATTACCTTATGGTTAAGATTTTTGGCAGTATTTGAGGTCATTGTGTTGCTTTGTAAAGTGGTTAGTCTCCAAAGTGAGTGTGGGTCACATCTAAGGATGCACAAATCAGTCCAGTGGGGCATGGGAAGAAATTCCTAAAACTTCTTTCTATATTTTTTATCTAAGAAATTAGAAGAATATAAACTTTACTCATATTTAAAGTCAAAGTTTTTCATTGTTGTTAGCTGCCATTGTACTGGCCCCTAACTCTTGGTGACCTCATTGCAGTCAGACTATTTTGTCACATGGTTTCCACTGGCTGATTTTCAGAAGTAGATATCACAGCCTTTCTTCCTATTCATCTTAGTCTGGAAGTTCCACTGAACCCTGCTTAGCATCATAGCAACATGCAGGTCTCCACTGACAGATGGGTGATGACAGCATCTGAGGTCGTTGGCTGATAATGGGACCTGGCTCTCCTGCATGGAAGGCAAGACTTCTGCCACTGAGCCACCATGTCCCCCTTGCAGTAGTAAATATTTCTGTATAATCTGTAAGTAAATAAATATACATATGTCGGGATGCATGTACCAAAATTTTTACTAATTGGTGTTTATATTATTTATCTATTTCTGTGTAACAAATTGTCCAAAATCTAACAGCTTAAAACAGTAAATGTTTATTATCTCACAGTTTCCATGAGTGAAGAATCTGGGTGCTACTTAGCTGTCGTTGGCCCATGGTCTCTCATGAACTTAAAATAAATCTCCTGGCCAAGGCTGCAGTCACATTTCAAGATTCAACTAGAGGGGGAGCTGTTTGGAGCTGTCACCTGGTTGTTGATAGAATTCAACCACTGTTGGACTTAGGGCTGGAGTAGTTCTTATTTTGTTGCCTTGTTATAGTGCAGCTGATAACATGGCAGAGCAGGAAGGTGAGAGGGGAAGACAGAACATCCAAATTGGAAATCCAAGTCTTTTTTATAACCTAGTCTCAGCAGTGACACCCCATTACTCTTGCCATATTCTATTAGTAGAACAGAATATAAACAAGTCTCTTACCTAGAAAAGTGAGATGCTAAGTCCAGCTCATGCTCCAGGGGAGGGAATTATACAAGGATGTGACTACCAGGATCCATAGATCTGTTAGGGTTATCTTAGAGGTTGCCACTACAGGGTCTGGCAAAAAGTCTGGAGACCCAATCTCTAGAGCACAGGCTGGCGAGACCTTTTCTGTAAAGATCTGGATGGTACATATTTCTGGCTCCATGGGCCACATTCAGTCAGTTATATTCTTCTTTATTTATTGTTCTCTTAACAGCCTTCAAAAATATATGAAAACCACCCATACCTTGAGAGCCATACGAAAACAGCCTTTGGGACAGACTTATTCTATACACGTAGTTTGTTCTAGTGGACTATGAGGCAGATTTGAGCTCAAAACCAGAAAGTTATCTAATAATTAAGTTATCCAACAATAAAAACAGTTTGCTAAAAAAACAAAACTACAACAACAACAACAAAACATAAATTCTATATTCATAAAATGATTCAAGCAAAATGATTAAGAACAAGGTTCTTTCACATTGCAGCAACAGAGGTTGGGATTGGGATTGAGGGAAGGAAAAGGGACCAGTTCAGCTCTTTCCAAGACATAACACGAGTCTCACAAGATGTAGCTGCACAAAAAAGGTTGGGAATGATAAATACTACATCCAATTCTGAGAGAAACACAAAACAGATTTAGAACGGAGTATCTGAGAAGTAAAGAAGCTTGCTTCATTATGTTTTACCCAAACTGACTTGACCAAGGAATCCCTGTCCCCTTTTGTTTTAGCAGCATCTTTTTATTTTATTCTATGGAACAAACTTGTTGTTGTTGTTATGTGCCTTCGAGTCAGATCTGACTCATAGTGACCCCTCCTTGGGTTTCCGAGGCAGTATCACTATGGAAGTAGATTGCCTCATCTTCCTTCTGAGGAGTGGCTGGTGGATTTGAACTGCCAGCCTTCTGGTTAGCAGTCAAGTGCCTTAGGTACTATGCTACCAGAGCTCCTATGGAACAAATTTAGGAAATATTAAATGACATCTAAGATCTCTTTTAGACCGTGAGTGGTGCAAACAGTTAACATGCTACCTGCTTACTGAAAGATTGGTGGTTTTAGTCTATCTGGAGGTTCCTTGGAAGAAAGACATGGTGATCAAATTCTAAGAAATCCAACATTGAAAACCCTCTGGAGTATGGTTCTACTCAGGTACATGGAGTTGCCATGAGTTAGAGGTGACTCGATTAGAACAGGTTTGATTTTTTTGACTAAGATCTCTTCTAACTTGCAGAGTTCATAATTCTAGACATTTAAAATATTATTTGGCCCCCTCGATTAATACTCTCATGTCCATGTGCTTCCCTCAAGTGTTTAGTTCATTTTTAAAACATTTACCAAGGACATGATTTGGTGAGGCCTTCTTGCTAGACATGCAAAGGTAGAAATGACACAGACTCTTCCCTCAAGAAGCATAGTGATTTGTCCTGGGTTCTGAGCTTTAACAGAGCCTTTTTTACTGCAGGTATTGAGTAAAAATGTGCTAAATGAAAGAACATTGATAAAACAGAGCCCTTTGAAACATTTGGGATTATGAACATTTAGAGGAACCTAATAAATATATATATAAAATGAATCAGGGAATTCCAGATGAAAAGTAAAAACGTGATCAGTTATCTGGATGTTGCCATAAATCTGGATATATGTTCCTGGGCAATCAAATGCAGTTTATCACCATTGTAAATTAAGGAGCTTAGACTAAAACTTTGCTCCTGAAATTCAGATTTATATTAGGATCTGCCACTTTAAAAATAACCCTTGTGAATTCGAGTTGACGTCTTCCCACTAGATGGTTTGATATGACTGCAGCTTTCATCTTTGTATAATAGAGTATTATCTGGTTACAACACATAATTCAATTAACATTATCCTTTAAATTTCCCTATCCTTTGTTGAAATGCTTAAATTTATTTCTCTTTTATCCTTGCCTCTTCTTTTTTAATCTTAGAGACTGCTGTCATTAATCTATATCTTTTGCGGTTATCATTTCACTTTAGCTAGGAACCATTTCATTCTTATAAGGATCTACAGTGCATCATCTGGGATGCTCTTCTCTGTATTGTGTTTTGCCATCAATTTTCCATCCTTAGATATTTTTAATCTCAGCCAAGAGTGTTGTATCATTACTATTTCTGGTCAGATAAAAGAAATGTTCCAATGGATATGTAAATGATCCCATAAGCCAAAGGAATTTAGAAGGTTTGCTCTTGGTGTTGAAAAAAAAAAAAAGATCTTTTTTTTTTTTTTTTAATTTTTGTTGTGATTAGGGTGAAAGTTTACAGAGCAAAGTCATTTTCCATACAGCAGTTCATGCAGATTTTGTCTCATGACATTGAGTACAATTCCCCATAATGTAACAGCTCTCTTCCAATGTCCTCCCTGTAGGCTCCTCTTCTTTGTGTTCTTGCCTCCCATGCACTCCCACCCCCGAGCTGTCCCCCTGTGCAAACACTGTCCTTCTTTTCTCCCATGACTGATCGCTCCAAGGACTGTATCTACCTGATGTAAATGTTCACCCCATATGCCTGTTTATTGTTTGGCTGGAAACCACAGGAGTAAGTTCAATTCCAGTCCTGAAAGTAGCTAGGGGCCATAGTCTCAGGGGATCTCACCAGGCTCTATCAGACCAGCAAACCTGATATTTTTTTTTAACAATCTTGAGTTTTGTTCCACATTGTCCTCCTACTCTATCCAGGATCTCCTCCACCAATTCCCCTCTGAGTGATTGATGGTGGTAGCCAGGCACTATCTAGTTCTTCTGGTCTTATGGCCAAATAGGCTGAGGATCGCATGGTTTATCAGTCCCTTGGGCTAATTGTTTCCATACTTCTTTGGTTTTCCTAATTCTTCTTTGGTCTGGATGAGGAGAAACCCATCATTGCATTTAGATGGCTTCTTGCAAGCTTTTAAGATCCCAGTTGTTACTCACCAAAGTAGGCTGTAGAACAATGTTTTTGTGTAGTATGTTATGCCAATTGAGCTTGATGTCCCTGCAACCATGGTCCTGAGCAAATAGGCCCAACTACTTGCTCCCTCTGGGTAGCTGGCTGTGGCCAAGGAGCTACTGCAAACTTAAGCCTTGTCAGCTCTACTATACAACTGGACATTCTCACAGAACATACAAATATGCATGTAGAAACATTCTCTGCCAATCCTGTACAGGGTTATGGGTACACTCTCCCCTGCCTAGACATATCTGATCATTCAGCTTGCCCACCCATCTATCTACCTGTAGATCCATGCTTGCCATCACTGACAATGCAGTACTGTACATGCAAAAAGGTTCATCTTTGTTGTCTGTTCCTCCCATTTCCTCTTTGTTTCTTCCTCTTCCTCAATGCCACTGTGTTGATCACTCACGTATGGTACATTGCCCTTCCCTTCACCCAAATCAATACTTGTCTCTACCTGTCTAGCATGTTTTCTCCCCTCTCCCCCACCCCTGGTAACCAACAAAGTTTCCTTCCATATGCAAACCTTTCCTTTACTTTTTACAATAATGAACTAATACAATATTTATCCGTCTGTGATTGACTTATTTCACTCAGCATAATGTCCTCCAAGTTCATCCATGTTGGGCGGTGTTTTGTAGATTCTACATTATTCCTTAGTGTTGCATAGTATTCCATTGTGTGTATGTACCACAGTTTGGTTATCCATTCTTCTCTTGATGGGAACCTAGCTGGTTCCATCCTTTTTGGTGTTGTAAACAGTGCTGCAATGAACATGGGTGTGCATATATCTGTTCTTGTCCTGGCTCTCACTCTTTAGGATATAGTCCTAGTAATGGGATTGCAAGATCAAATGATATTTCTAATTCCAACTTTTTAAGGAGTCTATGTTGGCATATTTTAAATGCTAATTTTTTTAACCTCTTCATGAATTAAAAAAAGTGGCATTGGCTAACTCAAGGGTTTTCCCTGGGAAACGATATGTTTTAATTTATTTATCGAAAAAGGAGAATCATGAGCACTCAGGTAGCTTTCATCCTTCATCTGACTCTCCAGCTGATGGGTTATAAAAGCATCAATTTCTGGTTGCCTGTGCTGGAAGCATGTTGGTCCCCACTACAGCTCCTGGAAAAATAAAATTCCAAAATGTCTCAACTGGAGGGAGTCTTCAGTGATACCTGGTTCAATGCTGTGTTACAGTGATTGTTTTACACTGGAAATTGGGGCTTAAAACTATTTTAGTTGGATGCTCTAGAGGAACAAAACCAATGAGAAGTATAATGTACATATAAATTTACTTCAAGGAAATGGTTACAAAATTGTGGGGGTTGGTAAGTCCTAAATCCATAGATGAGATGGCAGGTTGGAAACCTCTGCTGGCTCATGGGATTGGTAGGGCTGGAAAATCCAACATTGGCAGGTTAGGCAGCAGACAAGAGACTCTGGCAGGGTTCTCTCCCAAGATCCAGAGGCCAGGTGATAAGGGAAGTACATGGGGGAGAGAGAGAGACAGACAGAGAGAGAGAGAGAGAGAGAGAGAGAGAGAGAGAGAGAATAAGATGGACAATGAGCTTTGTCATAACATCTGTTTATATCCTGGAGGCAGACCACACTCCCAAGGAAATTCCCCTTTCAATTGGTTGGTTCATGATGTTAGATTACATTATAGAAAATAATTAGATTACACTGCATTACATTTCATTTTACTTGTATCCACAATCAACACCCATAGAAGGAGCACTCAAGAAATCAAAGGACATACTGGACATTTGGACAAATCTGCTGCAAAAGACCTTTTAAAGTATTAAAGACCAAAGATAACACATTGAGGCCTAAGGTGCACCTAACCCATGACATGGTATTTTCAGTCACCTCATATGCATTTGAGAGCTGGATGAATGAATAAAGAAGAATTGACATGTTTGAATTATGAAGCTTGTGAAGAATATTGAATGTACCATGGACTGCTATAAGAATGAACAGATCTGTTCTGGAGCAAGTGCATCTGGAAGAGTTCTTAGAAGTAAGAATGGCCAGATTTCATCTCACATACTTTGATGATGTTGTCAGAAGTGACCAGTCCGTGAAGAAGGATATTATGTTTGGTAATGTAGAGGGCCATTAAAAAAGGGGAAGACTTTCAATGGGATGGATTTCCACAGTGGCTGCAAGGATGGCTCAAGCATAGCAATAATTGTGAGAATGGCTCAGGAACAGGTAGAGTTTTGTTTTTGTGTACAAAGGGTCACTGTGAGTTGGAACCAAATCAACAGCACCCAACAGCAACAGCAACATTACATTATAAAGTAGCAACCAGTCTAGCAATACACTGAGAATCATAGCTTAGCCAAGTTGGTACAAAAATTAACCATTACAAAGAGTTTAAATAAATTAAAGTCCAAACACCTTTCAATATTGTACTACAGGACACACATTCTGACTCTCAGTTCAATGCTGTTCCTATTTCATCACAGGACTTTCTCTTCAAGTTTTCTGAAATGGTGAAGTGAAGACTTTATGAATGAATCAGAGTACTTAATAATAGATGTGTATTAGGATCCCAAGTGGGAATATGAAAACGATATTCAGCCCCAGGTTACAGGTGAGGAGAGACAACACAGGGATGCCCAGAGTAGCAGGCTGGAAGAGCAGGAGAAAGGGGATAAAAGCCTTGAACCCGGACAGAAGAGCAGTCAGCCCCAGGGATACAGGTGAGGAGAGACAACTCAGGGACACCCAAAGAAGCAGGCCAGAAGAGCAGGAGAAAGGGGATTAA
>NW_006922062.1:968310-969409 GCF_000298275.1 Orycteropus afer afer | reverse complement strand
TGGCCTCTGATCACTGCTTTTGCTGTGTCCCAAAGATTTTGGTATGTTGTGTTTTCATTCTCATTTGATTCAAGGAATTTTTGAATTTCAATTTTTATTTCTTCTCTTACCCAGTCTTTCTCAAGGAGGGTACTGTTCAGTTTCAATGTGTTTACTCTTTTTGTGTTAATCTTTCTATTGTTGATTTCTAATCTGATAGCATTATGATCTGAGAAGATGCTTTGCAGTATTTCAATGTTTTCAAATTTATTAAGGCTTGCTTATGGCCTAACATATGGTCTACCGTGGAAAAAGTTCCATGTGCTTTGGAGAAGAATGTATATTGTGCTGCTGTAGGGTGAAGTGCCCTGTAGATGTCTATAAGGCCAAGTTGGTGGACTGTATTATTTAGCTCTTCTACATCTTTGTTGAGTTTTTTTCCAGTTGTTCTATCTTTCAAAGAAAGTGGTGTATTAAAATTTCCCACTATGACTGTGGAGTCATCTATTTGGTTTTCAACTCTTTTAAGGTCTGATTTATGTTTTTTGGGGCTCTTTCATTGGGTCCATAGATCTCTATTATGGTTATATCTTCATGTTCAATTGATCCTTTAATCATTATATAATGTCCTTCCTTGTCTCATATGTTGGTTTTTGTCTTAAAGTCAGTTTGATCAGAAATTAATATTGTCACTTCTGCTCTCTTACAGTTGCCATTTGCTTGATATATCTTTTTCCAACCTTTGAGTTTTAGTCTATTTTTGTCTTTATCTCTAAGATGTGTCTCTTGTAGACAGCATATTGATGGGGTGTATTTTCTTATCCAATCTGCAACTCTCCGTCTCTTGAGTGGTGCATTTAATCCAATGACATTCAATGTAATTATTGACAAGTATGAATTAGTTGCTGTCATTTTGTTATGTGTTTTTTCATGGATTTCCTGGTCTCTTTGTTCCATATTATTTTCTGTGCTGAGCTCATTAGGTTTATGAATCCTGTTATCATTTCCTTTGTTGCTGTTGTTTTAGTATTTGCTGAGTATTTGGGCTTGTTCTCTTTTTCATTGTGATATGAAGGGGTTTGTCATTTTTCTTTGAGGTTACCCTATGATTTATAATTTT
>NW_006922062.1:962134-968210 GCF_000298275.1 Orycteropus afer afer | reverse complement strand
TCTGCTGTGCATGGGCTCGCTATGAGTCGGATATCGACTCGACGGCACTTAACATCAACAACAACATTAGGATCCCAAGTGGAAATATGAAAACAAAGAAGGCCTTAAGATAATGAACATGATAGAATTTTAACTTACACTGAGGTCAACTAAGATAAAGTCAGAAATTTGAGCATGGGAGCTATGGGTGACTTGATCTTTCCTAGTGTTAAAGCAACTTTTTGCATTAAGATTTAATGAAACCCACAGAAATGAAAGCGTGGATGAGAGAAATGTTGTTTCACGTCTTTGGTTCATTAACTGCTCTTGTTCACAGACCTAATCTATAGTCATCTTCATTGCATTTTTGAAAGATGTTTTGAAATGTTTTAAAAAATAAAAAGTGATTTGGATTCATATATATATGAAGGATACCTTCTATTGTTCACTTTCAATTTATTTATTAAAGGTCTGAGAGAACATTTGGATACTTATTGGAATATAAAGCAAAAGATGTGATGATCAGCAATTAAAAACAATAGAAATTATTTTGACACCGAGTAACCAATTTTAACAAAATATTCAGATTATAATAAATATTTAGGTGTTCATTGCAATTGAATTGTCTGTTTAAGATTTTTCACATACGATGATTGGAAAAATTCTCCATAGACTAGCTTCTGGATCCTTATACATAAATCTTGTTTCTTCGCTAATAGCCACATACTTCCAGTTATGACCGTCTTAGCTAATATTTTTATATTTTTGACCTCTGGACCTTTACGATCTAGTTATGGGGCCAGATTAGTCAACATTGTGAGTGGCTGGAGCTCCTTAAAGCTATCTCTACATATGAATGGCTATCAGTAACTTAACTACAAATAGAAGTGACTGAAATGTATCAAGGAGCTCTGATGGTGCAGTGGGTAAGGCATTTGTTTGCTAACTAGAAGGTTAGTGGTTCAAACCTACCAGCTTCTCCATGGGAGGAAGATAAGGCAATCGATTTCCATAAAGATTTACAGCCTTAGAAACCCTTTTGGGGTTGCTTTGAGTCCAAATTGACTCAATAGCAGTTGGTTTGTGTGGTAGTTAAGGTTTAGTGTCAACTTGGCTGGGACTGGTTTTGAATGGCTGGGAAGTTGGATGTAGTTATTCCCCATGGTGAGATGGGTAATAAACTCCATGATGGAATCTACTGGAACAGCTAAGTAACTGATTTAGGGGTGTGGGCTGCTTCCAGTATATCAGGAGCAACTTTGAGGAAATTCTCCAGCTTTTTGTCACACTTGGACCCTGCATGCAGCCAAGTTGTTGTTCAGCAGCCTGCCACACCCTGACAACTTCCAGACTGTTTTCTGGACTTGAATTAGTGGCTTGCCATGTTGTTTGGTAACATTGGGACTGTGCCTTTTTACTTATCAATCTTGGGTTTGTCAGTCTCAGCAGCCAGTAGCTGCCTGAGTGAGGAAAACCCTCCAGCTTCAGGGGACTGGAAGCAAGAGGTAGAGCTAAAGTCCGAGGTCGAAGGGCTTTCGCCCAGCCCTAAGAGCCTGGCACTTTGCACTCAGACTTCTAGTCTCCTGAACTGTAAGAGAATAAACTCCTGTTTGTTAAAGCCATCCATCTGTGCTCTGTTCCTGTCAGAGTGGCACTAGGTAGCCAGAACAGGTTTTTTTTTTTGGTGGGGGGAGGGGGGCGGAGGTTGGTGAAGCATATGAATCTACCCTGTACAAACCAGTTGTCAGTATTTTCTGACTCATGATTCCTCCAAGTATGTCAGAGTATAGCTGTGCTCCATAGGGTTTTCAATGGCTGATTGTTCACAAGTAGATTGCCAGACTTTTTTTCTGATGCACCTCTGTTAGACCTCCAGTCTAAGTTTGCAGTTGAGCATGTTAACCATTTTCCAAACTCAGAGACTCTATTCCTCTAAACCAGAATAAACAAGTCCCCAAACAACTTTCCCTTTTGCTTACAAAGAAGTTCCTCCAGTCCTCCAATACTATCAAAGAAGAGGGGGAGTGTGATGGTTGAGAATGTTACCAGGGAAAGAGACACCAGTCTTGACAGATTGCAGTTGAAGTACCTTCTTTTCACAAAATCTATGAAAATACATGATGTAGTCACTAATAATATTAAAACTCACTGCCATCAAGTCTAATCGACTCATAGCAATCTCTCCTTGGGTTTCCGAGGCAGAGTCTCTACGGAAGTTGATTGCTCAATCTTCCTTCTGAGCAGTGGCTGGTGTGTTTGAACTGCCAGCCATCTGGTTAGCAGTCAAATGCCCTAGGCACTATGCTACCAGAGCTCCCCTAATAAAATTAGTTTCCAATAAAACACTTATGAACTATTTATTGAGTGCCTACAATGTACCTACAAGTATGTTCTAGATAGTAGAATTACACCAATGGTCAAAACAGACTTTATGAGGTTTACCGTCTAGTGGGGACAGCAAAAAATATAGATAATACATTATAAGAAAGTGCCTAGGGTTATGAAAAAAATAAAGGATGAAATGTACAGAGAAGTGATGGTGCTATTTCAAGAAGGTATTTGAACACAGAGGTGAAGGAGGGTATGTGGTTATCTAGGATGATGGTGTTGACCTAGGGAACCAAAACATTAAAACCATGAGGGAAAGCAGCTTGGAACAGTCAAGGCATAGCAAGAAAGTAAGTATGAAGGAAAGGGCACACAGTGAGTGATGGAGAAGTCTTATAGGTAGGAAGTCAGAGAGAAACCGATCATGGGAAGCTTGGTAGGCCATGATAAGGACTCTATATTTTGTTTCAAGTATGATGGGAAGGTAGTGGCAGGTTTTGAGCAGGAGAATGACCTGCTATGATGTTTGCAAAAGATCACTCTGAATGTGGAGAAAAGAACAGCTCTTGAGAGGTGGGTAAGAGAGAAGTAAGGTGACCAATTAAGCAGCTACTGTGGTAGTCCAGGTGTGAAATGGTGACACCTGGGACCAGAGTGCTAGTGGTGGAGAAGGTAAGAAGAGACTGTTTCTAGATATACACTTAAAGATAAACCTAAGAAAGAAAATCTCTATTTATAGGGACCCAGAAAAGCTAGATTATGTGGCTGTGTTCAATAGTCATGGAGTCCCTGGACAGTGCAGTTAACGTGCTTGGCTGCTGACCAAAAGTTTACAGGCATGAATCTATCCAGAGGCCCCTGAGGAGAAATGTCCTGGGGACCTACTTGTGAAAAATCAGGCTTTGTAAACCCTGTGGAGCACAGGGCTACTCTGACACTTGGCGGCACCATGAGTTGGAGTCAAGAAGAGGGCAAGTGGTACTGGGGTTTTGTTTACCAGGGAGCAGCAGGGCTGGGACGAGAACCCGCATCTCTGACTCCCATTTTCCTACTTCATTCTCTGACTCCCATTTTCCTACTTCATTCTGGGATGCCCAGACTTCTCCTGGGCTTCTCTAATGCATTTCTCTCTGGACACTGGGAAGAGGTGGAACTTAGGACTGATTTCAGTTTTCCAAGTGGGAAATTGGCCTGAAAGTGACATTTCTTAAAAATAAATAAAACAGCCGGTATACGTCTGGCAGGGCATGTGTTGGCTTGGTGGTGCCTTTGGCCCCAGGTGCCAGGCTGGAAGCCCCTCCTCTGTTATATTCCTTATCTGACTGAGAGCCTGATCTCCACCTGCCCCCACCCAACTGGTGATGTGAAGAGGTGTCTGGATTTTTGCCCCTTCCCCTTTTCCCAGTGGTCTCCACTGTTGCCCGGGGCCATGGTCTCTAGCAGGTCTGATAGCAGCCCTGGTTCTGCAGCCAGAGAGGTGGAAGGTAGGCCCAGGTTGGGAGGCCCCCTCATACCCTGGCTTGTGTCTATTCTAGATGGAAATTTCCCATGGATCTTCATGACTTTGATGGTAAATTATGAAAATTTAAGTTTTCCTTTTGCCTCCTCTCTGGTTCACCAGGCCCCATTCTTGCTCTTCTCTTAGCTCTGCTACCAAAAAAAAAACCACAAAAGGAGCTCTGGTAGCGTAGTGCCTAAGGCATTTGACTGCTAACCAGAAGGCTGGTGGTTCAAACCCACCAGCCACTCCTCAGAAGGAAGGTTGGGCAATTTACCTACAGAAACTCTGTTTTAGGATTTTTTTTTTTTTTTTTGCCTCTATGTTTCTGTAACTCTGGGTCTCTTTGAGAGATACCCATTTGCCTTTATTTATTTAATAATCTGGCTAATTATTTCTAGGTTTAGCTTGGGATATAGATGAAAATGTTGTATATACCTCACCAATTTTCTAGTTTCCAACCATCTCTGAAACAAATTGTATGCAACACCATGTGCCTACAAAATTACCTTAAAATACAGCAAATGGTTGCATTGAAATACCACCTCTCAGCCCTCAGAGAAGACTGTACAAATATTCCAAAGAGATAGTTTGTAGTTGGTAGGCAATGCAGTGCAAGCCAGCTCTTGTTTTTAAACGTTATGCCCAGAAGAGATCTTTGAAATTTTATAAACAGATGGATTCTTTTTGCTTGATTCACTAATGTTTTACAATTAACTAATTAACAGGTTTATTGCCAAAATTAGCAATAAAAAGTGTTCAGGAGCTTCGACCAAAGCAGTCTTTTGCAATTACAGAGATACCAAAACAATCTGCATGATAGTTTGAGGCTAAACGTTGCTCAAATCAGAATTTCACCTGCTGTTTTCAAATAAAAGTTGACAAATATGAAAATGAACCCTGCAGATTTCCACACTCCTTTCACAGACATGAGCCTCTGCCTTAATTAATAATAATTACAGGTAATGCAAACTATAGTTAGAAGGCCTAAATGCACCAGATTGCTTTCAAGTGTGAAAACTGCTTAGCCAACACAGTTCTAAAGGATTATAGGAACAATTTTTATGTAAAGTCCATTTGTTCTTCTCCAGCTAGGTGGCCCTTAAATAACCTAGTCAACTTCTTTGCTGCTGTTCCCCACCAAGAGCCAGGTCAGCCTCCTGTCTTCAAAATCATTGGAGGGCTCCTCTGGCCCTACGCCTCACACCTCTCCAGTACACACAGGCTTCTGCTCTAGTCAAATACTTGTAGTGCCTTGAGCATGCCAAAGTCTGTGTCTTTGCTTTAGCCTGAGCTATTTTTTTCTGCCTGGAGTGCCTCCTAGGCTTCTTCAGGATTTCCTTTGGATATTATGTCTTTTGAGTTGTATTCACTGATCTACCGCCACTCCTGTTCCCAGAGAGTGGAATTAAGTTTCAATGGGAATGGAGGTCAGGATAAAATCTCCCTTTTGGCATCTTTCACGGAACTGGAAGCAGCTTGCAGTGAAGACAGGTGTCTTTGATTATTATTATTTTATTAATTTTTTAAATTGCTAGGTTCATAAATAACTGTTGCAAGAAAAAAAAAAGGCAGTAATAAGGAAAGAAGGAAAGAAAACAAGAAAGAAAGAAAGGCATTCTTTGTTTATTTCTGAATCCTCTGCTCAGACTGTTCTCGCTGACTGGAATCCTTTAATGCACATCTCTGTTCCTTTCTCAGTGCCCCATAGACACCTCAGCTTGTATCTCTTACTCTCTTCCGTTTTATCATTATTGTTTGGTGCCTTCAAGTTGGTTTCAACTCATGGCCACCCTGTGGACAACAAAACGAAACACGGCCCACTGCTTGCGCCATCTTCACAATCATTTGAACCGTGTTTGAGCCCCTTGTTGCAACCTCTATGTCAATCCATCTCTGTGAGGCCCTTCCTCTTTTTCACTGACCTCTGCTTTCCCAAGCATGGTCTCCTTTTCCAGGCACAGGTCACTTATGATAACATGTACAAAGTACATGAGATGAAGTCTCACCATCGTCACTTTTTTTTTTTTTTTTTTTTAATTGTGATTTGGGTACAGTGCAAATTCACTTTCCACAGAGCAGTTCACATATACTTGGTTGACTTTGACTACAATTTACACCAATGCAACGGCTCCCCTTCCACTTCCTCCCAATAGTTACTTCTTCCCTGTGTCCATCCCTCCATGCACTCCTGCCCCCTGAGCTGTTTCCCTGTGCATAAGAAGCCCTTCTTTCTCCCATGATTGATCTCTCCAAGGAGTATTTCTACCT
>NW_006922062.1:951546-954074 GCF_000298275.1 Orycteropus afer afer | reverse complement strand
AAGAAACAAAAAAAAACAACAAGGAATAGGGTTAACCTTGAGGAAAAAAGGGGAAAAAGAAAAAGAAAATTAACCAGGAACTGGGAGAAACAAAAACAAAAAAAGGTGTAAACTAGGACCTTTTCAGTTGTGCAGGTCCAGAGAGTTCTTGGGGTTACTGGAGAGCAGAACCTCTTCTTAAGCCCCTGGAATCTGGTAGAGTGCTACCTCTTTAGGTTGTCTGTAGCTGCTGGTTATGTGTTGATTTGTTTTGTCTTTATTTTATGGTTTAATATTTTGAAAAGGTAAAGCTAGTGTATTTTATTTTATTATTGATTCAGGTATTTTGGGTGGCTCTGCTGTTTTCTTTGTGATGGTGGAATCACTGTGTGGAATGTGGATATGTGTTTCTGTTTGTGGTAAAGACTGTTTAGAATTTGAAGTGGGAGGTTTTATGGTAATTGGCTGAATATGGTTTCTTTGATAAGATCAGGTGCTAGAGGCAGATCCTTGGGGCTGTTTGCTGGGCTGTTGGTGTGGTCACTGGTATGCTGATATAGGGTGTCTTCTTTCTTGGTTCACGGGGATCTCAGGTGTCCACCCTCACCCATCAGTCAGTGACTGCCCCAGGGAAGTTTCCAATGGCCTCTCTCAGCTGCCCATTCATCCTCCACCAGGTAGATCTTTCTTAAATAATCTCCCTTTGCCTTTCCTCTAATTCTGCTCTTCTGTGTTTGGTGCACTCTGATTCAGTGAGCTGTTCAGAACACCAAAATCCCCAATTCAAACTGCTGTACCTAGTTTATCAAGCACTAAGATGCTAACGGGAAATAGTGTGATACTTACTGATGAGACTCCATTTTGAATATTCAGTTGTGAGGTTTTTTGTTTTCTTTATATTGAGGTGTAAGCCATACTGAAAAATGTAGTCTTTGATCTTCATAAGAAAGTCCTTCAAATCCTCTTAAACCTTCATTGTGCTTAATAACATTAAATATTGCTCTTATGACTTTATTGATTAATCAAACTAATTACTTTCATATTTATAGCCTGCCACATATAAAAATCAATTTTGATCTCTTAACTCTAATATGTGGCCTGAGCAGTGAATTAAAATCCAGCATACATGTTGGTTTGTTGTACTGCTGTGGCTTGTATGTTGCTACTTTGGTAGAAGCTATGACAACAGTATTTCAAATACCATCAGGGTTATCTATGTAGACAGATTTCAGCAGAGCTTCCAGACTAAGGCAGACTTGGAATAAAGGCCTGGCAATATATCTCAGAAAATTTATAAGAAATCAAACCAGTGAAAACTCTATAGATTCAAACAGAACTCATCTGATATAGTTCTGGCAGAAGAGCCCTTAGTTTGGTAGGTGCAACACAGTAGCTGCAGAAATGGACTCAGTCATGGCAATGATCCGAAAGATGGTGCTGGAACCAGGCAACATTTTGTCTATCTAAAGATAGCCCTGAGCTGGCACCAATTTGATGCCAACTAACAACAGTAACGTGTGCTTTTATTTCCTAATTTCTACTGCTTAGTTCATCTGACACTTCCTCTTCCACCTTCTCAAACATGAGGGTGATATCCCTTGCACATACTTCCAGAGCACAAGTGTGCACATGTTCATCACAACACAAAACAACCTTTACATGCCAGTTATCTACTCCCTGATTTTACCTGTCTCTATCATTAGGCACCTGCAAGGCAGTGATAGTGTCCTCATCATCTTTATGTGTTCACAAGCACAGGGCCTAAGATTTGGTACCCTTACCACAACTGAACCTTCGTGATGCTGCAGGAGCTCTCTTTCTTAAAGAAATAAGACTTCATATACTACTCTTCTGGAGAAAAACCTATGAAGGCTCTGTATTTTCTGTAGAAGAAACTGTGTATTCTTTAATTAGGAATCCAAAGCCAAACCAAACTCACTGCCCTCAAGTTGATTACAACTCATAGCAACCCCTCTGGGTTTCTGAGGCAGTATCTCTAGGAAGTAGATTTCCCATTCTTCCTTCTGAGGAGTGGCTGGTGGGTTTGAACCACCAGTATTCTGGTTAGCAGTCAACTGCCTTAGGTACTAGAAAACTTCAAATCATGGTCCAACCTATGTCCAATCTTCATCTTCACCTTCATTCAATGTTCTAGCCACTCTGAACTTTTCAAACCTCAAATGCTCATTTACCTCTGGGTTATCTGACACTTTGCATGGAAAAGACAGTCCTTCTCTTCATTGATCTCTGCTACCTGAATCTTTCCCCACTTGAAAGCGTTATCTTTGAAGATTCAATTCAAATATTACCTACTCCCTCCTGGTATTTCAAAAGCATTTTTTTTTTACCCTACTTACCTGTCACATAATCACATTCAGCTGCTAACCAACAGGTCAGTGGTCCAAATCTACCAACCTCTCTCTTTGCAGGAGAATCTGTAAAGATTGCAGCCTTGGATGTCCTATGGAACAGTCCTATTGTTGTTGTTGTGTGCCGTCGAGTTGGACCCGACTCATAGCGACCCCTCCTTGGGTTTCTGAGGCAGTATC
>NW_006922062.1:949649-951446 GCF_000298275.1 Orycteropus afer afer | reverse complement strand
CAGGTGTGGGTTCAATTCCAGACCTGAAGGGCAGCTAGGGGCCATAGTCTCAGTGGTTCCACCAGGCTCTATCAGACCAGCAAACCTGGTCCCCTATTTTTGTTTCCCCAAATGATTTTGAGTTTTGTTCCATATTGTTCTCCCTCTCTATCCATGATCTCCTACCTTGATCCCCCTCCAACTGGTTGACCATTGCCACTTTAAGGAGTGTTCTAGCTGTTCTCTTTCCAAGACAGATTTGTTCATTCTTCTGGCAGTCCATGCTAAATTTAATATTCTTTGCCAATACTATAATTCAAAACATCAACTCTTCTTCAGTCTTCCTTATTCATTGTCCAACCTTCACATGCTTGTGAGGCAATTGAAAATACCATGGCTTGGGTCAGGTGTGCCTTAGTGCCCAAGATGATATCTTTGCTTTTTGGTACTGTCGAGAGAATTGCAACAGATTTGCCCAATGCAGTATGTCATTTGATTTCTTTACTGCTGTTTCCAATGGTGTTGATTGCAGATCCAAGGCAAATGAAATTCTTGAAAATTTCAATATTTCCTCCATTTTTCATGATGCTGCTTATTGGTCCAGTTGTGAGGATTTTATTTTTTTCTTTTTATTGTGATTTGGGTGAAAATTTACAGAGCAAATACACTTTCCATACAGCAGTTCTCATATACTTTGTCTCATGACACTGACCACAATTTACCACAATACAACATCTCCCCTCCTACTTCCTCCCAATAGTTACATCTTCCCTGTGTCCATCCCTCCATGAACTCCTGCCCCCTGAGATGTGTCCCTGTACATAAGCAGCCCTTCTTTCTCCCATGCTTGTTCTCTTCAAGGATTGCATCTACCTCAGGTAAATGTTCAACTCATATGCCTATTGTTTGGCTGGAAGCCACACGTGTGGGTTCAATTCCAGACCTGAAAGGCAGCTAGGGGCCATAGTCTCAGTGGTTCTTATCGGGCTCTATTGGGCCAGCAAACCTGGTCCCCCCCAACACCCCATTTTTCTTTCCAAATGATTTTGAGTTTTGTTCCACATTGTTCTCCTTGTCTATCTAGGATCTCCTACATAAATCCACTTCCAAGTGGTTGATAGTAGTAGCTGGGCACCATCTAGTTCTTCTGGTCTCATAGTTGTATAGGCTGCAAATCAGATGGTGTACCAGTCGCTAGGACTAATTGTTTCCATGAATTTTTGGTTTTCTTCATTCTTTGCTCTGGATGAGGAGAGACCCATCGTTGCATCTAGATGGCAGCTTGCAAGCTTTTAAGATCCTAGTCGCCACTCACCACAGTAGGAGGTGGAACAATGTTTTATGTAGTATGTTATGCCAGTTGAGTTTGATGTTCTCTGCGACTATGGTCCCGAGCCCACAGATTCAACTATGCAGTCCCTCTGGATAGCTGGCTGTGACCAAGCAGTGACTACAACCTTGCTCCTTGGCAGCTCCACTATACACCTGGGAATTCAGATCATACACATAAAGTTATTGGACCATTGTCTGCCAACCCTATACGTGTTCTTGGGTACACTCCCCACTTCATAGACATACCTATTAGTTCAGCCTATCCACCCATCTATCCACCCATATACCTGTGTTTGCCTTCACTGACCACTCCATACTTCATGTGCAAAAGGGTTCATCTTTGTTGTCTGCATTTCCCACATACCTCTCTATGTCTTTCTCTTCCTCAATGCCACTATATTGATCACTCACATTTGGTACATTGCCCTTCTCTTCACCCAAATCAAAACTTATCTCTATCTATCTAACAGTATTCCCTTCCCTCCC
>NW_006922062.1:925972-939701 GCF_000298275.1 Orycteropus afer afer | reverse complement strand
CAACCTTCCTTCTGAGGAGTGGCTGGTGGGTTTGAACCACCAGCCTTCTGGTTAGCAGTCAAGTGCCTTAGGCACTATGCTACCAGAGCTCCTACAAATTAATCTTAGGGGGAAAAAAAAAAAAGAAAAAAAGAATGTTCCTTAGAAAAGAGGATGGCAGGATTTTTGACTAGCTTGTTTTGGACAAATCATCAGGAAAGACCAAATAATACAAAAGGACATTATGGCTGGTAAAGTTGAGAGCCAGCAAAAACAAGAGAAACCCTCAGTGAGGTGCATTAGCACAATACCTACAATAGACTCAAACATACCAATGGTCATGAAGATGGCACTCACCCAAACCCACAGCCATGGAGTCAATTCTGACTCATAGTGCCCCTATAGGACAGAGTAGAATGACCCCACAGGGTTTCTCGTGGAAGCAGACTGCCCCTTCTTTCTCCTATGGAGAAGCTGGTGGGTTCAAACTGCTGACCTTATGGTTGAATGCTTTAACCACTATGCCACCAGAGCTCCTTAGGAGATGGCACAGGACCAGGCAATGTTTTGCCATGAGTTTGAAAAGACTCAAAGGGAATTAACAACAGCAATAATAGCATGAAACACAGAACTGTGAACCACTCAGTACGAAGACTCACTATGTAGCATGCAGTCCCTTTATTTGTTCCCTTCTCTTACCTAACTGAGTAAGCGTCCTGATGGTTTGTTCTTGTATTTTCCCCTGATGAAGTACAGTGGCTGGTCAATTATGATAGTTTGGATGAATGAACTCTTTGGCATTTCGTAGTTGTTGATTGATCATCAACCTATGGCCAATATTCCATTTGAACAGCTAACCATTTATATATCATTTATGAAAATGCAAGGACTATAGGTAGAAGTTCCACAGGTCAATTCTTTTTTCAGACTTCTACATTAGAAAACTTCTCTATATTAATTTTAGAAGCTGAAGATATCTTCTCTCTACTATCTTTCTAATCTGTTCTTTTAGAATTCCATTATTTTGCTGTTGTACTTTCCTGTAGTTAATTTTTGTATTAGCATTGTCTTTGACATTGTGTTAGACATAATGCTATAATTTTTTAGCATAATGTATGGAGAATTAGGTATACAACTTCTCTGCTGATAATGGTAATACTGATAATGGTAGTTTTAATGCTCAAATTTCTTGCATATTTTATTAAAATGTATGTCATTATTTCATCCTAGTTTCTTCAGGGAGCTGAGCAGACACTACTTAAGTAATGTTAGAAAAAAATAAAAACTTTATTAACTATCACCTTTCTGTTAAATAATAACCTGTTGCAGTGCTCTACATCGAGGAAAAAGGCTGTATATAAAGAAGTATAGCCTACAAAGCATGAAATCCGGTATGCACATGAGTCCTAATGTAGATAACACACCCACTGGTCTAATTAGGATCACTGCCAGACAAACCTGCATGCACTATCCAGAGCGGGTGCTAAGAAATCAAACAAAGGCAATCGGTTCTAGGTCTTCTGCTCCCCTCTCCTCTCCTCTCTTCCCCAAAGAAAGCACGTCTAAATAGATACATACTTGCAGAGTCCAATAGCTCTTAACAGATTATTAATCAAATTGTTTTTCTGGATTGATGGATTTATTGCATTAATTGATATTCTCCATTTGGTTTCGAAAATATACACACTGACAACCCATATGGACTTATGCTCGCGGCATTTTGAATACTCAGAGTTACTATGCCACAATTTTTTTGAAGTGGATTTACTTTAATGACATATTTTTTGTAATGGGAAATATCATAATGAACCAAAAAAAAAAAAAAAAAACCACAATCCAGTTGTGACCTCAGCTGTTGCAGAGTGGAAATGTGCTCTGTAAGATTGTCAAGGCTACGACTTTTTAGATTTCCAGGCCTTTCTTGCGTGGTTCCTCTGGGTAGTTCAGTCAACTTTTCATTAAGTAGTCAGGCTAATCAGTACAAAAGAGTCTTTAAAACATTTATGATTCTTTTAAAAGATAACAATAAAATAAATGCCTCTGTTCCCACCACCCAGCTTAAGAAATAGAAACCTGTGTATCAGTCCCTCATTGCATCTATCTCACTCCCAAGAGTAATCACTGTCCAGAATTTTCTCTAAACTACTCTCTTGATTTTCTTCAGGATAGGAGATCTGGTGCTGCAGTGAGTAAAGACTTGGTTGCTAACTGAAACGTCAGCAGTTCAATCCTACTGGCCATTCTGCAGGAGAAAACTATGTCAGCCTGCTTCAGGCTTAGAAACGCTGTGTGTAGTTCTATTCTGTCCTATAGGGTCACTGTGAGTTGGAATCAACTCACTGACAATGCTTGGATGTAAACAACATACTGTTTAATTTTGCAGTTTCCTAATCTATACGTTAGTAAAATAATATTACCTATTTATTTATCTTTGATGTGCCTTTTTGATTAAATGTTACATCCCATTTCTCATTTCATTTTTCCCTTTGTATATTTGGATGTTATATGCTGTCTCTTTCTCTCTATCTCTCTCGTTACCTCACATTCAACAGACTTGTTTAACAACAATAACAACACAAACCATTCACCATCCTCTAAATATTCAAGAACCTTAAATCCTTTAAATATGACCACTCCATTACCAAGCTTAAGTCCTATTGTTATTCTGTATTTCAGTCTCTTGTGTTATTTAGCTAAAAGTTAAAAATTCTTGTCATTGTTTTGACAACAAAAAAGACAAATAATCCAATTAAAATGGGCAGAAGACATGAATAGACACTTCACCAAAGAAGATATTCATGTGGCCAACAAACACATGAAGAAATGGTCACTATCATTAGCCATTAGAGAGATGCAAATCAAAACAACAATGAAATATCATCTGGCCCTAGCAATAATGGCAAAGTTCAACAATACAGAAAATAAAAAATGCTGGTGAGGATGTGGGCAGATTGGGACTCTCATATACTGCTGCTGGGACTGTCAAATGATACAACCACTGTGGAAAGCAGTATGAGGATTCCTTAAAAATTTGGAATTATAAAAAGTTGGTAATTACAAATACCATTTGACCCAGCAATTCCATTACTAAGTATATATCCTAAAGAAGTGAAAACCAGGACTGGTTAGCAGTCAAGTGCTTTAGCCACTATGCTACCAGAGCTCCAGTAGCCTTGATGGCTCTTGTTTAGGGAGCTGAAATGGACTGGTACTGGCCATTTTGAATTGGACTATCATATAGTAGTCTATATGATAGTCCAATTCAAAATGGCCAGTACCAGTCCATTTCAGCTCCCTAAACAAGAGCCATCAAGTTGATTTTGACTCATACAGATCCTATAGGACAGAGTAGAACAATCCCATAGTGTTTCCAAGGCTATAAATCTTTACAGAAACAGACTGCCTCATCTCTCTCTCAGTAGAGTGGCTAGTGGGTTTGAACTGTTGACCTCTTGGGAAGCAACCAATTGCTTTAAGCAGTGGACCACCAGAGCTCCTTTTCAGCTTACTAATGCCTAGGATGTCAATCTTTATGGATTCCATTTCATTTTTGACAACTTCCAATTTTCTTAGATTCGTATTTCATATATTTCACATTCTGATTATTAATGGATATTTGCAACTGTTTCTTTCCATTTTGAGTTTTGGCACATTAACAAATGACGGTCCTGAAAGCTTTACTCCATCCACATCGTGAAGGCCGACTCTACTTTGAGGAGCCAGCTCTTCCCCAGTCATATTTTAAGTGCCTTCTATCCTGATGGGCTCATCTTCTAGCACTATATCAGGCAAGGCTTCAGTGCTGTTTAAAAGGTTTTCAGTGGTCAATTTTTTCAGAAGCATACAGCCATGTCCTTCTTCCTAGTCTTCCTTTGCTCTGAAGCTCCATTGAATCCTGTTCACCATCGTGACCTTTGCTGGTATTTGAAATACCAGTGACATAGCTTTGAGCATCACCGCAACACATAAGCCACCACAGCATGACAAACTGACAGACATGTGATGGACTTGGGGGTTAGTAGTAACGAATTCTAAGGTGAAATTTTCATCTCTTTATTCAGCACCAATATCAATAAATGCAAATTCGCTTGCTGTCTCTTTTTACACTGAAGATGTAGTTCTGGGATCCTCAGTTTTAGACAGGGTGTCCTCATGGACCACACCCTTGGGTTCTCCTCAGACTGTATTTCCAGGTCCCTGTACATTGATGGCATCAAACCAGAAGCTCAAAACCCAGGGTTTACTGGAAACATCTACACATCCACATATAAACTGGTATCCTTTACCTTTAATGGTCCCTGCTTACACTTTGTTTATGGCATCTGTTAATCCCTTTCTTCTGTACCTGCTTGGAGGAAAATCCATGTATAGATTTTAGCTGTTTTAGAGTCATTATGGCCGAATATAAAAGCCCCAGTGATATGGTGGGTATAGTGCATGGGTGCTAAACAACAGTCCAAAGTTTGAACCCACTAGCTGCTCTGGGGGACAAAGATGTGGTAGTCTGCTTCCATAAAGATTTAGAGCCTTGGTAACTCTAAGGGTCAGTTCTACTCTGTCCTATAGTGTCGCTATTAGTCAGAATTGAGTCTACAACAGTGAATTTTTTTTTTTTTTTTTTTTTTTAAGGCAGAATGTCTTACGTATGCCATACTTTTGGACATGGAAACTATATGTTTTTGTTGTTGTTGTGTGCCATCGAGTTGAACCAGATTCATAGCGACCCTTCCTTCGGTTTCTGAGGCAGAATCACTACAGAAGTAGATCACCCAACCTTTCTTCCGAGGAGTGGCTGGTGGGTTTGAACTGCCAGCCTTCTGGTTAGCAGTCAAGTTCCTTAGGCACCATGCTACCACAGCTCATCGGAAATTATATGAAGCAACCCTTTATAACTACACTCTTTACATCTACCTCTACCAAACAAGATGTATTTGATAACAATCAGAGGTTTTCTTTTTTTTTATTAAACTTGCTCACTTCAGTTTTACTGTAATTAATTAATTGAAATATCCTTTATCTGAACTGGTTAAATAAATGTGTTTAAGTAAAAGAGATTTTGTTTATTATGACATCATGATGGAAAGTCTCCATAAAGATGGTTACTTAGAAGACAGCATTCAATTCAATCTAGGTAAATACACTAGTAAATGATTTGGAAAAGATTCTAAATATCTAGGAGTCTGATTTCAGATTGTTTTCCAACTGTCTTTAAATTATTGTGCCACTTTAAAGAAAGTCTAAATGGAAATTAAGGAATCATTATCAGTGTGGTTTATGTAAGAAATATACAAGGAATGATAAATAGAGGAACTTTAGTTGAAGAGAAGGCATTGGATGTACAACAAAAGACTGGTAGATGAAAATACTTTACTCCTTTGTGTATTATTTTTTTAAATATAATTCCTCAATTGATCTTTTTTTTTTTTTTTTTTTTTTGCCAATCCTGACTGAGAAGGTAAGAGGGCTGCTAATAATCTTAAACTCTTATGTCTACACAGTTTTAATTAAGACAGTTGAATACTACACTGAGTATAGCAGCTGTTTCTGGAAATGTTTTTGTTATTGTTTGAATATTAGAAGGAAGACTGCATCTCAGCATTGCAAATCAAGCAATTTTTAATTAGATATTTCATACCCTTTATTCTTGAAAAAGTTCTTGAGAAAGGCTTTCTTTAACCAACCCTTTTATTCTGGTGGCTTATCACCTTCATAGTTTCTGCCTTCTAGAGTCTTTCCTTTATTTGTAGACTCTGTCTTTGAGTCTTTCTTTCTACAGTCAAATGTGACATTGATCTATTTTGCTTAACAAAAAGAAAATTGCATTCTCAGGCAACTTTTTCTGTGGCTTTAAAAACCCATCACATTTTTTCTCTATGTGACTTTTATTAGGTATCTATTTTATGCCACTATAATTTGCTATTTTCTACTGTACATGAAAGGAGATCTTGTTGCTTAGTGGTTAGAGCATTCAACTGCTAACCAAAAGATTGGTGGTTCAAACCCACCATATGCTCTGTGGGAGAAAGAGAAGGCAGTTTACTTCCATAAAGATTGATGAAACAGGGAAGCCTTGGAAACACTATGAAGCCTCTACTCTATCCTACAGGGTTACTATGTGTTGGAATCCACTCTGTGGCATTGGGTTTAGTTTATGGTTTGACTGTATATTAATTTAAAGGTAAATAACAGCCTTACTCAGCAGGTAAGGAGCTCTGATGGTGCGGTGCCTAAGGCATTTGACTGCTAACCAGAAGGATGGCAGTTCAAACCTACCAGCTGCCCCGTGGAAGGAAGATGGGTTGATCTACTGCTGTAAAGATTTGCCACCTCAGAAGCAAAATGGGGGCAACTGTGCATCAGAATCAGTTCAATGGCAGTGAGTTTTTTTTTTTTTTTTTTTACCCAGCAGAAATTATAATTCCATCTCACAAATAAGAAGATAAAGCACACAAAAAGTTAACTTACCTAAGGCCATAGCTACAAGTGATTGAATTTAATCTTTGACCCAAAATTACCTGTCTCTGCTCAGGTTTTCTTACTATGTGATTGTTGTTAAACATCCAGTAATATTAAATTACGACTTAAACCAGAGTACTTCATACTAGCAGAAAATTATGCAGTCATTAAAATTACATTTAAGGTAATTTGTAATAATGTATAAATACACTATTTTTCTTAGGCTAGTTTCCCATAGAAGCAGAACCCGAGACAAAGGCTTGTGTACAGGAAGTTTTTTAATGAAAGTGACTCCACAGTGCAGGCATACAGAATATAGAGAAGTAAAACAAAGAGAGGCAAAATAAGGATGCTTTGTGGAATGCATCTCAGAATCATCTTTCTCAGTGACGACACAGGGATGCATTCATCTACCTGTCTCTCATTGGTCGAGGGTGGCCCCCTTGGCATCAGTTCCATACGGTTCCCATGAATGTTCTTGTCTGTAGAATTAGAAACTTTCAGACTGGAAGCAAGAGTCTATGTGAGACACTACCCAACTGTACCTTCAGGAAGCCCAACACAACCCACATGGAACTACTCACTCCTGCAGTCTTTGGAGTCAGTGGTGGGGCTGATGGGATTTGGAGTGATTCATAAGAAGTGCTCACTACACGGTTAGAATGTTGCAAGGCAAAGATATGATTTAAGGTCAATATCATCTCAATAAATTATTGCGTTCAACAGATTTTAAAAAAGAAGATGACAAAAGTTGCACAATAGATTATTTATAACAATGAACAAAAAAAGAAAAAAGGAAGTAGCTGCTGAGGCTGCAACTTTGAGGGATTTGGTTCCTTGGTTTGGAGGTTTAGTGTCATGGTATAATTAGACTTCCAAGTTAATTGGCCTAATATAGTGTTTAGTACTTCTGTTTTACCTCCTAGTTCATTGTATACAGCACATGGTCTTAATACCTTATAAATGGCCATCTAAGTCATGACAATAAGCCTCTATTTGCCTGGGGAAACAGAGGAGAAGGAGAGCAAGAAATAAGAGGAGGATATGGAATATATGGTTAATTGCTTCCACAAACAACTGTCTGCTTTGAGACCAGACTGTGTGGTGCCCGGCTACCATTACCAAACATTGTGATCAAAGATATCATAGAATTATCCTGATCAAAAGGGGGAAATGCAGCACAGAATTTCAAATTCTCCTGGACTCAAGACTTTCTGGAGCCAAAGGGGCTAGATGAACCCTTGGAATTGTTACTTGAGCTAATCTTTAAAACTTAAACCAAAATCGCCCCCTCAAGTCTTTTTAAAAACAAAGTTTAGCTTAACTAGTAAAAAGTATCTGCTTTGAGCATTATGTTTTTTTAAGAACTATCAGCTATCAATATGGAATCAAAGTGAGGTCAGCAACTTGAAAGATTAGATAGGAACCTTAGGGGGCAGTGAGCCTATTTTCATGGGGGAGGAACAATGCAGAGTGGGAGGATAAGAATGGTGCACAACTTGAAGAAATTAATCAGTGTTGATGAGTTGTACACATAGAAAGAGTTGGACTAGCATCTGTTTTTCTGTATATGTTCTCAACAAAAAGGAAATAAAAGAAATTGACATGGAGTCAATTCCAACTCACAGAGACCCATTCATGCCAGAGAACTGTGCTTTGTAGGGTTTCCAGTGGCTGATTTTTCAGATGGAAATCACTAGGCCTTTCTTCTAATGTGCCTCTTTGTGAACTTCAACTGCAGCTAAATGTTTGCATAGGAGCTGAGTTCATTAACAACCTGCCCTACCCCCGCCCCCCAAAAAAGAAAATAAAAAGCAAACTCACTGCCGTCAAGTTGATTCCAATTCGCAGTGACCCCCTTTGGGTTTCTGAGGCAGTAAATCTTTACGGAAGTGGATTGCCCAGTCTTCCTTCCGCAGAGTAGCTGGTGGGTTTGAACTGCCAAACTTCTGGTTAGCAGAATCCACCCAGGAACTCCTAATTGGAAAATGTTGTTGTTGTTGTTAAGTGCCGTCGAGTCGTTTCCGACTCATAGCGACCCCATGCACAGCAGAACGAAACACTGCCCGATCCCGCGCCAGCCCCACAATCCCTGCTATACTCGAGCCCATCATCGCAGCCACTGTATCAATCCATCTCCCTGAAGGCCTCCCCCTCTTTCGTTGACCCTCCACCCTACCAAGCATGACATCCTTCTCCAGGGAATGGTCCCTTCTTACAACATGACCAAAATAGGTGAGATGAAGTCTGGCCATTCTTGCTTCCAAGGAGCATTCTGGCTGCACTTCCTCCAGGACAGATCTGTTAGTTCTTTTAGCAGTCCACGGTACTTTCAGCATTCTCCGCCAGCACCACAACTCAAAAGCATCAACTCTCTTCCTTATTCATTGTCCAGCTCTCACATGCATACCAGGCGATTGGAAATATCATAACTTGTGTCAGGCGCACCTTAGTCCTCAAGGAGATATCCTTGCTCCTCAGCACTTGAAACAGTTCCTTCGCAGTTGACTTCCCCAATGCTACAAGTCGTCTAATGTCCTGACTGCTGCTTCCGTTGACATCGATTGTAGAACCAAGCAACGTGAATTCCTTGACAACCTCAATCTTCTCTCCATTTATTGTGATGCTGCTCATTGGTACAGTTGTGAGGATTTTTGTTTTCTTTATATTGAGACGTAATCCATACTGCAGACTGTATTCTTCAACCTTCATCAGTAGGTGCCTTAAGTCATCCTCACTTTCAGCAAGCAAAGTTGTATCGTCTGCATATCTCAGGTTGTTAATGATTCTTCCTCCAATCCTGATACCACATTTTTCTTCATATAGTCCAGCTTCTCGGATTATTTGCTCAGCATATAGATTGAATAAGTGTGGAGAAAGAATACAACCCTGATGCACTCCCTTCTTGATTTTAAACCATGTAGTGTCCCCTTGTTCTATTCTATTGGAAAATAGAAAGGCAATTTCCTATGACATGGATACATACTCACTCAGCTCACAATAGGTAAAGCCAACAAGAGCTGAAATCATTGTAATCACTCTGTGAGAGCTTTCTGAAGGAGGTGGGGATTTCCAGGAAACTGTATACACTAAAAAAAAAAAAAAAAAGTTAGCATTTCAGCTATGGGTAGTAGAATTTTTCCATGACATTTCTGTATTTTTTTCAGATTACCTGTAACAGACATTGATTTTGCTTAATAACCAGAAAAATCATGATAAAATTATTATTAACAATGATTAAAACAAAACAAATTCATCCCTCATTACCTGGGTGGCCTCTGGAAATGACTCCATATTCCAATGTGTTTCTCTATGGCTTTGGACTGTGAATTTCTTCTCTACTTGTTTTTCATAACCTTTCAGAAATTTCACAGAAAAGATGTAGATGTGTGGATGTGTGTGTGTGCATGTGTGTGTGTGTTGATGTGTTTGTCTCTGCATAAAGGAGCAGACAATCCAAGAAAACAATGACATTTCCAATGCTGCTAAGGCCTGCCATCCATGAAGTTGGTTCTTTTTCATATGCCTGAGTTTAAATGATGGTTTGAGAGTAAAATCCATTACTGTATGCAGCACATCTCCAAAACAAAAACAGAGTCCATCCTGATGCATAGAGATCCCATAGAGCAGTAGAACTTATCCCTTGGGGTCTGCAAGGCTGTAAATCATGATGGTAGCAGACTGACATATCTTTCTTCTGTGGAGTGGCTAGGTGCTATGAAACCAATGACCTTTCAGTTAGCAGCCAAGTTCTTTAACCACTGCACCACCAGGGCTTGCTGTAGCACAGCTACCGATTATTTGAATTCAGGATATACTGTGAATAGACTCAGGTTTAGTTTTCAAGGTGTCTACTTAGCACTGTGATTGGCAACCCAACATTGCTTTCATGTTCCCCAACCACAAGTCTGTAAGGGACTTTGCCGCTTACCATCTGTTTGATAGTCAGGTTTCTAAGTGGCCCCAAAAGATGGTGATGGTTTGTAGCACTCGGACTTTTGAATTGCATTAAATACCAAGGTGAATTTTCTTTTTGGCTGACCTCTAAAGAACGGCAGAGGAGACTGATGTGGACATCAAGTGCCCAGCAAAGGAACCTTCAGGGATAATACCTGTTCTAGTCCCAGATGCCACTGTGACCAATTCAGCAGATGTGTCTTTCCTAGGAATAAAATGAGCATTCAGTGAAGATGGAATCAGAGAGTGATGATCTGAGGATCAGTGAAAAGGAAGGCATTGACCTTGGTGAGGTTTAAAAATGCCTTGCAAATAGCTGCCTGGAACAAAATTAAAGACATTTTAACATCATAAGCCTTGAAGAATGCAAACCATCACTGCTGCACACAGAAGAGTCAAATATATTGCTTTTATAGCTGTTATGGGTAGAATTGGGTCCACCCCCAAAATATATACTGTAAATCTGTAAATCCTAACCTCTATGCCGGTGATTATAAATTCCATTTGGGTATGACTTGTCTTGTTGTGTTAATGAGGCAGGATTGGTTTAGGGTGTGTCTTGAGTCCCTCTCTTTCGAGATATAAAAGAGAATAAAGGCAAGCTAGAAAGTGGAGATAGGAGAAGAGTGATTGCAGACCACTGTCCAGGAGCAGAGGCTCAGAAGTGACAAGGACATTTTTCCAGAGCCAACAGAGAGAGACAGCCTTCTCCTAGAGGCAGCACCTCAGATTCGGACTCCTTGCCTCCTAAACCGTGAGAAAATAAATTTCTGTTTGTTAAAGCCATCCGTTTGTAGTATTTCTGTTGTAGCAACACTAGATAACTAAGATAATAGCTGTGAAGCTTATGGTCAGAAGTGATATGAAATATAAGAAATGTGACAGTTTTATAATAATTTTATTCTTGCTCATTGTGATAATATTCATTTACAGCTTTACCTTTGAATATCATGAATTACATTAAGCCCTTCTCACTCCATCTTTGTCTTGTAATGTTAGAGGCTGTGGTTTTAATCTGAGGAATTATAGTAAATGCTACCAGCACAAGCAAACAGATAATGGTGTTTATGATGCCTGCTATTTGAAGAATTAAGGTTCTGAGTGAATTTGTCTTCCAGTTAATAAAAGTAATAGAGCTCCCACTGATATATAGCTGCTTCTTTCTTCCTATGTTGGCACTTTCTCTATCCTAGTCCCTTTATTAGTTGCTTTTTATTTGAGTCTATGTGTGTGGGGAGCTGAAATCCTATCTGTCAACTCACTCCTCTCTGGTATTTTTCTTATCTCTATTCTTCTTCTACATACCATATGTATACCCTTTACATATTTACTGTTTACTAAATGACACAAATTAGAATTCACACTATAGATCATCTGATTTAGCTATTTTGACTTCTTAGGAGTCGGATCCAACTTGATGGCAGTGGGTTTAGTTGAGGAAAGGCAAAGATACAAAGCTCAGTAACAGGAGATGGGACTGGAATCTCAGTTTCCTGACACCCATGCTAATAACAGCTAACACATTTTCCCTCCTCCTTCTAACACTTTGTGGTACTTTGGTGGCTTGCATGTTGCTATGGCATTGGAAACTATGCCATTGGCATTTCCAAACCATCAGGGTTACCCATTGCATACAGGTGTCAGCAGAGTTCTCAGGCTAAGACAGAGTAGGAAGAAGGGACTGGTGGTCTATTTCTGAAAATTAGCCAATGAAAACCCTATGGATCACTACAGAATATTGTCCAATATAGTGCTGGGAAGTGAGCCCCCTGGGTGGGAAGGAGCTTGAAATATACATGGACACATCAATGGACTCAAAGAGGCCAAGGATCATGAAAATGGTGTAAGACTGCTCAACATTTCCTTATGTTGTTGGGGCCACCATGAGTTGGAACAGACTAACAACAACACTTACTCAACATTTCCTTGGTGACAAGCCAAGTTCTAAGCATTTTATAGACATTAACTCTTTTAAGGATGCAATGCTGGAAGTGCTCACTTTTCTATGCCAAGAAATCTGGAAGACAGCTACTTGACCAACTTGTGAGGATAAAGACTTTTGCTTTGTTAAGCCTGACTCCATATTGTTAGAATGAGACTCCATTTTGACTTTAGTCTCAGCCCTATGCTGTTTACTAACTTGTTTTCCTCTGAAAGATAACCATCTGTTCCAGCTGCATCCTGTAAGATGTGACCACTTATGACAGTGAACACTGATGAGCCTTGTGACCAGACACCTGGACTTTGACAACGATAATCAGTGGTGCCATCTCCAAGAAGGAAGAACAGCCTTGCAGGCCATGCTGGGAATTTACAGAGGATATTCTCTACTAATCATCTATTGTTTTATCTGATTTTGAAGAAATGTTAATCGCTTTGTGTCCATGCAGTATTCCACTCCTTGTTTAGTGTAAAAACCTCTTTTTCGAAACACTCAACAGAATGGATGACTCTGAGTCGTTAAGACCCTGTCCATCTTTCATTGGTGCACCTCCTAATTAAACCCTCTCTCCTTGAACTCCTGTGTGGACTATTGGCTGTACAGCTCCAGGGCACACACCTTGCCATTTTGTGCATTACAAACTAACTGCAAGAGATCAATATTTGTGCCCATTCCAAAGTAAGGTGGTCTAACAGAGTGTGGAAATTATCAAATGATATAATTAATATCACAGACAAGTAAAGCTTTGCTGAAGATAATTTAAAAATAGCTGCAGCAGTATATTGACAGAGAACTGCTAGAAATTTAAGCCAGATTCAGAAGAGGACATGGAATGGGTATATCATTGCTGATGTCAGGTGGATCTTGGCTAAAAGCAGAGATTACCAGAAAGATGTTTACCTGTGTCTTGTCGAATATACAAAGGCATTTGACTGAGTGGATCATAACAAATTATGGATAACATTCTGAAGAATGGAAATTCCAGAACACTTAATTGTGCTCATGAGCAACCTATATTTAGTCCATGAGGCAGTCATTCAAATAAAACAAAGGGATACTGCATGGTTTAAAGTCAGGAAATATATGTGTCAGGGTTGTATTCTTTCACTATACTTATTCAATCTGTATGCTAACTAAGTAATCTGAGAATCTGGATTATATGAAGAAGAACACAGCATCAGGATTGGAGGAGACTCAATAAGAATCTGTGACAAGCAGGTGACACAAACTTTCTTGTTGAAAATGAATAGGACCTGAAGCACTTACTCATGAACGTCAAAGACTACAGCCTTCAGTATGGATTACACCTTAACACAAAGAAAACAAAAATCCTCACAACCAGACCATAAGCAATATCATGGTAAATGGAGAACAGATTGAAGTTGTCAGGGATTT
>NW_006922062.1:925293-925872 GCF_000298275.1 Orycteropus afer afer | reverse complement strand
CAGAAGAGGACATGGAATGGGTATATCATTGCTGATGTCAGGTGGATCTTGGCTAAAAGCAGAGATTACCAGAAAGATGTTTACCTGTGTCTTGTTGAATATACAAAGGCATTTGACTGAGTGGATCATAACAAATTATGGATAACATTGTGAAGAATGGAAATTCCAGAACACTTAATTGTGCTCATGAGCAACCTGTATTTAGTCCATGAGGCAGTCATTCAAATAAAACAAGGGGATACTGCATGGTTTAAAGTCAGGAAATATATGTGTCAGGGTTGTATTCTTTCACTATACTTATTCAATCTGTATGCTAAGTAAGTAATCTGAGAATCTGGATTATATGAAGAAGAACACAGCATCAGGATTGGAGGAGACGCAATAAGAATCTGTGACAAGCAGGTGACACAAACTTTCTTGTTGAAAATAAATAGGACCTGAAGCACTTACTCATGAACGTCAAAGACTACAGCCTTCAGTATGTATTACACCTTAACACAAAGAAAACAAAAATCCTCACAACCAGACCATAAGCAATATCATGGTAAATGGAGAACAGATTGAAGTTGTCAGGGATTT
>NW_006922062.1:922905-923463 GCF_000298275.1 Orycteropus afer afer | reverse complement strand
GCCAGCTATCAAGAGGATGTTACTTAGTTTATTTGTTCAGAAGTCCTGGGACACTGTATAAGCAAACTGTATGAACAAATTCATGTAAGCATAAGTTTTATGAAAAGACTAACCATTTGACAGTTGTGATGTTTTTTTAAATCTCTGATAAGGATGAAACTGTGCCTCTCTCTTCCACAAAGTTGTGTTGGAACCCTAACTTCTATAGTTGTGGATATAATCCTGTTTAGAAGGAGTTTTCCTCATTACGTTAATTATATCATACCCAAGCCACTCCTCGGAAGGAAGATGGGGCAATCTACTTCCGTAGTGATACTGCGTCGGAAACCCAAGGAGTGGTCGCTATGAGTCAGGTCTGACTTGATGGCACATAACAACAACAAGCAAACTGGATTCTAAATCTCAATACTTCGAGTTATAAAAAGAGCGGATTAGATGCAGAGACAACACATAGGATGCTTTAGGGAAAGAGGGAAGAGAGATGCTATATGTGAATTGTCCACAAGCCAAGGAACTAAGAAAGGTCTGGAAGTCCCATCAATGAAGAGATAGACATTA
>NW_006922062.1:906506-907284 GCF_000298275.1 Orycteropus afer afer | reverse complement strand
GGGATCGGGCAGTGTTTCGTTCTGCTGTGCATGGGGTCTCTATGAGTCAGAAACGTCTCGACGGCACTTAACAACAGAAACAATATATGGCATAAATAGACTATACAATAGCCAAAAGATGGAAACAACCTAGGTGTCCATCAACTGAGGAATGGATGACCAAACTATGGTAGATACACACAATGGAATACTATGCAATGCTAAAGAATTATGTAGAATCTGAAAAACACCGCATACTGTGGATGAACTTGGAGGATATTATGTTCAGGGAAATAAGTCAATCACAAAAGGACAAATATTGTATTAGTCTGTCATTGTAAAAGTTAAGGAAAGTTTTATCTATAGAGTGACATTTTCTTTGTTGGTTACTAGGGGTGGGACGGGAGGGGAGGGAAGGCTGTTAGATAGATATAGATAAGTATTGATTTGGATGAAGAGAAGGGCAATGTACCAAATGTGAGTGAGCAATATGGCAGCATTGAGGATGAGAAAGACATAGAGAGGTACATATGAACCCTTTTGTACATAGAGTACTGTGTTGTCAGTGAAAGCAAGCGTAGGTATATGGGTGGATAGATGGGTGGACAGGCTGAACTATTAGGTATGTCTCTGAAATGGGGAGTGTACCCAAGAACATACATAAGGTTGGCAGACAATGGTCCTATAAGTTTGTGTGAATGATCAGAATTCCCAGATGTATAGTAGAGTTGACAAGGAGAAGGTTGTGGTCACTGCTTGGTCACAGCCAGCTACCCAGAGGGATCGAGTAGTTGAACGT
>NW_006922062.1:898849-905114 GCF_000298275.1 Orycteropus afer afer | reverse complement strand
TTTGTCTTCTTAAGCTGCCCTTTGAAATCTTCTGTTCAGCTGTTTTATTCCATCATTTCTTCCATTCACTTTTGCCACTCTGCATTCAAGAGCAAATTTCAGAATCTTGTCTGTTATCCATTTTGGTCTTTTATTTCTTTCCTGTCTCATCAATGACCAGTTGCTTCCTTCATGTGTAATATTATTGATGTTATTCCACACCTCATCTAGCCTTTGGTCATTGGTTTCAGTGTATCAAATCTATTCTTCAAATGGCCTCTAAATTCAGATGGGGTATAATCAATGTCATTTCTGACTCTCATGGACTTGATTTAATTTTCTTCAGCTTCAACTTGAAATTGCATGTGAGCAATTGATGGTCTGTTCCACAGTCAGCTCCTGGTCTTGTTTTGGCTGAAGGTATTGAGCTTCTTCATCACCTCTTTCCATAGATGTACTAGATCTGATTCCATGCATTCCATCTGGTGAGGTCCATGCATATAGCTGCTGTTTATGTTATTGAAGAAAGGTATTTGCAATGAATAAGTCATTAGTTTTGCAAAATTCTATCATGTTACCTCCAGCATCATTTCTATCATCAATGCCATATTTTCCAACTACTGATGCTTCTTCTTTGTTTCCAACTTTTGCATTAAAATCATCAGTAATAATTAATACTTCTTGATTGCATGTTTGGTAAATTTCAGACTGCGGAAGTTGGTAAAAATCTTCTATTTCTTCATCTTTGGCTTTAGTATTTGGTGCATAAATTTGAATAATGGTAGTATTAACTGGTCTTCCTTGTAGGCATATGAGTATTATCTTATCACTGACAGCATTGTACTTCAGGATACATCTTGAAATGTTCTTTTTGATGATGAATGGGATACCCTACCTCTCTAATTTGTCATTCCTGGCATAGTAGATTTTAAGGTTGTGTGATTCAAAATGTCCAATATAGTCCATTTCACCTCACGAATGCCTAGGGTATCAATCTTTAGGTGTTTCATTTCACTTTTTGACAACATTCAATTTTCCTCCATTCATACCTTGTACATTCCATGTTCTTATAATTAGTGAATGTTTTCAGCTGTTTCTTCCCATTTTGGGTTGTTCCCCAATAAGCAAATGAAGATTCCAAAGCTTTACTCCATTCATGTCATTAAGGTTGACTCCACTTTGAGAAGGCAACTCTTCTCAGTCATAGTTTGAGTGCCTTCCAACCTGAGGGACTCTCTTCTGGCACTATATCAGACAATGTTTCATGGCTATTCATATTTTTCTCCAATAATATATCAGATAGTGTTTCAGTGTTATTTATAAGGATTTCAGAGGCTGTATTTTTTTAGGAGTTCATGGTCTCTTCCTTCTTCCAAGCCTGTCTTAGTCTGGAAGCTCCGCTGAAGCCTGTTCACCATGGGTGATTCTGCTGGGTTTTGTAATACCAGTGGCACAGTCTCCAGCCTCACAGCAACATGCAAGCCACCACAGTACAACAAACACAGATGAATGATGATGAATGTTCATAAGTGAGGGAATTTCCAGATTATACATTATGGATGATACAAAAGTTTCCAAAAATTTAAAATTTAGTTCCTGTGTTCAAGAAATAGACATACCCATTATGAAGACAAAACATAATGACATTTGTAAAGTCCCTCTTAATTATTTTTAATTCATACAAGGGTTAGGTTGGTTTCTGATAATTGTAAGCATTCAATATCTGTCAAAAGGTGAGAGAGCAAATGAGGGATAAATGATGTGTGCCATGTGGTCAGAAGGGGGGAGTTTTGGGAATAGATGTCATACAAGAGAATGGTTTGAGCTGAACTGTAAAAGATGGGGGAGTTTTCAATAGGCGCATCACTTGAGAAACAGAGGGAACATCTAATTTCAATGTTAAAACCAGATACCATGTAAATCACAGCAGGAACAAATTTCACTTCCTTCCATTTCCACTACCCATCTCTTTTGTGTTTCCCACCAAGAAAGCAGTTGCTAACATGGTTGGTATAATTCCAAAGCATACTTGGGGCCACACTCTTATTGCTGGCATGGTTACTGTCCTTAAAGGCAGGAATGGCATCTTTCTCTCTCACTTGTGATTTCTCTTTTCATACTATAAGCAAATTTAGGCAGGGGCGGCCACATTTAGTAACCATGGTTTTCTTGTTTTTCACTTTCTCTCACCATGTGCCTGGGTAGGTGTTATCAAATGAATTGTGTTTCCCAAAAAGAAATGTTAAAATTCTAACCCTGGCATTCATGAATGCAACGTTGTTTGGAAATAAGGTCTTTGAGTTATTATCAGTTAGGTTAGCATGAAGGTATACTGGACTAGGGTGGATCCTAATATCATCTGAGTGATGTCTTCTGAAACAGGAGAAGAGTCACAGGTAGACACAAGGGGAGATATAACGTGAAGATGAATCTAAAAACAAAGGAATGTCAAGGATTTCTGGGAGCAACCAGAAGCAAGAATAGAGACATTGAACAGTTTCTTCCTCAGAGCATTCAGAAGAAATCAACATACTTGATACCCTGACTTGGATTACTAGCCTAAAATATTGTGAGACAACAAATTTTTGTTCTTATAAACCACCCAGTTTGTGGTGATATTGTTATAAGCCCTAAGCAACCAAGATAGTCAGTGACTCAGTCCAGGGCCCACAGTCCATATTTGCTCATTATTCTTTTTGTCTCTCTCTTCTGTCTATCCTCCTCTGTCTTTTCACTGCCCATAGCCATGTCTGGGTACATTTGTCTCAAAATTTAGATTTGCAAGAAGAAGGAGGGAGTTTAAGATCCTGCTTAGGTCTCCAAGCAAAAGCAAATATTTAAGCCATTTACTGAGCTAAATGATATGAGGATCTTAAGCTGCTATTAATTTACTGGTTCTTTTATTCAAAACATTCTCAGCTGTACTTAGAATTTCTCTCTTGAGAATTTTATGGGGAAGCAAGGAATATTTTAAGTCATTGGCTATCAGAACTTTGTTCTTAGTCACCAGTATTCATATTAAAGTCTATCCTAAAAGAGAGTGTCTTACATGTGTCTTTGTTACATCAGTAGATGTAGAAGTACCAGGTGACTCAATTATAGCAGTTGTCGTGGTCTTAAAATAATCATCACTTTCTTTACATTATTTCTCTGGCATACGTGGTAATTTATCTGCTAAGTGATCAAAATGAGGTGTTTCTAATAGCTCTAGATCTACCAAATTACTGGGCATGTTGTGTGTGTGGTGTGTGTGTGTGCACATGCACATGCAGTAAGTATCCTGTGCCTCATACTGGTCAACATGATATAATCATATTTATATATCTGTTCTCTGAGCCTTGTACAAAGAGCTATGGTGGTGTAGTGCAGTGCCTAAGGCATTTGTCTGCTAACCAGAAGGTTGGTGGTTCAAACTCACCAGCCACTCCTCAGCAGGAAGACTGGGAGATTTGCTTCCCTAAAGATTTACCACCTTGGAAACCCAAAGTGGGTTGCTATGACTCGGAATCGACTCTATTGTAGTGAGTCTGGTTTTTGGCTTTTAAGCCTTGCACAATTCAATCTCTATGATCTCAGTCTTAAAGAAAAACTCCTTTAGGCCAACTTCATAGTTCTTTGCAAAGTTGGAAAATTTCGAAGTTGGAAAAGTAGATGCCAACTGAGCAGTATACGGAACAGTGTTTCTCAAATTGCTATCTGTGGTCTACCTGCATCAAAACCATCTAGGGCATTTGTGAAATACGCAGATTGTTTAACTTTAGCCTAAATCTACTGAACACACATCTTGGGATAAGATACAGGATCAATATTTTTAACATGCTCTGTTGGTGATTTGTACAACCACCCAAATTTGAGAACACATGACTCTAAGCTATATTTTGTTGATCTCAGAAAACTGACATAAATGTAGCCAAGTCTTGAGATCTTACAAAATTAGCTGAACTACAGCGATGATTCCTTTGGGACATGGAGGATGAAGAATCTACCTGTTCTTATTTGATAACTTTTCAATTAATTCTCTTCAGTCTACCCATAGTAAATCCATAACCATTCAGACAGTTCTGGCTCATGGATACTGGTCTGGTTCCCTAGTGCTGCTCTGACAAGAATATACCACAAATGGGATTGCCTTGACAAACAGGAATTTATCCTTACAATTTGGAGGTTTTAAGTTCAAGTTCAAAGTGCCAGGTTCTAGAGGCTAGGTGAAAGTCCCTCAACCTTGGGGTCCAGCTCTGACTCCTGCTCCCACCCCACTTGAGCTAGAGTTGTTTCTTCATTCAGACAGCTGCTGGCTGCTGAGGCTGAGAAGCCCCACAGTTGACAAATGAAAAGGCACAGTCCTGATGTTACCAAACCACATGGCAGGCCATTAACTTAAGCCCATTGTAAGTCCCAAGGTGCAGAGCATGGTAGTCTGCTGAGCAACCACATGGCTACATGCAGGGTCTAAGCATGCCATAGGATAAAGACCATTCCCATGGCTTCTCCTTATATACAGGAAGCAGACCATATCCCAAAGGCAGCTACTCAGCTGCTTGTGGTAGATCCCACCATGGAGTTGATTGCCATTCTCATCATGGGGAATAAATACCACCAGCTGCCCAGCCACTCAACCACGCCCAGCCAAGTTGGCACACAAACATAACTACCACAGATACCCTGTGCATTGCAGAACTGCTCATAATGTTTTCTTGGTTGTAAACTTCATGTAAGCAGATCACCAGACCTTCTTCCATGATGCTGCTTGGTGGGTTCAAACCACCAACCTGTAGGTTAATAGTCCAGAGTAAACTGTCGTACCCAGTGACCTTTAACTTCTACCATATCTGAAGTTTGATCTTTTGTTGTTGGTGATGGTAGGTGATGGTGACAATTTTCTTAATGTTTCCAGATATTAATTCTTTAACCACATCAGATTTAAAGGCAAGGCTATTGTCAAGTGTAGAATGGATAGGAGCTGATTTGTTACAATGGACGCAGTCCACAATTTCTCCAGCAGATATTGAAATATTTTAGGAAGACTTTGAGACATTTTGATAAATCCTGAAATAGTCCAGGTGAGTAAATCTAAATTCTTCACTAGTGGTTCATTGGTTCATTTCCCAAGGAAAAGTAGGTTCCTTTGACAGCAAAATGTCAGATGTATGTTAGTTTTCTGTCACCTTTATCAAATTGATTTGAAATCATATTTAAAAGTTAATCCAACACTCTATGTAGTTTGACCAAGATAATAAGATGTCTGCTTTCTATAATTCTTGATTCTTGAGCATATTGAAAATTGATTCACAGTGCCTTCTATCATCCAGCTTTATATTTAGTCATACTAAAATGCAGTGCTTTGGAAAGTAACAAGCAGATGACCAGCAGTTTGCAAAAGCCATGCCTTATTAAATGATATAATATATATCAAATACTCAACACAGAACCTGGCACATAGTAGAATTAGATTAAATGGTGTTTATTACTATTTTTCTTAAAATGTAATGAACTCTATCTTACTTCTTTTGCAATAGAGGGGACAGATCAACAGAAAATGAGAGGATAAATGGGTACATATGGAGAATTAAGCACTAACCTCATCACATGAAAACTGTAGAAAGTGAAGGATTTACATTTTTCCTAGGAGTCCTGGTGGTGCAAAAGTTAAGTTCCCAGCTGCTATCACAAAGTTTGACAGTTCAAATCCACCCAGTGGGTCCACAGGAGAAAGAACTGGCAATCTACCCCTGTAAAAATCACAGCCTAGAAAATCCTGTGGGGCCATTCTTCTCTGTCACAGGGGGTTACTATGAGTTGGAATCAACCTGAAGGCAGGCACCTAACAATAACATGTTTTCATTGGTTACCTCCATTCCAGTTTTCTGTTCTTCTGAGGCTTGTTCTCTATTCTGCATCTTATAGCTGTTGTTGTTATTGTTGGGTGCTGTCCAGTCAATTTTGACTCATAATGACCCTATGTACAACAGAACAAAATACTACCCTATCCTGCATCATCCACACAATATTTTTTGTGATTGACCCCATTGTTGCAGCCACTGTGTCAATCCATCTCATTGAGGGCCTTCCCCTTTTTAACTGACTCTCCATTTTACCAAGTGTGATATTCTTCTCCAGGGAATGGTCCCTTCTGACAACATGACCAAAGTAGGTGAGAATAAGTCTGGCCATTCTTGCTTTCAAGGAGCACTCTGGCTGCACTTCTTTGAGGACAGATCTGTTAGTTATTCTGGTAGTCCATGGTACTTTCAGTATTCTTTGCCAACATCACAACTCAAAAGCATCA
>NW_006922062.1:893527-894469 GCF_000298275.1 Orycteropus afer afer | reverse complement strand
TGATCTCTTGCTTTCTTCATGGACAATGTTCTTGATATCCTCCCACAATTCTTCTGGTTTTTGGTCGTTGGTGTTCAATGCATCAAATCTATTCTTTAGATGTTCTCTAAATTCAGGAGGGATATATTCAATATCATATTTTGGCTCTCTTGTCTCCCTTAGCTGTTGGAAACCCTTCCAACCACCCTTACCTGGATCCCTATGGCTAACTCCTTGATGTGTTCCAGTCCCCTTTGCCTTTTCTTCCCTCTCCCTGCTTCCCATCTTGCTGCTTCTGGGGGGTGGCCTGGGTTACCTCTCCTCACCTGGCTCCCTGCTGTTGAATCCTCGATCTGTTCCTATCCTCTTTCCCTTTTCTGTCCTTTCCCTGCCTTCCCACCTAGCTCCTTATGGCACATGGCCTGGGTTCCTTCTCTTCACCTGCATCCCTGCAGATGACTCCTCAAGCTGTTCCAGTTCCCTTTGCCTTTTTTTGTCCTCTCCCTGCTTCACACCTCGCTGCCTGTTCTTAAGTCCCTTTTTTTGTCCCCTCCCTGCTTCCTGCCTTGCTGCCTATTCTTAGGTCCCTAGAATCCGTATGAGAATGTTATCACTTTAAAATCCAAAATGGATGCCACTTATGAACATTCAAAATGGCTGCACCCTCCAGACAAACAAGAAGATCAGCAAGAAGAACAAGAAAACCTGCAATATCTGGAGATATTGCAATAAAAGGAAAAAAGGCAGAGAAGGAGAATAATGAAGAAAAACTGGGAAAAATACAAAAAGAAAAATAAGGAATGGGGTTACCCATGAGAAAAAAGAAGAAAAAAAAAATTGGAACCAGGAACAGGGAAAAGAAAAAAAAAAAGCACTAGGACCTGGGAGGGGAAGAATAAAGAATAGTAGTAAAAAGGACAAAAGTATTAATGATAGTAGTACTTTTAAAACAGACAAAAGCAA
>NW_006922062.1:890894-892462 GCF_000298275.1 Orycteropus afer afer | reverse complement strand
CAGATTGACTACATCTATGGCAAGAGGTAATGGAAAAGCTCAATATCTTCAGCCAAAACCAGGCCAGGAGCTGATTGTGGAACAGACCATCAATTTCTCATATGCAAGTTCAACTTGAAGTTAAAGACAATTAAAACAAGTCCACAAGAACCAAAATATGATCTAGAATATATCTCTCCTGAATTTAGAGGGGAGGGATATCATAGCTAATGTCAGATGGATTTGGGCTGAAAGCAAAGAATACCAGAAATATGTTTACTTGTGTTTCTTTCAGTATGTAAAAGCATTCAATTGTGTGGATCATAACAAATTGTGAATAACATTGAGAAGAATGGGAATTCCAGAAGACTTAATTGTACTCTTGAGGAACCTGTACATAGACTAGGAGGCTGTCATTTGAATAGAACAGGAGATATAGTGCATGGTTTTAAATCAGAAAGGGAATGCATCAGAGTTGTATTCTTTCACCATACTTATTCAATCTGTATGCTAAGTAAATAATCTGAGATGCTGGACTATATGAAGAAAAACATAGCATCAGGATTGGGGAAAAGCTCTAACAACCAGAGCTATGCAGACTACACAACTTTGCTTTCTGAAAGTGAGGAAGATTTCAGCACTTACTGATGAAAATTAAAGACTGCAGTCTGCAATATGTCTTACATCTCAATATAAAAGAAAACAAAAATTTTCACAACTGGATCATTAGAAGTATCACAATAGATGGAGGAAAGTTTGAAGTTGTCAAAGACTTCATAATGATTGGTTCTACAATGAACTCCTATGGAAGCAACAGTCAAAGACATCAAAAGACGTATTGTATTGGGAAAATCTGGTGGAAAAGATCTCTTTAAAGTGCTGAAGAGAAAAGATGTCTCCTTGAAGACTAAGACGCGCTTGACCCCAGCCATGGCATTTTCAATCACCTCATATGCATTTGAGAGCTGGACAATGAATGAGGAGCACCAAGGAAGAATTGATGTGCTTTTGGGATGTGGTGCTGGAGAAGAATGCTGAAAGTACCATGGACTGCTAAAAGAACTAACAAATCTGTCCTGGAAGAACTGCAGCCAGAAGCATCCTTGGAAGTGAGAATGCACAGACTTTGTCGGACCCACTTTGGTCATGTTGTCAGAAGTGAGTCTTCCCTGGAAAAGGATATCATGCTTGGTAAAGTGGAGGATCAATGAAAAGGGGGAAGGCCTTCAACGAGATGGATTGACAAGGTGGCTGCAGTGATGGGCTCAGATATAATCGGGATTGTTTGGTTGACACAGGACCAGGGAGTGATTCATTCTGCTGTACATAGGGTTGCAATGAGTCGGAGATGACTCGACGGCACCTAACAACAACAACAACAATGTCCTCCAAGTTCATCCATGTTATGACTTGTTTTGCTCATTATATATTATTCTTTTTTTAGTTTAATTTTATTTTTATTATTTATCTATCTATCTATCTATCTATTTATTTATTTATTTACTGTGATTTGGGTGAAGATTTACAGAGCAAATTCACTTTCCATACAGCAGTTCACATATACTTTGTCTCATGTCATTGACCACAGT
>NW_006922062.1:836955-867692 GCF_000298275.1 Orycteropus afer afer | reverse complement strand
TCTGTAGGTCTCCTTTTTTTTGGTATTTTCACGCAAATTCTTCTGCTAGTTGGGGTTTAGTCCAAATCTGCATCCTTTCCTTCAAGGCTCAGTGGTCCAAGATTATCTTCTGTATCTGTGTTAATTGGTTTCCCTTTTCTTTGTTGAAGAGTGTCTGTGCAATCCTTCTGCCTAGTCTGCCATCTTGCCCCGCCCTGATTTCAATTTCTTGACTGAACCCTAAGTGATCTTGAAGTATGGAAAGGCAGGCTGGGATCACATGCTTAGTGCCACCACATGGCTCCAGCTGATTTTTATTGTGGTCTTATCTTCAAGGTTTCCATCTTTTAATTTTCACTTAATGACTCCTACTCCATGCTTTTGCTTATTTAATTTCTTCACTTTGGAATATCCTTTCATTCTTCCTTAAGGTCTCATTCATATGCCACCGCCCTATAGAGAAATATTCTCTCATAGCTCTAGGGGTAAGTGAGATATGTGTATATTAGGTAACTCCATTCATTAGAGTTTGATTACAGAATGGTTCAGGGAGATGGAGATGAAATACAGACACTGCTTTCAAGGGGCTTTTGGTTTAGTGTAGGAGATAGATGATTAAACATGTAAACATAGAGACATGCATGTTCATGAATATATTCATATATCTCTCAGAGGTTGGCACAGTTTTGGTGCTCATAAAAATCTGCTAATGTGGTTTGATATGACATATATGAAGGAAATTATATGTAGTGAAATGCACATTGGAGTACTTGAAGCCATGAAAGAAACACTGTCACTTCCACTTTATACATTCAAAGTCCACATTATTATTTCATCAGCAGTAGAATAATGATTTGCCTAGTGTTTTGATCCCTGAGAGCCACTATGATTTCTTGTAGAAAAAACCAATATTCTGCTTCTTTCCTTTCTATATAAAATTTGACATTCCTTAGCTTAATTTCTTTCAGAAGACAACTCACAAAGCTCCATTTGCATGTGTTTTTAATGTACCTAGTTAATTCCCGGATTAGCATCTCCCCCACAGCTAAGGAAGAGAAATGCTAATAAGTTGGGATTATTGCTTCCTATCTCCATTTAGTGAAATGAAGTGTATATTCATGAAAGGTTTATATTGATGTTTTATTAAAACAAACAAACAAAAAAAAAGAAAGCAGCAAACGAAGATTATGACTATTTTTTAATACTTCTGTAGTGTCTGGCTAGAAACATGGCTACCTGCCAGAGATAGTCACTGTCAAAAACAAATACAATTCAGAGTTACTTACAGCATGATTTATTTAGAGCTCCCACTCTAAATTAATAAAATGTAGAACTTGAAACCTACTTTTCATTGGATGATTTTCTTTGTTTCTTGTTGGGGACTGACTCTTCATCTGGCAACCAGAATTCCCAGGCAATATCTATTGTATGCAGCAAAAACTCTACAACCATCCCCATTGTTGTTACTTCTATGCCTTCAACTCTTCACTTCCTGTTAATAATGTTGTCTTATCTTCTGCTTCCTCTTATCCTTAGTTCTTTCAAGTTGACATACCCCTTGAACCTTATCCCATCTACCTATGGCTATCTTTTTTTCATGCTGCATTTCCAGTCCATAAAGCAGTGCCTGATAGAGTGAATGCTCAATAAAGGTTTGTTGAATGAACACCAACTTTAATAAGTAATACTAGACAAGTTTTACAGAGCTTACTATGTATGAAGCTCTGATCTAATTCTTTACATGAATGCTTTCATTCACAGCAACCCAATGTGTTAGAACTGTTCTTAAACTCCATGTTGGAGATGACATACTGAGGCTGAGAGGATTAAAGAACATGCTGAAGGTCAAATAGATAGTAAGTATCAGAAGTAGAACTTGAACCCAAGTGTGTGGAGGACAAGCTTTTCCTCTTGTACTGATGTGCTCTGCTCATAGATTTGAGCACAAACTCCATGGCTTCTTTCATGGCAGGCAATGACCATTTTGGAAAGCCAACGTTGTATATTGAAGCGATGGTTTTTCTTTGTTATGGGAGTTGACCAGCTCAGTACTCAGATCCAGGGCCGTCATTTAATATATGGAGTCAGGAGAATGGTTCTTTTCTTGACAGTCTCATTGTTTTAGGGATTCATGCTGGCATCATTTACTTTGGTACTTTATGTGCTGGGGGGACGTGATCCAGACCAATCAATGGATTCCCTGACAGCAGAGGGTTCTTAGAAGCAAGAGGGCCATGGCAAAGCTTTGTTTGATGCATTCCCTCCTCCTCATATGCCTCCCATTAATTTTTGCTCCTGAATTAGAAAAGCTGGCTGGGGCACAGGCTCCATTTAGCAAAATGATGAACACAAACATTTATTGAGATTGTGCTTCGAATCAACAGGGTTTTCCTCAGATTGAGTTGCTGCCAATTATCCTCCATGCAATTATGACAATCCCAGAAGCAAGCAGATGGGGGAAGAGTTTTGTTTTCAAATGGAAGAGAAATCAATATGTAGGAAGGAAAGGTAGTTTGTTCATTTGAACAGACTCCAGGTGGCTAGTTGCCAAAAGGCAAAGAGCTGGGGAGCCAAGTCTGGCCCTGGATCAGTCCGACTGCCCACAAACCAGAGGAATTACGGAGACACAGAGTTCTGTCTCTACTTATCATGCTTGTCTGCCATCCACCAGCTTGGCTGTGAGAGTGGAGGCCAAGGGAGAGGCAGCCCACAGAGGCCCTCAGTATGTCAAGCTCCCGACCTTGACTCCATAGGAACACCAAATCCTGCTATTTTTGTTGTTCAAGGGTGACATGTTGGTTTGCTGTATTAGAAGAGAAAATTCAAGAAAAGTCATGCAAAAGCCCAAGCCATATGGCAATCCTCCTTGGACTGCTTTGATTATTTGGAATTGGACATAATCTGAAAGATATTTCTCCTTTCATAAGCATTAGCTTGTCTTTAACTCCTTGCTAGACTTTGCCTCTGAGATTACCAAGTATGAAAGGAAACAAGGTACTGTTGAGTTCTTCCCATAATTATTTCTGAGTGATTTTTTATTTATGACTACATGCTCCACCTGCTGTTAATTGTTGTTGTGTTGGCGTTATTGGGTGCCATCAATTCAGCTCCAACTCATAGTGATCTGACGTACAACAGAACAAACCACTTCCTGGTCCTGTGCCATCCTCACAGTCATTGCTTTGTTTGAGTCCATTGTTGCAGCCACTGTGTCAATCCATTTCATTGAAGATCTTCCTCTTTCTCACTGACCTTCTACTTTACCAAGCATAATGTTCTTCTCCAGGGAATGGTCCCTCTAGGCTTCATCAAAACAGTCAATGATGCCAATTCCAAGAGCATCACTGCTTACGGAGGATTTGTTCCCCCTTCGACAGAAAAACAACATTATCAAATTGAAATAAATCCATGGCACATGGTGTGTGGAAATGATATTCCTATTCACTTAGTAAATTAATTAAAGTAATACAGGTTTAACCAATACAGGAAATTCCCATGCAAAACTCAGCCCAATCTATAAACCAAATAAAGGTGGTATGAATTTTAGGTTTCATCCACAAAGCAAATAACCACTTGTGTTCCTGCTTCAAAAGAGTAACCCTTTTCTTTAGATAAATGGTGACAAGATGTTCATATGGCCTCAATGTTAGTCCCTGCTTAGGCACATTGTTGTTATTCTTGTTAGGTGCCATTGAGTCATCTCTAACTCATAGTGACCCTATGTACAGCAGAATGAAACACTGCCTGGTCTTGTGGCAGCCTCACAATCCTTGTAATACCTGAGCCCATCGTTGCAGCCACTGTGTTTATCCATCTCATTGAGGGTTTTCCCTTTCTTCATTGACCCTCCACTTTGTTATTGTTGTTGTTAAGTGCCGTCGAGTCGTTTCCGACTCATAGCGACCCCATGCACAGCAGAACGAAACACTGCCCGATCCCGCACCAGCCCCACAATCCCTGCTATACTCGAGCCCATCATCGCAGCCACTGTATCAATCCATCTCGTTGAAGGCCTCCCCCTCTTTCGTCGACCCTCCACCCTACCAAGCATGACATCCTTCTCCAGGGAATGGTCCCTTCTGACAACATGACCAAAATAGGTGAGACGAAGTCTGGCCATTCTTGCTTCCAAGGAGCATTCTGGCTGCACTTCCTCCAGGACAGATCTGTTAGTTCTTTTAGCAGTCCATGGTACTTTCAGCATTCTTCGCCAGCACCACAACTCAAAAGCATCAACTCTTCTTCGGTCTTCCCTATTCATTGTCCAGCTCTCACATGCATACAAGGTGATTGGAAATATCATGGCTTGTGTCAGGCTCACCTTAGTCCTCAAGGAGATATCCTTGCTCCTCAGCACTTGAAACAGTTCCTTCGCAGTTGACTTTCCCAATGCTACACGTCGTCTAATGTCCTGACTGCTGCTTCCGTTGGCATCGATTGTAGAACCAAGCAATGTGAATTCCTTGACAACCTCAATCTTCTCTCCATTGATTGTGATGCTGCTCATTGGTCCAGTTGTGAGGATTTTTGTTTTCTTTATGTTGAGATGTAATCCATACTGCAGACTGTATTCTTCAACCAAGCATGATATCCTTCTCCAAGGATTGGTCCCTTCTGACAACATGACCAAAGTAGGTGTGACAAAGTCTGACCATTCTCTCTTCCAAAGAGCATTCTGGCTGCACTTCTCCCAGGACAGATTTGTTAGTTCTTTTAGCAGACCATGGTACTCTTAGCATTCTTCTACAACACCACAATTCAAAAGCATCAACTTTTCCTCGGTCTTCCTTATTCATTGCCCAGCTCTCACATGCATAAGAGGTGATTGAAAATACCACAGCTTGGGTTAGGTGCACCTTAGTCTTCAGGGAGACATCTTTGCTCTTCAGCACTTGAAAGAGGTCTTTTGCAGCAGATTTGCCCAGTGCAATACGTCACCTGATGTGTCTTGATTGTTGCTTCCTTTGGTGTTGATTGTAGAGCTAAGTTATATGAAATCCTTGACAACTTCAATCTTTTCTCCATCCACTGTGAAGCTGTTCATTGGTCCAGTTGTGAGGATTTTTGTTTTCTCTATATTGGGGTGTAATCCATAATGTAGACTGCAGTCCTTAATCTTCATCAGTAAGTGCTTCAGTACATCCTCACTTTCAGCAAGCAAAGTTGTGTCATCTACATATTGCAAGTTGTTAATGATTCCTCCTCCAATCCTGATGCCATGTTCTTCTTCATATAATCCAGCTTCTTGGCTTATTTGCTCGGCATACAAATTGAATAAGTATGGTGAAAGGATACAACCTGGATTCACTCCCTTCTTGATTTTGACCCATGCAGTATCCCCTTATCCTGTTCAGATGACGGCCTCCTGATCTACTTACAGGTTCCTCATGAGTTTAGGCACATAAAGCTGTGTAATTTGGTAAACTCATTTATAATCTCTGAGTCTCTGAGTCTTGGTTTCTTCCTCCTGATTAAGGCATCACTCCCAAATTCTGGAATACATTTCACTAATGAATCCTGATGTGAGCCTTTTTTTATTAGAGGAAGAAAATAATGTACAAAATTTATCAGTGCACTTTTCTCTTCTTCTACTAAAAAAAGATTTCCAGAAAATATGATGATGAATTGACAAATGATCCCAACAATTGCATGCCTTTTACTTGAGTGAGGATCTCAGGGAGATACTGGGCTATGCAGAATGGAATCTGGCCATACAGCAACATGTACAAGATGGATAGTGTCTATTCCGATGGCAAGGAGAAAAAAGCCCAGGAAACCTCTTAGAGGCAGGAAGCAATTTTGGAAGTGCTGCAAGACAATGATATTGTTCTTGGTTTAATAGGTGATCTATCCCATGAAATAAAGCTGGAGGGCCACGTTTGTCTTGGTTAATAATGTCAGCAGAATGAGGAGGTTTAGCTGTAATAACAGTAATAACTGTGTCGATGTAACTGCTGGGGTTGAATTTCCATCTACAGCCTCATAATGTATAACCTTTGTTATGCTTCTACCTGTTGATTTTTTAAAGGCAAAATTGGCTCATCTGCTCTGCTCAGGGGAAAGAAGCTCAAATATTCCATTTTCCCTAGATAAATCAAGGTCTTGGTGGTGATTTAATCTTGCAACTATCCTTTTGGACTTGATTAATGTTGCAAAGAAAAAAGTTGGATATTAACACATGCATTGTAACTTTGATATTGAATTACGTGAATTTAAAGTTAGACATTTTTATTTACTTCTTTTTTTATCTTTCATCATCCTGTTTTTGTTTCTGTTTTTTTTTTTCCCTCATAAAATATATCTGATACCTGCCTGTTCTCTGTACGAAGTCTTCCTTGATAGGCCCTGGCAGAGTTAGTTATACCCAACTCTTGGAATGCATTTTTCTTATTACACATGTTGTTTTGCAGTACATTCTTTGAATTAGAGACTTGGTCTTGCTCAATATCTCTGAGTCTCTAATATCTAATGTGGAGCCTTGTAGGGGCTCAATACTTTTTACAAGTACAATTCAATCCTCTGTCTAATGCATTATTTTATTCCAAGTGTTTTCACAAGATATGCTTTCATTTTCTTCTTCCCATCATCAAATGCAGGGGCCAGGAGAGATAATATGACAGGAGAGAAAACTAAGATTAAGTGAGGTAGTTTGATTGTAAGTTGATCAAATTGCTCAAGATTCCCTAACTAATTAGTAGTGAACACATGGTCAGAGCTTTTGTTTACTGATTAGGAGTCTTGAGCTTGGGCCAACACACAGAGGGTTGGTAACTCCATGGGATACATGTGATAACAGGCAACTTTGTCATTATTTTCCCAGGCTACAATGCCCAGGCTCATTCAACACTTCTTTCTTTCCATATACCTCTTTCCCCGACTCATTTTTTTTCTCTTTCTTCCACTTTTATACCTTCAGCATCACTTTCTTTCACCCTACTTTTTCTTTTTCTCCCTTCATTTGAGACCTTAAGCCTGTCAGTGACACATGCAATGGTGCAAAGGGTTTCTGGCCCTGAGTTTGGAACTCTCCCAAAAGACTGGCCAGGCCAAAATGTGCCAAAGGATTGGACAATTTGTTATATGTATAAGCAGCTGTATCCTTTCACAATTGTGTCACTTAAGTTGTGTGTCAATTTCATTGGGCCTGATTTTGAGTGGTTGAGCAGCTGGATATAGTTATCCCCCATGATGAAACTGGTAATCAACTCCATAGTGGAATTTACTGGAGCAGCCAAGTAGCTACCTTAGGGATGTGGCGCATTTCCAATATCTAAGGAACAGTGTTCAGAAAGCTTTTTGCCAAGCTTGGACCTTGTTTGTAGCTCAGTCTTCATTCAACAGCCTGCCACGTTTCCTGCCAATCTCAGTACTGTCTCTGGACTTGAACTAGTGGTCTGCCATGTTGTTTGGTAATCTTGGGACTGTGTCATTTTATTTGTTGACCTTGGGTTTGTCAGCTTCAGCAGCCATCAGCTGCCTGAGTGAAGACATGCGCCAGCTCCAGTGGGCTGGGAGCAAGAGGCAGGGCTGAAGCCTAAGGCAGTGGGGTCTTCACCCAGTCCTTAGAGCTTGGTACTTTGAACTCAGACTTCTAGCCTCCTAAACTGTAAAAGGATAAATAATGTTTGTTAAAGTCATCCTCCTATTTGTGGTATTTCTGTCAGAGCAGCAGTAGAGGACAAAAACAAACCTACAGTGTTGTATCCTTTCACCATACTTTTTCAATCTGTATTCCAAGCAAATAATCTGAGAGGTTGGACTATATGAAGAAGAACTTGGCATCATGATTGGAGGAAGACTCATTAACAAACTGCAATATACAGATGAAACAGTCTTGCTTGCTGAAAATGAAGATGACTTGAAGAACTTATTGATGAAGATCAAAGACTATAGTCTTCAGTATGGATCACACCCAAACATAAAGAAAACAAAAATCTTCACAAATGAACCAGTTGGTAACATCACGATAAATGGAGAAAAGATTGAAATTGTCAGGAATTTCATTTTACTTGGATATGCAATCAACACACATGGAAGCATGGGTCAAGAAATCAGATGTTGTGTTACACTGGTCAAGTGAGCTGGAAAAGGCCTCTTTAATGTGTTAAGATATCACTTTGAAGTCTAAGGTGTGCCTGACTTGATCCATGGTATTTTCAATTGCCTCATGTACATATGAAAGCTGGACAATGAATAATGAAGACTGAAAAGTAATTGATGTCTTTGAATTATGGCATTGATGAGGAATTCTGAAAATGCCATGGACTGCCAGAAGAATGAACAAATCTTTCTTGGAAGATGTACAGTCAGAATGCATCTTGGAAGTGAGAATGGCCAGACTTTGTCTCATCTGCTTTGGTCTTGTCATCTGAAGGGACCATTCCCCAGAGAAGGCTGTCATGCTTGGTAAAGTAGAAGGTCAGCGAAAAAGTGGAAGATGCTCAACAAGATGGATTAACACAGTGCTGCAATGATGGGCTCAAGCATAGCAAGAATTGTGAAGATGGCACATGACCAGGCAGTGTTTCATTCTGTTGTAATAGGGTCGCTATGAGTAGGAGTTGGCTCAACAGTGTCTACCAAAAACAACATAACTGGCTTGCAAGGATTTATTGGCTTATGATCCACCTTTACATGGATGGGCTATTCCCTTCCACCCAGTAATTGATCTTTACTAGGATTGGCTGGGAGGCCAGCTCTGTGACTGATAAAAACTCTGGAACTTTGAGACTTAGATGGGCTTCTTGATCCAGGTATTAAGGAGAGGAGTGCATTGTTTGGACATGAGGTCCTGCACTGAGAATATCCTAGAAGAGCTGTCACACAGGTCATGGGCTATAATACTGAGCTGGTAATAGTTAAGACTGAGAGCAATGGTGGCAACCACAGCAAAACCAAGTGGCAGAGAAATTGTGAACAATTACAAGAATGACCTCCAACAGTAGTGGACAGTCAATCAACGGGGTGGAGAAGAGCACTTCACAGTAGGGGGTAGAAAATGGAGCTGGGCACATCTGGGAAGAAGATGACCAACAGAGCAGAGACTTGGGAAGACACTGTACAGGAGTTGCCCATGAAAGGATTTTTGCCTTAAGTGTTGTAACTCCAGCCTAACTCTGGCACTGGCCCAAGGTTGTTTCGAAGCTACTGTTTGAGGGCTGGACTGGTAAGCACTTGGGGCCAGAGCCAGCCAAGAAAAACTACAGAGAGAGGAAGAGAGAGAAAAAAAGAATGAACACAGTCATGCTTCTTCTAACCTGAACTGGTGATGCTCCTGCTAAGAAGGACAGAGATAAAGAAATCTGCTGACATATGGTTCATCGTGTGCCTGCCCAGGGACACAGACACAGACATGGATCATTTAGGAAGGGGAGCATATCCCATTTTAGACACAGTAGGTCCTCTCCTACAATCCTAAGCAGTGTCTTCATAGTGGTGGAGGGGATCAGTTCACCTCACATCTCTTCCTGTTGCTTACTCTTGTTGTTGTCTTTGTTGTTATGTGCCATTGAGTCAGACCCGACTAATAGTTACCCCTCCTTGGGTTTCCGAGGCAGCCCCATCTTCCTTCCGAGGAGTGGCTGGTGGGTTTGAACCTCCAGCCTTCTGTTTATCAGTCAAGTGCCTTAGGCACTACGCTTCCAGAGCTCCCTCTATAATCATAATCACGTTCAGTTGCTAAAACTTTGCAAAGTGACATTGTGTGTGTAACCAAATTGAATCAGACAGTAGACTCTTCATCCTAGCAGTGTCATGTGTGTATGTACCCATATGCTCATACACAAAGTTCATGTGCTGAAACCTATTGTTGTTGTAGTTGGATGCTTTCAAGCTGTCTCCAACTCATAGCAACCTTATGTACCAGCCTCACAATCCTTGCTATACCTGAGACCATTGATGCAGTCATTTTGTCAATCCATCTTGTTGAGGGCCTTCCCCTTTTTCATTGAATCTCCACTTTACTAAGTGTGATATCCTTCTCCAGGGAATGTTTCCTTCCGACAACATGACCAAAGTAGGTGAGATGAAGTCTGGCCATTCTCACGTCCAAGCAGCATTCTGGCTGCACTTCTTCCAGGAGAAATTTGTTCATTCTTTTGGCACTCCACGGTACTTTCATTATTCTTTGTGAACACCACAACTCAAAACGATCAACCCTTCCTTCTGTCTTCTTGATTCATTGTTCAGCTTTCACATGCATATGAGGCAATTGAAAATACAATGACTTGGGTCAGGTGTACCTTAGTCTTCAAGGAGACATCATCACTCTTCAGCACTTGAAAGAGATCTTTTGCAGCAGATTTTCCCAATGCAATACATTGTCTGATGTCCTGACTGCTGCTTCCATTGGTGTTGATTGTGGAACCAAGTCATATGAAGTCTTTGACAACTTCAATTTTGTCTCCATTTATTGTGATGGTGCTTATTGGTCCAGTTGTGAGGATTTTTGTTTTCTTTATGTTAAGGTGTAATCCATACTGCAGACTGTAGTCTTTAATCTTCATCAGTAAGTGCTTCAAATCATCCTCACTTTTAGCAAGCAAACTTGTGTCATCTGTGTATCACAGGTTGTTAATGAGTCTTCTTCCAATCCTGATGCCACATTCTTCTTCATATAGTTCAGCTTCTCAGATTATGTGCTCAGCATAGAGATTGAATGAGTATGGTGAAAGGATACAACCCTGATGCACTCCCTTCCTTATTTTAAACCATGCAATATCCCTTTGTTCTTTCTAAATGACAGCCTCCTGATCTATATACAGGTTCCTCATGAGTATGATTAAGTGTTCTGGAATTTCCATTGTTCTAATGTTATCCATGATTTGTTATGATCCACATAATTGAATGGTTTTGCATAGTCAATACAACACAAGTAAACATATTTCTGGTATTCTTTACTTTCAGCCAAAATCCATCTGACATCAACAATGAGATCCCTCATTCTACATCCTCTTCTGAATCCAACTTGCATTTCTGGAAGTTCCCTGTGAATATACTGCTGCAACCATTTTTGTATTATCTTAAGTAAGATTTCACTTAAGTGCAACATTAATGATATTGTTCGATAATTTCCACACTCTGTGGGATCACCTTTCTTTGGAATGGGTACAAATGTGGATCTCTTCCAGTCAGTTGGCCAGGTACCTGTCTTCCAAATTTCTTGGTGTAGCTGAATGAGTGCCTTCAGCACAGCATTCATTTGTTGACACATCTCGATGGCTATTCCATCAATTCCAAGAGTCTTGTTTTTCTTTTCTTTTTTTTTTTTTTTACTAATTCCTTCAGTGCAGCTTCAAAGTTCTTCCTTCTATACTATTGGTTCTTGATCATATGCCAGCTTCTGAAATTGATGAACACTGACTAATTCTTTTTGGTACAGTGATTCTGTGTATTCCTTCCATATTCTTTGATGTTTCTTGTGTCATTCAATATTTTGCCCATAGAATTTTTCAATATTGCAATTTGAGACTTGAAGTTTTTCTTCAGTTCTTTCAGCTTGAGAAATGCTGAGTGTGTTCTTCCCTTTTGTTTTTCTAACTCCATGTCTTTGCACATTTCATTATAATAATTGACTTTGTCTTCTTGAGCTGCTCTTTGAAATCTTCTGTTCAGCTCTTTTACTTAGCTGAAATGATGACATGAGTTTCTGTGGCAGTCCTAATTGTATAGATTCACCTTTCTCAAACTTGGGGCGTTGGAATTGGGAGTGTTGGAAGCCTCAAGGTAAGTAAGCAAATCAAAATTGAATGAGAATATACTAGATACTGTAAGGAGTGCACGCTTAGTGGGGAGAGGCATGGATGGTGAATGCTATGGCTTTCGAGGACAGTAGCTCATTGTAGAGGCCTGGGGAGAATATGTGGATGGGGAGAATTTTCCATCAGGCCTTAAAAGATATATAGCTGAATGGTGAGGAGAATGTGCTTGGATTTGAATCTTACCTTCATCAGTGTCATCTAAGTGATGTTGGACAAAATAAATACCCTTTTACAGCCTTAGTTTCTCCATCTATACACTGAGGATGATGATAATGATGATAATTATGCTATCTCAGGTCTCATCCTCAGGTTGTGAGGATTACAAAAGACAATGAAATTAAACTACACAGAACAGCATCTGTCTCATTGCCAGTATGCCATTGGTATTAACTGTTACTCTTAAAGTGCTAATTTTACATTATTTTATTTTTATTCACACACATAGCTACATTATGGAGTATAATGTAAAATCCACTTGAATTTCTGTGGTGACGCTTAAATGCTGCAGGAGGGTTTGAACTGGTCAAGGGCAGCTTCAGGTGAAATCTCTGTCCATTATCCTCTGCCTTCAAGGGCATTGCTTCCATGGAATGGTTTGAGAGGCACAGATTGTAGTGGACAAATCACAGCTAAAGTGGATGAAGGGGATTTTGCAGAGTTTCTCTGGATTTAATGAAAATATTAATCACTACTTTGAGAGAGAAGATACCTTCATATTGAGTACACTGACCACCAATACTTTGACATATTGGCAGTCATTTTAGTCAATAGAAGCAAAAGGCCATTAAAAAGACAGGAAAGGAAGAAAAGACCAAAATGGATGTCAGAAGAAACTCTGAAACTTGCTCTGGAATGGAGAGTAGCTAAAGCAAATGGGAGAAATGAAAGGTTAAAAGAGCTGAAAATGAAGATGACTTGAAGCATTTACTGATGAAGATTAAAGACTACAGCCTGCAGTATGGATTACATCTCAATATAAAGAAAACGAAAATTGTCACAACTGAACCAAAAAGCAGCAACATGATAAATGGAGAAAAAATTGAAATAGTCAAAGATTTCATATCACTTGGTTCCACAATCAACATAATGGAAGCAGCAGACAATAACTCAGACATCATAATGCACTGGGCAAATCTGCTGCAAAAGACCTCTTTCAAGTGCTGAAGAGCAAAGATATCTCCTTGAAGACTAAGGTGTACCTAACCCAAGTCATGGTATTTTCAATTACCTCATATGCGTGTGAAATCTGGACAATGAATAAGGAAAACTAGAGAAGAGTTGATACTTTTGAGTTGTAGAGTTTGTGAAGAATAATGAAAGTACTAAGGCCTTCCAGAAAAACTAACAAATCTATCCTGGAGGAAGTGCAGCTGGAATGCTCCCTGGAAGTGAGAATGGCCAGACTTCATCTCACCTGCTTTGGCCACAGAAGGGACCATACTTGGTAAAGTGAAGGGTCAGTGAAAAAGGGGAAGACTCTCAATGAAGTGGATTGACACAGTGGCTGCAACGATGGGTTCAGGTATTGCAAGAGTTGTGAGGCTGGTGCAGGACCAGGCAGTGTTTCATTCTGTTGTACACTGGGTCCATATGAGTTGGAGCCAACTCCATGGCACCTAACAATAGCACAACAATGCAATTACCACCACCCCCATAGCTTCACACAGTGGCCTTGCATCTAAAAGCTAAATGTGGAGCATCTAAATCCTGTGTTCACTCTCTGCCTCTTTGCTTCCTTATAGAGTTGCTAATAAAACTGCAAACATATTTTTATATCTACCAGTATGACTGGTACCATCTTCTTCACCTTTAAGGAGATCTGGTGGTGCTGTGCTTAAAGCATTTGGCTGCTAACCAAAAGGCTGGCTTTTCAAACCCACCATCCACTCAGTGGGAGAAATATGAGACAGCCTGTTTCCATAAAGATATACTGCCTTTGAAACCCTGTGGGGCAGTTCTACTCTGCCCTAAAAGGTAGCCATGAGTCAGAATCAACTCAATGACAGTGGATTCTTCACCATTGGGATAACCTAGCTAGACTTGTCTACCTAGTTCAAGGCTCTATCTATCCATCCCACTCTACTTCTCTGTCCCCAAATCTAGCTTCATCTCTGCACCCAAGGAGACGTTGAAAATATAAACCTGTGATAAGCAACCAACGAGAGACAATTCAGGTAATATATTACATCCTTAAGAAAACATATGCCCTTTCATATGAGGGCAGTTGTTATTTGGTGGTAAAATTCTTGCCTTTCATGTTGGAGACCAAGTTTGATTACAGTGACCAATGCTTCTCAAACTCTGCCACCATCCATGTATCAGAGGATGCTTGTGTGTGCTCTGATGCTGAATAGATTAAGATAGACCAGGAAGAAAGGACTGGTGAACTACTTCTGAAAATCCAGCAATGAAAGCCCTGTGGATCCCAATCCAGTGAGCACAAGGTTGCTATGAGTTGGCACTGACTCAACAGCAGCTAATAAAATTAGTAAAAACATGTATTTTCAGAGTCTAGGCCATAAGGAAGTATCTCCTCCAGAATGTCCAGACTGAACATTCACTCTGTGAGGCTCTCATCTCACTGTCAAGTGAACGGTGCTCTGTCATTTCTAAAGGTCTACTTACCAATGGAGTTGAGAGTATGGGTTTTAGAATCAGTCACAGAGCCCTCCTCAGGATTAGTTGTATGATCTCAGGCAACTCAACTTCTTTGACTCATGGATTATTCATAAAATGTAAATTATTATTAATTTACACTGGTATTTTTCTTTAACCTTCTGAATTTTGGGTGGAAGATTAAGGAATATAATGTAAAATGCTACCACATAATCATACCTGGATATGTTGTATCCAGATGTGATTAAATTTTTATCTAAATAAATTACTAATTATATTTTTCCTCAATCTTGGATTGTCTTCTCTCTTCAGTGTCTAGCTAAAGCTAACCTATCCTTGAAGATCGATCTGAAATTTCTCCTCCCCCACAATTTCTCTCAGAATCTCTACGAACATTCAGTGTCCTTTGAAATCCTAGCATAAACTATCTTTGTTGTTGTTGTTGTTATGTGCCGTCGAGTCAGACCCGACTCATAGTGACGCCTCCTTGGGTTTCTGAGGCAGTATCACTACGGAAGTAGATTGCCCCATCTTCCTTCCAAGGAGCGGCTGGTGTGTTTGATCCTCTAGCCTTCTGGTTAGCAGTCAAGTGCCTTAGGCATTATGCTACCAGAGCTCCCCTTAAAAAAAAAGAAAGAAAAAAAAAAAAGCCAAACTCACTGCCGTTGAGTCAGTTCTGACTCCTAGTAACCGCTCCTTGGGTTTCCCAGGCGGCATCTCTATGGAGGTAGATTGTCCAATCTTCCTTCCGAGGAATGGCTGGTGGGTTTACCCCTCACTAATCATGTGCTGTCTCATGGAATCAGTTACAGTGTCATTGACATTTTTGTCCTATTGTCTCTGTTGCTGTTGTTGTTGGCTGCTATTGAGTAAGCCCTTGACACATGGTGACTCCATGGACAAGAGTACAAAACACTGCTCAGTCTCACTCCATCCTCATGATAGGTTTCAGATTGGACCCTTTCAATCCATAGAAGTTTCATTGTCTGATTTTTGGACATAAATTGCCAGGTCTTTCTTCCTAGTCTGTCTTAGTCTGAAAGCTCCATTGAAATCTGTTCAGCATCTCAGCAAAACCCAATACTCCACTGACAGATAGGTGGTAACTGCACATAAGGTGCATTGGACTTGAATCAAACCGTGGTTTCCTGCATGGACGATGAGAATTCTATCACTGAAGGACCAAAGTCTCATTTTCTTGGCTACATAAAATTCAAACGTGTTTGAGTATCTATGAGGTGAAGCACTCCATACAATGCTCTGTGGGATCCCTGCCTCAAGGAACTCATGGTCTTGGAATCATTTTTGCTTATGCTGATATATGCTCAGTGCTTTCTACTGGCTTTCCCATACATCTTTGTATTATTTTTTTCTCCACATTTCTATGCTCGTACTCTTTGAGGAAGGAGCCCTGGTGATGCAAAGGTTAAGCACATAGTTTGCAGAAACGGAAAGTTCAATGGTTCAAACCCACCGTTGCGCTATGGGAGAAAAGACTTGACAATCTGCTCCCATAAATATTTCAGCCTAAACTCTAGGGGGCAGTTCTACTCTGTCCTACAGGGTCCTTATGAGTCAGAATCAATTTGATGGGAACTAACAACAACAACTCTGTGGAGGGCAGGGAAGAGCTCAATATCCCCATTTTATAGATGAGCAGACTGATCACACAGAAGTGAAATAAGTTGTGCTAGATGACATGGCAAGTGTAGTGGTGGCGATGATGATGCTGATGCTGATGACAAATGACAAGTCATTGCTTTCATAGACTCTATGTTTTCGTGGACTCTTCTTAATCAGTGAAGTGAAATTTCCTAGGGAAAGTTCTGGAAAAGTTTTTTCCAGTCCAGGTTAGACTTCAGCTGATGTTTTGGTTCAAGTCTATCATTTCACCACCATGATATGAGAGTGAAAAGTCCAGCAGAGGCATCTGCCAAAGATTCTAGCCAAAATCTGACAGTAACGTTTTGAAAATCCAGTTCTGATGCTGATTTTATCCATAAAAACAACTATAATATCATGGACCATTGCACAGAAAGAAAGAAGGAAGCTGGAGAAAGATAGTGGGCAGCAGGGAACACAGCAGGAAGCAGTTGTGATGAAACATGTTTGCATCCAATGCCTTCAGCCTCCCCTTGTTGAGCTGGTATCGATGGAATTCTTCTGTCTCAGTATTCAGGGTTTTGCTCTTGACTAATATCAGACACTTAAACCTTTGTTTCAATTTAGGTCAAAATTACTCAATCAGAACCCTGAATTGATGTGTAAATTTGTCCCTAGGGTTTTACTCATTTTGGAATAAAGGCTTCATGCTTCTTAAAAGAATTTTAGGCATTAGTGAACAGGCTTCAGAGGTCTTAAAGGTGGGGGTTAACAAGCAGAATTTCCAAGTATTATTCCAAGAAAATATCATGCATATCAATCAAATATCCTCTTCAACTTCCTCTTTGAGATTCAATGCTTGTAATACTCTCTGTTATTCAACCGTCTGTCTCCTAATGTGTCATTTGTGAAGGAATAGAATAGAACTATGTTCTCCTAGGTCTATTTAGTACTTACATCTTAGGATTCTTGGTTCCCTTTTCCTTTGTATCTTCTCATTATCCTTTGCACATCCCCAAAACCTTCATGTTTATATTATTATTATTATCTTAAATTATCGTATGTCGTTGTCAGTTATCCTTGAGTCAGCTCTAAAACATGGCGACACTTTGTGTAGCAGAGCAAAACATTGTCTGGTCCTGTATTATCTTCATGGGAGCTCTGGTGGTGCAGTGCCTAAGCTAACCAGAAGGGTGGCCCACTAGCCACTCCTTGGAAGGAAAGTTGGGGAATCTACTTCCATAGTGATACCACCTTGGAAACCTAAGGAGGTTTACTCTGAGTTGGATCCGACTTGATGGTGTACAATTGTTGGTATGCTAGAGTTCATCGTGGCTGCCACTGTGTATGCTGAGTGCTGTCCAATACAGGGGGCACATCGGTCAGCACTACATCAGACAGTTTGCTTGTGGGAGCTCTGGTGGCATAGTGCCTAAGGAACTTGACTGCTAACCAGAAGGCTGGCGGTTCAAACCCACCAGCCACTCCTCGGAAAGAAGGTTGGGCAATCTACTTCTGTAGTGATACCAGTTCAGAAACACAAGGAGGGATCACTATACGTCTGGTCCGACTCCAGGGCACATAACAACAACAACATTTGGTTGTGATCCAGAGGATTTTCATTGACTAATTTTCAGAAGTGGGTAGCCTAGTCTGTCTTAGTCTGGAAGCTTTGTGGAAATATGTCCACTATGGGTGACCATGCTGGTATTTGAAATACTGGTGACATAGCTTCCAGCAACATAGCAACTTGCAAACCACCACAGTATGACTGCTCTCCTTAACTTCCTCCACTCATATCCTCTGTTGACCATATTTCATCCTGTAAACCTTAACCAATATCTGTTGAACTCCTGCACCTATGGAAAGATAACAAATTAGTTCATTATCTTTTCCCTCTGTTTCCTGTTCTAGCTTTTTTTTTTTTTTTTTTTAATTAGGAAGATAATAATCATTAGTTTGTCTATTGTTTACCCTTGTAACTTGAAACACTGTACTTGAACTTCTATTTCTTGGTCTATCAACTCTAGTAAGATGAAGTATCTTATTTTTATTTTAGACACCACTGGAATAAAACTCTCTCTGCTGGAGACATCTTGGTAAAAGTCCAACCCTAGCTTTCATACAATAGGATTAGTACATCCAGGAAAACTACCTGTGACCAGGTTGGCAAGAAAAAATTGGGGACAAAGATACAAAGTAGTATCATACAAGATTTAGTAAACTTAAAACTGATAAACTCAGGGAAAAAAAAAAAAAATCAACATGATAAACAGTAATTGGGAAAATCACTCACTTAAAAAGAAACACTATCCAACAATTAGCCGAATTAGCACCTCTATTGATTCTTAGAAGTATTTTCTCTCATTTAACCTACTCAGATCAATTAGCTTGGCATCTGCCTCCAACTTCATATATCAACATAACTGTTTTCTCCCCACTCTAACTGCTACTTAGGAGATAATGGTAGAGGTGGACTATTTTACAAGACAATAACATGGGTCCTGGAGAAATAAATCCAGAGACAGAAGGAAACAGATCTATTTCCAAAGAAAGTGGTACATCCCTCCCACAGCACCTAATACACTAGTGGTTAAACAATTAAATTTATTTTTGGATACAAAGTTAATTACTTTGAAAAGTCACTGATACTGCCATTGACAAATACTATCCTTAAAACCCTTAGAAATAACAAGGTAGTCACTCAGAAGAGCTAAAATGGCAACATTTGACATTTGTTATTGCAGGGATTATGGTCTTCCTGAGAAGCTACCTGATCTTTCTCATCTTAATTGAACATTATCAGGGCAGGCTTTAGAAGTTACCTGGAGGTGGAGACGGAGAAACCCACAATTTTCCTTGTTAGGCCCAGTGAATATTCCCCAAATGACTTTTCTCCTTGATTAGCTGTCAGGCATCTTTCCCTGAATTGTCAAATCCCTTGATTTTAAAACATATTTAGAAGTTAGGCTGGACCCAAATGTCAAAGATCAGCACCATAGTGGTTGATGAGTGAACTGAAACTTGGTTCACTTTGTTCAAAATTTAGATCCCTGTTAGAAGCCAAGGCTGAAAAACAATAGAGCAGTTGTTGAAGACATAAATTATAGCATTAAAAATAGTGCCTTCAAATGATATTTTATGATAATGAAAATACTTACAATATATGCATTACAGTTGAGTTGATTTCAACTCACAGTGAATTCATACGTAGAAGGGTAGACTCTGCACAGTGGGGTTCGCAGTGGCTGACGTCTTAGTTGATCCCCAGATTTCCCTGGTTGATCACCAGGCTATTCTTGGAAGACCCAAACATGCAACTTTTCAATTAACGGCTGATAGCATGAATTGTTTGCGCCACCCAGGAACTTCTCACACTAAATATTGCTGTTGTATTCCATTGAGTTGATTACTGACTCACAGAGATCCCATGTGACAGAATAGAACTGCCCCATAGGGTCTTCTAGGCTGTGATATTTATGGGAACAGATCAGGAGGTCTTTCTCCCATGGAGCCACTGGGGAGTTCAAACTGGTAACCTTAGGATGAGCAGTCAAGTGCTTAACAAGTGTGCCACCAGGGCTCCTTCAAAATATATGAAAACTATTGCTATCAAGTCAATTCTGACTCATAGTGACCCCATAGGCCTGTCTATTATTTGGCTGAATGTTGAGTAACAGGGGTGAGAACTGATCCTGGCTTGAAGGGTATCTAAGGGCCATAGTCTTGGGGGTTCCACTAGTCTCCACCAGACCAATAAGCCTGGTCTTTTTTTTTCTTTTCTTTTCTTTTTTAAGATTTTGAGTTTTGTTCCACATATTCTCCGAGTCTATCTGGGAACTCCTATTGTGATCTCTTTCAGAATGGTCAGTAGTGATAGCCAGGAACCATCTAGTTCTTCTGGTCTCAGGGTCATAGAGGCTGCGATAAAGCTATGAAGACAGGAAGGGACTGGAAGAAAGGTTGAAGGGAAATGGCAAACACAGAGAGGATGTGGGAAGAGGGCTGTTACATTGTGGGGACTGCAGTGAACGTCACAAAGCAAAATGTGTGTGTATTATTGAATTGAAAACCAATTTGCTCTATAAACTTTCACTCAAATTACAATTTAACAATGAAATAAAATAAAAAATGAAACAAAAAAACTGCCATGAAGGCTCTGTCTTAATACAAAACAAACACAACAATGCACTGCTGTCGAGTCGGATCCGACTCGTAGCGACCCCTCCTTGGGTTTCCAAGGTGGTATCACTACGGAAGTAGATTGCCAGCTTTCCTTCCGGGGAGTGGCTGGTGGGTTTGAACACCCAGCCTTCTGGTTAGCAGTCCAACGTCATAGGCACTACGCCATGTGTCTCAGTACATAGTTAGGTGTAAAACAGCAGGAAGCAAAATTACTCTGGGAATTGAATTCTGTTTAAAACGTATTAAGTATTGGCAGGAGAAAAAAAAAAAGGGTGGAAGGAAATAAGTTAGTTTACCTTAGAGTGGAAGGAAATAAGTTAGTTTATCTTAGAGTGGAAGGAAATAAGTTGGTTTATCTTAGAGTGGAGGAAATAAGTTGGTTTATCTTAGAGTGGAAGGAAATAAGTTAGTTTATCTTAGAGTGGTAAGTTCATAGATGGTTTCTAGTTTTTTGTTTACGCTTCTCTGCATTTTACAAGCATTCATTTTACATTGACTCATTTAATATTTAATTTTAATCATCATAAACTATTTTTAAATAATTAAAAGAACACTAAAATTTTGTTTCTTTGAGCCTCGATTTTCACCAATGCCTTCAGTTCTTGTACTTCTTCCTTCATTTCCATTGATTCTTGATCGTATGCTACCTCCTGAAATGGTAGAAGGTTGACCAAATTTTGGTACAATGACTCTGTGTATTTCATTCATTCTTTTTTTTTTTTTTTTGATGCTTCCTGTATCTCTCAATTTTGCCTATAATTCTTCAATATCACAACTCAAAGCTAGAACTTTTTCTTCAGTTCTTTTAGCTTGTGAAATACTGAGCATATTCTTCCCTTTTTGTTGTCTAACTCCAGGTCTTTGCACAGTTCATTATAATACTTTACTATGCCTTCTCAAGCTACACTTAGAAATCTTCTATTCAATTCTTTTATTTCATCATTCATTTCTTTCATTCACTTTAGCTACTCTCCATTCAAGAGCAAGTTTAAGAGTCTCTTCTGACATCTTTTTTGGTCTTTTCTTCCTTTCCTGTCTTTTTAAGGACATTTTGCTTTCTTCATGCATGATGTCTTGATGTCATTCTGCAATTTCTCTGGTTTTCAGTCATTAGTGTTCAGGGCATCAATCTATTCTTGTGATGGGTTCTAAATTCAGGTAGAGTATACTCAAGGTCACACTTTAGCTTTTGTCGACTTCTTTTAATTTCTTTGGCTTCAACTTGAGCTTGCAATTGATGATCTGTTCCACAGTCAGCTGGAGCCTTGTTCTGACTGATGACATTGAGCTTCTCCTTTGTCTCTTGTTATAGATATAGTAAACTTGATTCCTGAGTATTCTATTGGTGAGGTACATGTGTATATTCACTGTTTATGTTTATGTTGTTGTAAAAAGATGCGACCCTGGAAGTGCTCACTTGTCTATGCCAAGATTTTGGAAAGCAGCTATCTGGCCAACTGACTGCAGGACACACATATTTATGCCCGTTCCAAAGAAAGATGATTCAACAGAATGCAGAAATTATTGAACAATATCATTAATATCACAGACAAATTTTGCTGAAGATAGAGTAAAAAATTGTTGTAGCAATACATTGACAGGGAACTGCCAGAAATTCAAGCCACATCCAGAAGAGAACGTGGAATGAAGGATATCAGTGCTGATGTCAGATGGATCTTGGGTGAAAGCAGAGAATACAAGAAAGATGTTTACTTGTATTTTATTGACTATGCAAAGGCATTTGACTGTGTGGATTATAACACAGTATGGACCACGTTGCAAAGAATGAGAATTCTAGGACATTAATCACGTTCATGAGGAATCTACCTCTACATAGACCAGGAGGCAGTAGTTCAAATAGAGTAAGGAGATAATGTATGGTTTAGAATCAGGAAAGGTATGTGTCAGAGTTGCATCTTATCACCACACATGTTGAATCTGTATGCTGAGCAAATAATCTGAGATGCTGAACTATATGAAGAAGAGTGTGGCATCTGGATTAGAGGAAGACTCATCAACAACTTGTGTTATGCAGATGATACAACATTGTTTGTTGGAGGTGAAGAGAACTTGAAGCACTTCAGTAGAGTTCAAAGACTACAACCTTCAGTGTATATAACACCTGAATATAAAGAAAACAAAAATCTACACAACTGGACCAATAAACAACATCATGACAAATGGACAAAAGACTGAAGTTGTTAAAGATTTCATTTTACTTGGGTCCACAATCAATGCCCATGGAAGCAGCAGTCAAGACATCAAATGATGTATTGCATTTAGCAAGTCTGCTGCAAAAGACCTCTTCAAAGTGTTAAAGAGCAAAGATGTCACTTTAAAAAGTAAGTTGCCCTTGAAAAGCCATGGTATTTTCAAGCATGACATTATTGAGCATGATATTCTTCTCCAGGGACTTGTGCCTCCTGATAATCTGTTGAAAGCACATGAAACAAAGTCCCACCATCCTCACTTCTAAGGTCCATTGTGGCTGTACTTCCACAAAAGATTTGCTCATTATTGAGGCAGTCCATGATATTTTCAATGTTCTTTACCAACACTATAATTCAAAGGCATAAATCCTTTCTTGGTCTTCTTTATTGTACAGATTTTGTGGCCATATGAGATAGATTGATACAATATCTTCAAGAATAGACTAAAACATAGCCATGAACATGAAGATGGCAAAGGACCAGGGAATATTTTCGTTCTGATTTATATAAGTTTGCAGTAAGTTGGAGTTGGCTGGATGGCAACTAACAAGAGCAACACTACACATAGAAAGAAAACCCAGGCACTGCACTCTGATGTACTTCTCAAGTGGTTACAGGCTCAGCTGAAGAATCCTCTGCTTGATAGTCCCAAAGGACAGGCTGACTATGCCTGTGCTCATTTTTCTGGATGTCAATATCAAGTTATGGTCTACTTTAGACACCTAGTGGCCCTCAGTGACTCATTAAGTGTCTGCCATCCCTTTATATGCATTCATTTACCTTCTGTCACCAAGTTAGAAGAATTTATACTTGAAATCTATTGATGAAGAAAGTGTTACATCTTACGTGATTATTAATGTCAAATAATAATAAAAGCAATTTTAATTTATGACACTTTTCCAAATTTGGGAGTTGAACTACAAAATATAATTTTAGCATCCTTAGAAAGATTCTGTTTAATCGGACTACTATGGGTATCTGTAGAATTGTTGTTAGGTGTTTTGAGTGAGTTATAATTTATAATGATTCTATGTATAATAGAATTAGACAATCCTGGTCCTGTTGAATCCTCACAATCATTGCTATGTTTGAGCCCATTGTTGCAGCCACTGTGTCAGTCCATCTCATTGAGGGTGTTCTTTTCACTGACCTACTTTACTAAAGGAGCTCTCATGGCACTGTGGTTAAAGCATTGGACTACTAACTAAAAGGTCAGCAGCTTGAACTCACCAAGTGCTTCACAGGAGAAAGATGAGGCAGTCTGCCTCTGCAAAGATTTACAGCCTTGGAAATCCTATGTGGCAAGTCTACTTTGTCCTATAGTGTCATTATGAGTCAGAATCTATTCAATGGCAGTGAACTCTACTTTACCAAGCAGGGTCTGGTCCCCTCTGATAACATGTCCAAAGTACATAACCGTCACCATCCTCACTTCTAAGGAATATTCTGGCTGTACATCTGAAAGACAGATTTGTTCATTCTTCTGGAAGGCCATGGTATAGTCAGTATTCTTCACCAGCACCATACTTCACAGTCATCAGCTCTTCTGTTGTCTTCCCAATTCATTCTTCAGCTTTCACATGCTTATAAAACAATTGAAAGTACCATGACTTGAGTCAGGTGCACCTTATTCCTCAAAGTGACACCTTTGCTTCTTTACACTTTAAAGAGGTCGTTTACGGCAGATTTGTCAAATGCAATATGTCATTTGATTTCTTGACTGCTTCTTCCATGGATGTTGATTGTTGATTCAAGTAAAATTAAATCCTTGATGTCAAACTTTTCTCCATTTATCTTGATGTTGCTTATTGTTCCAGTTGTGATTTTTTTTTTAATTGAGGTGTAATCCATATCAAAGGCTATATGTAGTCTTTGATCTTCTTGAGAAAGTGCTTCAAGTCCTCTTCATGTTCAGCAAACCATGTTGTGTCATCTGAATAATGCAGGTTGTTAATGAGTTTTCCACCAACCTTATTGCTGCATTCTTCTTCATATAGTCCACATTCTCTATTTGCTCATCATAAGGCATTTGACTGCTAACCAAAAGATTGGTGGTTCAAACCCACCAACCATTCTGTGGAAGAAAGATGGAATGGTATGATTCCATAAAGATTTGCAGCCTTAGAAACCCAGTGGGGGTCACTTTGCATTGGAGTTGACTTGATGGAAGTAATTTTTTTTTTTTTTCAGATTGAATATGTATGGTGAAATGATACAACCCTGATACACATTTTCCTGATTTAAACCACAAAATGTCCCCTCATTCTATTTGAACAACTGCCTCTTAGTCTATGTACAGGTTCTTCATGAGCCCAATTAACTGCTCTGTAAGTCCAATCCATCACAATATTATCAATAGTTTGTTATGATCCACATAGTCAGAAGTCTTTGCATAGTCAATAAAACACAGATAAACATTTTTCTGGTATTCTTTGCTTTCAGCCAAGATCCAGCTACAATGAACAGTTCCACATCCTCTTCTGAATCCATCCTGGATTTGTAAGAGTTCCCTATTGATGTACTACTGCAACTATTTTTTAATTATCTTCAGCAAAATTTTACTTGTATATGTTATTAATGATATTGCTCAATGATTTCCACATTCTGTGGGGTCACTTTTCCTTGGAATGGGTACAAATCTGGATCTTTTCTGGTGGATAAGCCTGGTAGCTGTTCTTTAATTTTTTTTTTTTGCAATAGATGGATTAGTACTTCCAGTGTTGCATTTTGTTGTTGTTGTTGTTGAAACACCTCAATGGTTTTCCATCAAATGCTGGAGCCTTGTTTATTGCTGATGCCTTTAGTGCAGCTGGGACTTCTTTCTTCTATACCATTGGCTCTTGATCATTTGCTACCTACTAAAATGGTTGAACATTGTTGTTAGGTGCTGTCAAGTCATCCCTGACTCATAGCAACTTTATACAATAGAATGAAACATTGCCTGGTCCTGTGCAATCCTATGATCCTTGCTATACCTGAGTCCATTGTTTCAGCCATTGTGTAAGTACATCTTGTTGAGGGCCTTCCCCTTTTTTGTTGACCTTCCACTTTACCCATGATATCCTTCTTCAGGAAATGGTTCGTTCTGACAATATGACTAAAGTAGGTGAGATGAAGTTTGGTTGTTCTTTCTTCCAAGGAGAATTCTGGCTGCACTTCTTCCAGGATAGATTTATTAGTTCTTTTAGCAGTCCATGGTACTGTCAGAATTCTTCACCAGCACCACAACTCAGAAGTATCAACTCTTCTTTGGTATTCTTTGTTCATTGTCCAGCTCTCACATGCATAAGAGGCAATTGAAAATACCATGGCTTGGGTTAGTTGCACCTTAATCTTCAAGGAGACAGTTTTGCTCTTCATCACTTGAAAGAGGTCGTTTTCAGCAGATTTTCCCAATGGAACACATCATCTGATGTCTTGACTGTTGCTTCCATTGGTGTTGATTGCAGAACCAAGTAATGTGAAGTCTTTGACAACTTCAGTCTTTTCTCCATCTATCATGATGATGCTTATTGGTCCAGTTGTCAGGATTTTTGTTTTGTTTATGTTGAGGTGTAATCCATACTACAGACTATAGTCTTCAATCTTCATCTCTAGGTGCTTCAAGTCATCCTCACTTTCAGCAAGCAAAGTTGTGGCATGTACATTATTATCTACATAGATTGTTAAAGAGCCTTCCTCCAATCCTGATGCCACATTCTTCTTCATATAATCCTGCTTTTTTGAATTATTTGTTCAGCACACAAATTGAATAAGTATAGTGAAAGGATGCAACACTGACACAATCCCTTCTTGATTATAAACCATCTATTATACCTTTGTTCTGTATGAATGACAGCCTCCTGATCTATGTACATGTTCCTCATGAGTACAATTAAGTGTCCTGGAATTCCTATTTTTCTCAATGTTATCCATAATCTGTTATAATCCACCCAATTGAATGCTTTTGCATAGTCAATAAAACACAAGAGAACATCTTTTTGGTATTCTTTGCTTTCAGCCAAGATCCATCTAACATTAGCAATGATATCCCTCATTCCACATCCACTTCTGAATCCAGCCTGCATTTTTGGAAGTTCTCTGCCAATATACTGCTGCAATCATTGATTCTTATTTATTTATTCATTTTTATTGAGATTTGGCTGAAAGTTTACAGAGCAAATTCACTTTCCATACAGCAGCTCACATACACTTTGTCTCATGACATTGACTACAATTTCCCACAATACAAGTACCCTCCCACTCCTCCCCATAGTTACCTCCTCCCCGTGTCCTTCCCTTCCATGCACTCCTGCCCCCTGAGTTGTCTCCCTCTGAATACACAGCCCTTCTCTTCTCCCATGATTTATCTCTTCAAGGAGTGTATCTACTTAATGTAAATGTTCAGCTGATATGCCTGTTTTTTGTTTGGCTGGAAGCTATAAGAGTGGGTCCAATTCCAGACCTGAAGGGCAGCTAAGGGCCTTAGTCTCAGTGGTTCCATCTGGCTCTATCAGACCAGTAAGCCTGGCTTTTTAAAAATGATTTTAACTTTTATGCCACATTGTTCCCCACTCTATCCAGGATCCCCCTCCTACAGGGATCCCCCTCTGAGTGGTTGACAGTGGTGGCCAGGCACCATTAAGTTCTTCTGGTCTCATAGTCATATAGGCTGAGGATAGCATGGTGTACCAGTTTCTTGGACTAATTGTTTCCATGTGCCTGGTTTTCTTCATTCTCCTTTGCTCTGGATGAGGAAAGATAAATTGTTGCATCTAAATTACCACTTTTAAGCTTTTTAAGATCCCAGTGACTATGTGCCACAGTAGCATGTGCACTAATGTTTTGTGTAGTATGTTAGCTAATTGAGCTTGATGTCCACTGCAACTGTGGTCCTGAACTCACAGGTACAACTACTCACTACCTCTGGGTAGCTGGCTGTGACCAAGAAATGACTACAACCTTGTCCCTTGTCAGCTGTACTATATACTTGGGAATACTTACAGAACATAACAATACACTTATAGAACCATTGTATGCCAACACTATATATGGTCTTGGGCACACTCCCTGCTTCATAGACATACATTCAGCCTCTCCACCCATCTATCCACCTGTATTATACATCAATGTTTGCCTTCACCGACAATACAGTACTGTATGTGCAAAAGGGTTCATCTTTGTTGTCTGTACCTCCCATGCACTCTATGTCTTCCTCTTCCTCAGTGCCACCATGTTGATCACTCACATTTGGGACATTACCCTTCTCTTCACTCAAATAAATTCTTGTCTCTACTTAGCTAATAGTGTTCCTTCCTCTTCCTCTCACCCCTGGTAACCAGCAAAGAAAATTTCCTTTCCTTGACTTTTTACAATAACAGACTAATGTAATATTTGTCCTTCTATGATTGGCTTATTTCATTCAGCATAATGTCCTCCAAGTTCATCTACATTATGCAGTGTTTTGCAGATTCTATGTTATTCTTTAGGGTTGTATAGTATTCCATTTTGTGTGTGTACCATAGTTTGATTATCCATTCTTCTGTTGTTGGGACCTAGGTTGTTTCCATGTTTTGACTATTGTAAATAGACATGAACATGGGTATACTTGTATCTGTTCTTGTCCTGGCTCTCACTTCCTTAGGATATGTACCTAGTAATGGAATGGCTGGGTTAGTTGGTATTTCTAATTCCAACTTTTTAAGTAATCACCATACTGCTTTCCACAGTGGTTGTATTATTTTACAGTCTCACCAACAGTGTATGAGCGTCCCAATCTCTCTGCATCCTTGCCAGCATTTTTTGGTTTCTGTCTTGTTGAACTTTGCAACAAGTGCTGGAGCAGGATGGTATCTCACTGTTGTTTTGATTTTCATTTCACTAATGGCTAATGATTGTGAGCATTCTTCAGATGTTTGCTGCCCACCAGAATATCCTTTTTGGTGAAGTGTCTATTCATGTCTTCTGCCCATTTTTAAAATTGGATTATTTGTCTTTTTGCTGTTGAGAAGTTGGAGTTTTCTATAAGTTCTGGAGATAAGTACTTGTCAGATATGTCATTGTCAAATATTTTTTCCCAGTCTGCAGGTTCTCTTTTGACTCTTTTGGAGAAGTCTTTGCAAGCACATAAAAATGAAATTTTTAGAAAATCCCATTCATCTAGTTTCTCTTCTGAGAATGCTTGATAGTCTATTTATGCCATATATTAAAAAAAAAAAAAAAAAAAAAAAAAACCCTCACTGCTGTTGAGACAGATTTGACTCATAGTAACCCCTCCTTGGGTTTCTAAGGCAGTATAACTGCGGAAGTAGATAGCCCAACCTTCCTTCCAAGGTGTAGCCAGTGGGTTTGAACCACCAGCCTTTTGGTTAGCAGTCACATGTCTTAGGCATTACACCACCAGAACTCCCATGCCATATTTTACCAAAAAACTCACTGCCTTCGAGTCGGATCTGACTCATAGGGACCCTTCCTTGGATTTCTGAGGCAATATCACTATGGAAGTAAATTACCCAACCTTCCTTCCAAGGAGTGGTTGGTAGGTTTGAACCACCAGCCTTCTGGTTAGCAGTCACATGCCTTAGGCACTATGCCACCAGATCTCCCATGACATATATTAGGGTACCTAAATTTGGCCCTAGTTTTTCCTTGAGGAATTATAGTTTTAGGTTTCACATTTAAGTCCTTGATCCATCTGGAGTTAGTTTTTGTATGTGTTGTGAGGTACAGATCTTGTTTTGTTTTTCTGCAAATGGAATACAGTTTTGCCAGCACCATTTGTTAAACAGGCAATCTCTTCCTCATTTAATGGATTTCAACCTTTTCTCAAAGATCAGCTGACCACAGGTGGATGGGTCTTGGTCTATGTTTCTGTCGTTGTACCAATACCAGGAAGTTTTGACTACTGTGGCTGCATAGTATGTTTTAAGAGTGTGAGACCTCCTATTATGTTGTTCCTCTTCAATAATGCTTTGCTTATCTGAGGTCTCTTTCCTTTCCATATAGTTAGTGGTTGGTTTTTCCATATCCTCAAAGAATGTTGATGGTATCTGGATTGGGATTGCATCAAATTATAGATTGCTTTGGGTAGAATTGACATCCTCACAATGTTCAATCTTCTTATCCATGAGCATGGTGTATTCTTCCACTTATGTAGATCTCTTATGGTTTCTTGAAGTAGTCTTTTATGATTTTCTTTGAAAAGGTCTTTCGTGTCCCTGGTAAGATTTATTCCCAAGTATTTATTTTTTTCGTAACTATTGTAAAGCATGGGAGCTCTGGTGGCGTAGTGCCTAAGGCATTTGACTGTTAACCAAAAGGCTGGCAGTTCAAACCCACCAGCCACTCCTCAGAAGGAAGGCTGGGCAATCTACTTTCATAGTGATGCTGCCTCAGAAACCCAAGGAAGGGTTGCTATGAGTTGGATCTGACTCGATGGCACGTAACAACAGCATTGTAAAGGGTATTGATTTCTTTCTTTCTTTCTCAGCAATCTCTTTGCTGGTGTAGAGGAATCCAACTGATTTTTGGCTGCTGATCTTGTATTCTGCCACTATGCTAAATCTCTCAATTAGTTCCAGTAAATTTTTGACTGAGTCTCTTGGGTTTTCTATGTATAGGACCATATCATCAACAAACAGGGATAATTTGACTCCTTCCTTACCAAATTGGATGCCTTTGATTTCCCTTTCTTGCCTTACTGCCCTGGCTAGGACTTCCAGTACAATGTTGAATAGAAGTGGTGATAGAGGGTGTTCTTGTCGGGTTCCTGTTTGCAAGGAACATGGTTTCAGTCTCTCTTCATTGAGAATAATGTTGGCTGTTGGTTTTGCATATATACCCTTTATTATGTTGGTATGTGCCCTTTATTATGTTGAGGAATGCCCCTTTTATTCCTATTTTGCTGAGAGTTTTTAATAAGTATTGGTGTTGGATTTTATCAAATGCCTTTTCTGCATCGATTGATATAATCACACTGTTTTTTCCTTTGTTTTATTTATGTGGTGGATGATGTTGATTGTTTTTCTAATGTTGAACCATCCTTGCATACCTGATATGGACTCCACTTGGTCATGATGTATTACTTTTTTGATATGTTGCTGGAGCCTATTGGCTAGGATTTTGTTGAAGATTTTTGCATCTATATTCATGAGGGATATTGGTGTGTAGTTTTCCTTTATGGTGATATTTTGTCTGGTTTTGGTATCAAGGTAGTGCTTGCTTCATAAAATGAATTTGGGAGGCTTCTGTCCTTTTATATGTTTGGAATAATTTGAGTAGGATTGGTGTCAGATCTTCTCTGAATGTTTGGTGGAATTCTTCAGTGAAACCCTCTGGCCCAGGACTTTTTATTGGTAATTTTTTTATGATCTGTTAATTTAATTTAATTAATTATTATTTTTTTTTT
>NW_006922062.1:830876-836855 GCF_000298275.1 Orycteropus afer afer | reverse complement strand
AATTCTCCAGTGAAACCCTCTGGCCCAGGACTTTTTATTGGTAATTTTTTTATGATCTGTTAATTTAATTTAATTAATTATTATTTTTTTTTTTGTTGTTATGGGTCTGTTCAACTTTGCCAACTCAGTTTGTGTTAGTTTAGGTAAGAAGTGTGTTTCTAGAAATCTATCCATTTCTTCCAGATTTTCAAATATGTTGGAGTATGTACAGTTCTTCATAGCATCTTTATCTTTTTTTATTTCAGTTAGTTCTGTTGTGATGTCCCCCACTTTGTTTCTTATTCATGTTATTTGCATCCTCTCTCACTTGTCCTTTGCTAACTAGGCCAGTGGCTAGTCAATTTTATTAATCTTTTCAAAAAATCAAGATTCTTTCTTTGTCTTTGGTTTTAATGAGCTTGATGATGATATGTTTGGTGATTTTCTTTTGGGGTCTATCCTGTTTGGGGATCATTGGATGTCCTGAATGGATATATTCTTACCTTTCATTGTATCAGGGAAGTTCTCTTCCAACAAATCTTGGACAATTTTCTCAGTGGTTTTCTTTTTCTCTTCCTGTTCTGGAATTCTAATGACATGAAGGTTTTTCCTTTTGATCATATTGTATATGAACTTTAGGCTTTCTTCATTTTGTTTTGATCTTTTTTCTGACTGATCCCTTTCCAAAGAAGTATTCAGTTATTTGTCTTCAATTTCATTAATTCTGTCTTCCATTGATTCAATTCTACTCCTTTGCCTTTTCAATGTGTTATCTGTTTCTGACAATTTAGTATTAATCTTCTGCATTTCTATCTATAGATTTTGTATCTTTTCTAATTTTTCATTTATTTTCTCATTTTGTTCTTGTATTTTCTTCCAAAATTGTTCTAGGGTTTTGTTTGTGTTTTCCTTAATTTTTTCAGTGTTCTCTTTGATCTGTCTCTCAATCCTTTGAGGATATCTAAGTATAATTATTTTGAATTCCTTATCAGGGAGTTCCCATGCTGGTTCTTCCTCAGGGATGTGTTCTGGGTCTGTATCCTGCTCCCTTGTTTCTACTGCTTTATCTTGCTTCTTTGTGTGGACTATGATGGTCTATTATCTCTGAAACATTGTGACATTGCTGTATTTAGATCTTTGTTAACTGTTTGTGAAGACTAGTTAAGGGTGAGAAGTTAAGGCTCTTCTTGGTGGTTGTTTATCATTAGCCAGTTGGTGTAGAAGAAAGTGGTGGCTCCCACTCAGTAAGTATAGTAGGTGTGGGTGTGGTTGCATCATATGGACACGGTTGCTGTCTCCCACTCAGGTAGACAAAAACAATAAATGACAAACCATCAAAAAAGTAAAAGCAAGCAGACAAAGAACATGACATGGAAACAAACAGGAAAAATCACCAAAAAAAGACAAAGGAGAAAAAAAAAAGCACAATATCTGGGGAGGGGGCAATAAGAGAAATGAGGTAGAGTAGGAGAATAATGAAGAAAAAAGTGGGAAAAATGCAAAAAGAAAAACATGGAATAGGGTTAACTATGAGAAAGAAAAAATGGGAATCAGGAACAGGGAAGAGAAAAAAAGCTGAAAACTAGAACCTGGGAAGGGAAGAATAATAGTGAAAAAGACAACAAAAGAAGAACAGTAGTAATATTAAAACAGACAAAAACAAACAAACTAAAAGAAAAGGAAAAAAATCTGGGCAGGGTGAGACAGGGCACCCAGGCTCTGTAAGAGCACACAGACTGGGATGGGGTTCCTGCCCGCCCAGAAGGTGGGTGGGAGTGAAGGATGGCTACACCTCCATTCACCAAGAGGTTTTGGGGTATAAAAGTAATGAGAGGAATGTCACACCTTTCCAGTTGTTCACATCCAGAATGTCCTTGAAATTCCTGGCAAGCACAGCCTATTCTTAGGTCCCTGGAATCTGAGAGAATGCTGTCACTTTAAATATTCAAAATGGTAGAACCACTTGTAAAGATTCAAAATGACTTTGCCCTCCAGATAGTCAAAATTCCACAGCTCACATTGTCTCCTTCTTTGCTTCTTCTCCTTTTATTCACCATCCACCAGTACAGTCCTCAGCACAGCCTCTGGCTAACAGAGCTGATTTTTAGGTTAATTCTTAGGTCCTTACACCACTTGGCAATATATAAGCTGTCTGAGCAGTCAGGATTGCTGACAGACTGCAGCTCTGTATGTTTCCTTTTGGTGTTTTCATGCAGCTTCTTCTACTAGTTGGAGTTTAGTCCACTTCTGTATGCTTCCTTTCAAAGCTCAGGGCTCCAGGATCATCTTCTGTATCTGTGTTAATTGGTTCCCCTTTTCTTTGTTGAAGAGGGTCTGTGTATTTTGTCTGCCTATTCTACCATATTCCACACTCTGCTGCAGTCGTTTTTGAATTATATTCAGTAAGATTTTACCTGCACGTGATATTAATTATATATTGTGTATATATATTACAATTATATATTGTATATATATATATATATTACAATTTCCACATTCTTTGGAATCACCTTTCTTTGGAATAAACACAAATATGAACTTCTTTCAGTCATTTGGCCATGTAAATGTCTTCCAAACTTCTTAACATAATTAAGTAAGTGTCTTGAGTGCTGCACCAGTTTCTTAAAACATCTCAGTGGGGACTTCCAGTAAGATGGTAGAATAGGCAGACAAGCTCCACAGACCCTCTTCAACAAAGAAAAGAGAAACCAATTGTCAGAGATATACACAGGAGATAATTCCAGAGCCCTGAACTTTGAAAGGAAATATACGGAAGTAGATTAGGCACCAACTAGTGGAAAAACCTGAACAAAAACAGTGAGTACAGAGATGGTAAGAGCAGTGGACTGTCAGCGACTCTGATACACCAACAGCCTGAATATTTCCAAGTCTTGTTGGGACCTGAGAATTGACCTAAAGATCAGCCATGGTCACAAAGGGCTGCAGGGACGACGGTGCTGGTGGCCTATGACTAGGAAGGGAAACAGCAAGGAGGGAGACAACCTGAGCAGTGGATTTTTGGCTGTCTGGAGAGCACAGTCATTTAGATTGTTTACGTGCATCAGCCATTTTGGATATTTAAAGTGACTGAGGGCACAGCCATTTTGAATGTTTACAAGCAGTGGTCATTTTAGGTTTTAAAGTGACAACATTCTCATTCAGATTCCAGGGACCTAAGAATAGGCTCTGTTTGCAAGGATGGCAGGGACATTCAGGAGGCAGACAATGGGAAAGAAGACAGGAGGTGAGTGTGGAAGTGCTGCCAACTAGCAAATAGAGGAGCATAGCACAGTACCTTGCTTACATAGATAAGATACAAACAACACAAAGAAAATGAAAATCATGGGGAATTCACTCCAACATAAAACCACCAATTAAATATACACACAAAAAATGTCACAATGCCTTCCTTGGAGACAACAGAACATCACAGTCCACACAAAGAAAGAAGACAAAGCAGGAGAAACAAGGGACCAGGATACAGACTAAAAATATATCCCTGAGGAAGATGCAGCATTGGAACTCCCTGCTAAGGAATTGAAAAGAATTATATTTAGGTATCTTCAACGAATTGAGAGACAGATCAAGGAAAATACTGACAAAATTGAGGAAAACACAGAAAACGATTTTGAAAGACAATATAAGAACAAAATGACAAAATAAATGAAAAATTAGAAATGATCAAAACCTACAGACAAATCCAGAAGATTAATACTAAATCTTCAGAAACAGATAACACATTGAATGGGCAAAGGAGTGGAATTGAATCAATGGAAGACAGAATTAGTGATATTGAAAACAAATACCTCAATACTAATTAGTAAAGGGAATAATCAGATAAAAAGATCAAACAAAATGAAGAAAGCCTAAGGTTCATGTGGGATACCATCAAAAGCAATAACTTATGTGTAATCAGAATTCCAGACCTGGAAGAGGCAAATTAAACCATAGAAAAAATTGTTGAAGATTTGTTGGAAGAGAATTTTCATGGTATGATGAAAGATGAAAATATATCCATTCAAGAAGTCCAATGAACCCCAAAAGGATAGACCCCAAAAGAAAATCACCAAGACATCTCATCATCAAATTCACCAAAACCAAAGACCAAGAAAGAATCCTAAAAGCACACAGGAAAAACAAAAAGTTACCTACAAGGGGCAACTGATAAAAATAAGCTCAGTTTTCTCAGCAGAAACCATGCAGGCAAGAAGACAGTGGGATGGTATATATAAAACCCTGATAAAGAAAAATTTCCAACCAAGAATTATGTATCCAGAAAAATTGTCCCTCAAATATGATGGTGAAATTAAGACATTTCTAGATAAGCAGAAATCAAGGCAATTTGTTAAAACCACACAAACCTTACAAGAAATGCTAAATGGAGTCCTTTGGACAGAGAACCGACTACAGCAAACAACAACTCACCATTAACACACATGATGATATAACCCAGAAACCAACCCAGTTATAGAAGTATCCAAAGTAAATAAGCCTACAAGAATGTGAACAGGGAACCATGGACAACAATTGACAAGGGAAGACAACTACAAACCACAAAGAGAGAAAATATTGTGTAGTTACAGAACTTCTAAATGGCAGGGAAGTCAAAACAACTGCAAGATAGAATGAACTGTTCTAAACTTTGGAAGAAATTATAAAGCACAGGGTAACCTCAAAGAAAAATGATAAACCTTCACATCAGAATAAAAAAGAGGACCAGCACAAATATTTAGCAAATATTAAAACAATAGCAATTAAGGAAGTGATAATATGACTCATAAACAAAACATGTGCAGCACAGAAAATTATATAGAACAAAGAAATCAACACCATGAAAAAGCACATAACAAAATGAAAGCAATAAATTAAAACTTGTAGATAATTACATATCTGATAAGGGACATGTCTCTAAAATTTATAGAAAACTCCAAAACCTCTACAACAAAAGGATTAACAGTTCAATAAAAAATGGGCAGAAGACATGAGTGCACACTTCATCAAAGAGGATAATCAGGCAGCCAGCAAATACATGAAGAAATGCTCATGATCATTAGCCATCAGAGAGATGCAAATCAAAACAACGAGATACCATCTCACCCTAGCACTAATAGCAAAGTTCAACGAGACAGAAAATGGTGGATGCTGGTGAGGATGTGGAGAGATTCGGACTCTCATCCACTACTGGTGGGACTGTCAAAAGATACAACCACTGTGGAAAACAGTACAGTGATTCCTTACAAAACTGGAATTAGAAATACCATTTGACCCAGCAATCCCATTACTAGGTATATATCCTAAAGAAGTGAGAGCCAGGACAAGAACAGATACATGCACATCCATGTTCATCACAGCTATTCACAATAGCAAAAAATGGAAACAACCTATGTGCACATCAGCAGAAGAATGGATAACCAAACTGTGGTATATACACACAATATAATACTATGCAACCCTAAAGAATAAAGGAGAATCTGCAAAACACTGCATAACATAGGTGAACTGGAGGACATTATGCTGAGTGAAATAAGTCAATCACAGGACGACAAATATAGTATTAGTTCATTATTATAAAAAGTCAAGGAAGGTTTATATATGGAAGGGAACTTTCTTTGTTGGTTACCAGGGGTGGGAGGGGAGGGGAGGAAATGCTGCAAAAAAAATAAAATAAAATAAGATAAAAATGCATTAACCCATGCCACTTTAGTTTTGTATATTTTGCTATACATAAATTTTATTTCAATAAAAAGCATTAAAGACAATCTCAATGAGTATTCCATCAAATCCTGGAGGCTTGTTTTTCTCCAAGTCCTTCAGTAAAGCTTGGATTTCTTCCTTCAATACCATTGGTTCTTTGTCATATAGCTACTTCCTGAAATGGTTGGACATCAGCTTATTCTTTTTGGTGCAGTGACTGTCCATACCCTCCATCTACTTTTGATGCTTCCTACATCATTCAATATTTTGCCCATAGAATCCTTCAATATTGCAATTCAAAGCTTA
>NW_006922062.1:812043-818730 GCF_000298275.1 Orycteropus afer afer | reverse complement strand
ACTTTCAACCAGGAACAGAGAAAAGAAAAAATGCTGAAAACTAGGACCTGGGAGGGGAAGATTAAGAATAATAATAAAAAGGACAAAAGATACAAGCAGACTAGTCATCAGAAAAAAAAAAGTGAAAAATAAAAATAAAAAAAAAAAGAGAAAAAAAAAGAATTGGTGGAGGACAAGGCAGGGCACCCAGGCTCCATCTGAGCACACACACTGTGATGGAGTTCCTGTGGGCCCAGAAGGTAGGTGGGAGTTGGGGATGGCTGCACGTCCATTCACCAAGCGGGTGTGGGTATAAAAGTAACAAGAGGAATGTCGTACCTTTTCAGTCTTGCGGGTCTGGAGTGTCTTTGGGGTTGCTGGAAAGCAGAACGTGTTCTCAAGCCCCAGGAATCTGCCAGAGCACTGTCTCTAAATATCTCAAATAGTCAAGCCATGTATAATCCTTCAAAATGGCGGCATCCTCTGGACTGGCAAAAGTCCACAGCTCAGCCCACCTTTCTCTTCACCTTCTCTGTTTATTCCCTAGCCACCGTGCATAGTCCTCCATGCAGTCCCTGGCTAGCAGGGATGATTTTTGGGTTAGTTCTTAGGTCCTACCACCACTCGGCAGTCTCCAAACTGTCTGTGCTGTCAGGATCGCTCAGGATCACTGCCAGACTGCAGCTCCGTATGTTTCCTTTTTTGGCATTTTCATGTAAATTCTTCTGCTAGTTGGGGTTTAGTCCACTTCTATGTCCTTCCCTTCAAGGCTCAGAGGTCCAGGATTATCTTCTGTATCTGTGTTAATTGGTTTCCCTTTTCTTTGTTGAAGAGGGTTTGTGCAGTCTTTCTGCCTAGTCCACCATCTTGCCAGTGAATCTTGGTTTTGTTTTAACATGGTCACTTGCTCTTTTATGAGGTCGTTATAGTTGACCTTCTCTGGACAGTTCCTATTAGTTGATCCTGTATTTGGAGGCATGCCAAATTATACTGTAAATAATTTTTAATTTTTTAATCAGGAAGTGAGTGCATCAGGGTTGTATCTTTTCACCATACTTATTCAATCTTTTTGATGAGCAAATAATCTGAGAAGCTGGACTATATGAAGACGAACCTGGCGTCAGGATTCAATGAAGGCTCATTAACTACCTGAGGTACACATATGATACAACATTGCTTGCTGAAAGTGAGGATGATTTCAAGCACTTACTGATGAAGATTGAAGACTACAGTCTGTAGTATGGATTACACCTCAATAGAAAGAAAAAAAAAATCCTCACAACTGGACCATAAGCAGCATCATGATAAATGGATTAATGATTCTCAACCTGTGGATTGGGCCATGTCAGTCATCACATGGAAGTAAAATCTTAATGAAGAAAGATAATTTAAAAATGGCTGCAGTAGTATACTGACAGAGAAGTTCCAAAAATACAAGCTGGATTCAGAAAGGAATGTGGAGTGAGGGATATTGTATCTGAGGTCAGATGGATCTTGGCTCAAAGCAAAGAATACCAGAAAGATGTTTACTTGTGTTTTGTTGACTATGCAAAGTAATTTGGTTGTGTGGATCATAACAAATTGTGGATAACACTGAGAAGATGGAAAATCCAGAACACTTGATTGTACTCATGAGGAACCTGTACATAGATAAGGAGTATGTCATTCGAACAGGACAAGGGGATATTACATGGTTTAAAATCAGGAAGGGAGTGCATCAGGGTTGTATCTTTTCACCATATTTATTCAGTCTGTGTGATGAGCAAATAATCTGAGAAGGTGGACTTTATGAAGATGAACATGGCATCAGGATTCAATGAAGGCTCATTAACTACCTGAAGTACACAGATGATACAACTTTGCTTGCTGAAAGTGAGGATGACTTCAAGCACTTACTGATGAAGATTGAAGACTACGTTCTGCAGTATGGATTACACCTCAATAGAAAGAAAAAAAAGAAATCTCACAACTGAACCAATAAGCAGCATCATGATAAATAGACAGAAGATTGAAGTTGTTACAGATTTCATGTTACTTGGTTCTACAGTCAACACCAACGGAAACAGAAGTCAACACATCACATGACATATTGCACTGGGCAAATCGGTGGCAAAAGATCTCTTCCAAGTTCTGAAGAGCAAAGATAATCCTTGAAGACTAAGATGCACCTAACCCAAGCCATGGTATACTCAATCACTTCATATGCATGTGAGAGCTGAACAATGAATAAGGAAGACCAAAGGAGAGCTGATGGTTTTGAGTTGTGGTATTGATGAAGAGTTCTGACAGTACTGTGGACTGCTAAAAGAACTAGCAAAGCTGTCCTGGAGGAAGTGAAGCCAGAAGTGAAAATGACCAGACTTCATCTCACCTACTTTGGTCATGTTGTCAGAAGGAACCATTCTCTGGAAAAGGATGTTGTGGTTGGTAAACTGGAGCATCAACAAAAAAGGGGAAGGCCCTCAACAAGATGGATTGACACAGTGGCTGCAGCGATGGGGTCAGATATAGTAGGGATCATGAGGCTGGCACAGGATCCCTGTGCAGTGTTTCATTCTGTTGTACATAGAGTTGCTAAGAGTTGGAGATGACTTGATGGCACATAACAACAATAACAACAACAACAACAACAACAATCATCACAAGGTGGATAGTTTGATGCTCATTTTGGTAATGAAGAAGTCGAGAACTTAGATAGAATTATTCATGTCTTTCAGTTGTCTTTGTTCATCAGTCAGTGAAGAGCCAAGACTTATGCACAGTTTTGTGTAGTTCAATACTTTTTTAAAAATTATCAGTTTTTTTATTAAGTTCTTTGTCTTTAAGATTCTATGCATGCCACATGACTAACTTAGAGACACCAATAAGTGATGGGGAAAGTACTGGGCTGCTCACCAAAAGGTCAGTGGTTCAAACTCACCAGCTGTTCCATGGAAAATATGTGAGGCAGTCTGCTTCTGTAAAGATTTACAGCCTTGGAAACTCTATGGGGCTATGTACAATTGCTATGCATTGAAATTGACTCTATAAGCAGTGCATTTTGTTTGTTTCCAGTATAATCATCTTACTTTCTCTCTTAAGACAGCAGATCTGTACTGCTCTTGGCTTAATGTCCTCTGTGTCTATGGATACAAAATGAAGATAATGAGGGAGAACAAAAGCATTAGATTGGGAATGATTTCTCCTAGCATGACATGATTAGCTATGATATGGGGATCCACTAAAAATTCAAGTCTGATCATGATATTTCCTTGATTTAAGATGTTTAATTGTCTCCCATTGTTTATTGGCTAAAAATCCCTATACTAATCTTTGTCTAGGAAAGCTTGTGTGTGTTGACTGTTCTGGTTACCTACTACTGCTTTGACAAGAATATGCCACAAATGGGATGGCTTGAACAAACAGGAGTTTATTCTCTTCACAGTTTGGAGGCTTTAAGTCCAAGTTCCAAGTGCCATGCTGTAGGGGCTGGGTGAAAGCCCCTCAACCTTGGGGTCCAGCTCTGCCTCCTGCTCTCGGCCCACTGGAACTAGAGGCATTTCTTCACTCAGACAGCTGATGGCTCCTGAGGCTGACAAGCCCAAGGTTGACAAGTAAAAAGGCAAAGTCCCGATGTTACCAAACCACATGGCAGGCCATTAATTTAAGTCCATGTAAGTCCTAAGGTCGGCTGAGCATGGCAGGCTGCAGAACAACGACATGGCTACATGCAGGGTCCAAGCATGCCATAAGCTAGAGATCATTCCCTAAGGCTTCTGCTTATATACAGGAAGCAGACCACATCCCTAAGACAGCTACACATCTGCTCCGAGTAGATTCCACCATGGAGTTGATTACCAGTCTCATCATGGGGAATACTACTTCCAGCTGCCCAGCCACTCAACCAGGCCCAGCTAAGTGGAAACACAAACTGAACTACCACATTAAGCCTGCCTAATTCTCTTTGTTCTCTGTGCTCTGGATTCCCTGGATGATGGAAATGGTTAATATACTCAGGAAGGTTGCTACTCACAAGGTAGGATGTTCGCATGCACTTAATGGTCCCCAGAAGGAAGGCCTGGCCTTCGTGAAATTCAGCCATTGAAAAGACTATGGCACGCAGGTTTTCTCTGCACACATGAGGCTGGTCCCCATGACTCAGGACTGGCTGAAAGACAACTGGGTAGTTCTCTGTGCTCCTGGCCCACTGACCTGCTTTCCTTCCCCCCCTCTCCTCACACTCGACTTGCCCCTTTTTCTTCAGGGACTTTGAATGGATCATAATTCAAATGAGCGGTGACTCTAGAAATCGGGGTTTTCTCATCCTTCCATCCAGATGACTGAATATCTGAGCTTTGAGGCGTCATGAGAAACCTCTTTTAGCCTTGTTGTTTGGTATTCTATACTTGTCTTTTTCTTCTTGTAATAATACTCAAAGGATTAGATGGTTTTGACAAAAAGTGATTCATTTATAACCCAGGTTATTTTTGGATATTTCCAACATGACCACTAGGGGGAGGGCTGCCCAAGTTTTATGCTTCAGAGCTTTGGTTGCAGCTAAATTGATGGCATGAAGTCTCCATGAGAAAGTTAACGGCAGAAGCCAAGTTGCAGGGAAGTGGGAAACGAAGGCAGAATTTGTGCTGGAGGAAAACACAGCACAACACAGAAGTCAGAGAAACAGAGAGGAATAATCATTGGTGATTATAGTTTTTAAGGTATGAACCAGTGGTTGCTTAAAGATCAATAATGGAGGCCCTTGACAAAAGGCTTCCTCACACAGGATGCAGCTAGGGGTTTCTGTGAGAGTAGCTCTTTGATTTCCATGCCCGGTTGCCCCTGTATTAGTGTCCCAGGACTGCTGTAACAAAATGTGACTAAATGGGTGGATTTAGGCAACCGTCGTGGACTGTCTCACAGTTCTGGAAGCTAGGACTTAGAATTCAGGAAATTTGCAGGACTGTACACTCTCTCTGAAGGGTGCAGGGACAGACCCTTTCTTGTCTCTTCAGCTCTGGTAGCCCCCACTGATTCTTGGTGTCCCTTGGCTTGTACATGCATTTTCATAGGCGTATCTTCTTCATGTTCTTTCTGTGTCTGATCTCTTTTTAGTAAGGCTTGGGACCCACTTTACTCCAGTGTCACCTCAGGTGAATTGATAACATCATCAAAAACGCTATTGCCAAGCAAGGTCAAGTTCAGAAGTACCAGGGGTAAGACTTCCACATTATCTTTTTTTGGGGGGAACACTTTTCAATCCATAACAACCTCGCTGCAAGGAAACATGAGATAATCACGTAGAAGATTCAAAAAGAAAGTTTACAAAACTTTTGACAGGTAGTCAACAGATTTTAATTCTGTTGTACATGACAGATTGAGAGGGTAGTAGATAAAAGTGTGAGCTATGTGTTTGCAATCTCTGAGTTTGATTAGTTGGCTTACCTTGGACAAGTTATATAATTTCTCTGTGCCTTGGTTTCTTCATCTATAATTTAGGAATAATATTGTTTCTTTTAGAGGGCTATTGTGAGGTTTTGTAACAGCTAACATAATACTAAAAAAAAACCCCTCACTGCTGTTGAGTCGAATTTCACTCACAAAGACCCTTCCTTGGGTTTCCAAGGTAGAATCTCTATGGAAGTAGATTGCCCAGTCTTCCTTCAGAGGAGTGGTTGTGGGTTTGAACTGCCATCTTTCTGGTTAGCAGTCAAATGCCTTAGGCACTACTGCAGCAGAGCTCCCTAAAATAATAGAGTATTTTTCATGTACAAAACCTTTCTCTAAGTGCTTTATACCTAAATCTTTTGAACAACTCTATGAGGTAGGTGGTATTATTTTCCCTATTTTATACCTGAGGAAACTGAGGCTTAGAGGAGGTTAGAAATTTGCCTGAGGTTACACAGTCTGAAGTAGCAGAGTTAGGATTTGAGCCCAGTAGAAAAATAGTGGGAGCTATGAGTATCAATAGGAGCCTGGTGACACAGTGGTTGAGTGCTCAGCTGCTAACCAAAATGGCAGCAGTGTGAACCCATCAGCTGCTCTGTGCAAGACAGATGTGGCAGTTGGCTTCAGTAAGATTTACAGCCTTAGAAACCCTATGAGGCAATTATACTCTATGGCACAGGGTCGCTTTGACATGGGATCAGCTTTATGCTAGTGTGTTTGGTTTTCTTTGGGTTAGGGAGATAGAACAGTGCCTGCTTAAATTAATTAATAATAATGTTACATATTCTTCTCTAGTTACCGGAAGCTCCTACTTAGCTGTACTGGCGGAGCCAGAGCCAGACATTAATTTTGTGTAAGAGGAGATAGGAAGGGGCTCAGCTTCATGAGCCATCTTTACCCTGACTTCTGACAAGCCTCTGTGATGTCTGAGCTCCAAATGGTACATTTTCGGAGCCTGTTTGTGTGGACAGTCTGGGGAGTGGGGCATTCATTTTATGTCTGTGGAAAACATAGTGTGGCCCCAGCTCCGTGAGGCTTGAAAGGACCACGCAACTGTTCTGGTTCTCCTGGGCTCACAGCTCCGAGGAAGATGCACAGGCCCAGGCCCTGACCCCCAGGCCGAAATCTTTGTTCTCCCCAAAGACTCAGGAGGCAGGGAGAGGGAGGTGCCTACGTGAAGAGGCTTCTGGAGGAACAGAATTTCAACCCGTTGGGCGGATGCGAAACCCGGAAATCCTTCACCCTGGCACCCCTGTTGTTGTTGTTGTTATGTGCCGTGGAGTC
>NW_006922062.1:802109-811708 GCF_000298275.1 Orycteropus afer afer | reverse complement strand
CCTGTGTACAACAGAACAGAACACTGTCTGGTTCTCCTACGATCTGGGGTAATAGGAGATATATGTATCTGTTTGATATTAATTAAACTATTCTCTCTATATTAAAGAAACTGTATCCCTACTGTATAGTATTTATTCCCTGGAGTATCCACCCCACCCTCTTCAGAAGTCTGCATTCTTACACCAAGATTGATTAACATGAGCCTTATAAACTTAGACAGGCACCAAATTATAATTCAAGTTCAATTTAGTCTTGAAACAAAATGGCAGTCAATACGAAGTTTCAAAACATATTCTCTTAGGAGAGTACTTAATATCCTTTCAGTACACGAATAGAGATTACAGAGAAAAGTGTAGTTACAACCCAATACTATAGTTACTTAAGTAAGGGGGGTATGCACCACGTAATAGAAGAAATGTGTGCTTTAAGCCTATATGTAGTCACTATATTTGTGTCTGTTCAGGCTTCCAGAGGGCAGGACCACATCTGTTTATATGACACCCAGAACCTTGCTCCACCACCTGTCTGTTGCTTTGCTTTACTGTGGTGGCTTGCTTGTTGCTATGGTCCTGGAATCTATGTCACCAGTATTTAAAATACCTCCAGGGTCACTCATGTCAGATAAGTTTCGGTAGGACTTCTGGACTAAGACAGATGAGGAAAAAAGGCCTGGAAATGTACTTCAGAGAAATAGCCAATGAAAACTCTATGGATCACAGAATATCGTTTTGAGATTTCACCTCATCAGGAGGGATTGATTCCTGGAGATGTCACGTTTGCTAAACTGGAGCCAGTAAAGGCAAGGGAATCCCTCAGTGAGATGGATTAACACAATAGTCAATGAACCACAAACTCAAATGCACCAACACTCATGAAGATGATGAAGAACCAGGCGGTGTTTCTTTGTGTTATACATGGGGTCATCATGAGTCAGAATCAGCTCAATGACAACTAATAACAAGAACCATGTTGGATGTAGATGGATGCCCTATTTATGTTATTTAAAGATAATGATCCCTGTAATTTCTTTCTGTTCACTCACTAGAAAGTACATTTGGAAAATATCTCCTTCTGCTAAGAACAAATGACCCTGTGATACAGGAGAGATTTAGATTGCTCTGTTAGAGATATGGATCAAAAGAATTCATAACCAGCCTCAGAGGTTAGAGGGATGTCAACATGTACTATAGTTGCTACAAATTAACATTATTTCCATCAAATTTATTATCGTCTAGTCAAGGTTAATAAATTTGCAGCTAATTTCTCATTGGCATACTGAAGATGTAGAGCAATAAAGGATAATTTCTGCCACCTTCTTTAGTAGATATTAACAATAATTCCACATGAAATATAAAAGGAGCCCTGGTGGCACATGGGTTAAGTGCTCACCTGCTAACATGAAGGGTGGTGGTTCAGACCCACCCAGTGGCTCGCTCTGAAGGAGAAAAACCTGGTGATCTGCTTTCGTAAAGATTGCAGGGGCAATTCTCTGTCATGTGGGGTAGCTATGAGTCCTAATCGACTCCATGGCACCCAATAACAACAAAAAAATATGGTGGAGGGTGTATCAAATATTATGTTTTATGTTTGCATTACAACGAGTTGTTTATAAATACCCTCTCAGAGTGAGAAGGCTTTGTCTGTAGTAGAATGACCTGGGAAAATATGTTAAAAAAATCACCCTCCTCTGGTCTTACACAATGTTGTTGTTGTTAGAGGCCATTGATCCAGCTCCAACTCATGGCAACACTCTGTATAAAAGAATGAAACACTGCCCAGTCCTGTGCCAGCCTCACAATCCTTGCTACGCCTAAGCCTCTCATTATAGCCACTGTGAAATCCATCTTGTTGAGGCTCTTCCCCTTTTTCACTGACCCTCCACTGTACCAAGCATGATATCCTCCTCCAGGGACTAGGCCCTTCTGACAACATGACTGAAGTAGGTGAGACGAAGTCTGGCCATTCTTGCTTCCAAGGAGCATTCCAGCTGCACTTCTTCCAGGGCAGATGTTTGATCTTCTGGTATTCTGTAATACTTTCAGTATTCTTTGCCAGCACCACAATTCAAAAGTATCAGCTCTTCTTCGGTCCTTCTTATTCATTATCCAGCTTTCACATGCATTTGAGGTGATTGAAAATATCATGGCTTGGGTTAGGTACATCTTACTCTTCCAAGAGACATCTTTGCTCTTCAGCACTTTAAAGAAAGAAGTGTTTTGCAGCAGATTGCCCAGTGCAATATGATGTCTGATTTCTTGACTGTTGCTTCCACTGATGTTAATTGTGGAACCACATGTGATAGTTAAGGTTATGTATCAACTTGGCTGGGCCTGGTTGAGTAGCTGGGCAGCTGGATGTAGTATTCCCCATGATGAGACTGGTAATCAACTCCATGGTGGAATCTACTGTGAGCTGCTGACTAGCTGCCTTAGGGATGTGGTCTGCTTCTAGGATGTAAGGAGAAGCTTAGGGAATGGTCTGTAGCTTTTGACACCCTTGAATCCTGCATGTAGCTGATTCGTTATTCAGCAGCCTGCCATGTTGTCTGCCGATCTTGAGACTCCTAATGGGTTGACTCAATGGCTTGGCTTGTGGTTTGGTAATATCAGGACTGTGCCTTTTTACTTGTTGAACTTGGGTTTGTCAGCCTCAGCATCCAGCAGCTGCCTGAGTGAAGAAAGCTCCCAGCTTCAGTGGGCTGGGAGTAAGGGGCAGAGCTGAAGGCCAAGGTCGAGGGCCTTTCATCCAGCCCCTAGAGCTGGCTCTTTGAACTCAGACTTCCAGCTTCCAAACTTTAAGAGAATAAACTCCTGTTTGTTAAAGTCACCCATTTGTGATATTTTATATTAGAGCAGCATGAAGTAACCAAAATACCAAGTCATAAGAAATTTTTGACAACTTCAATCTTTTCTGCATTTATCATGATACTGCTTATTGGTCCAGTTGTGAGGATTTTCATTTTCTTTATGTTGAGGTATAATCCATACCACAGACTGTGGTCTTTAATATTCGTCAATAATTGCTTAAAGTCATCTCATGCAGAGTTGTGTCTTCTGCATATCGCAGGTTCTTAATGAGTCTTCCTGCAATCCTGATGCTGTGCTCTTCTTCATATAGTCCAGCTTCTTGGGTTATTTGCTTAGCATACAGAATGAGTAAATATGGTGAAAGGATGCAACCCTGACACAGTCCCTTCCTTATTTTAAATCAGGCAGTATCCCCTTGTTCTGTTCGAATGGCAGCCTCCTGGTCTATGTACAGTTTCCTTATGAACACCATTAAATATTCTGGAATTCCCATTCTTCTCAACATTATCTATATTTTTTTTTATGATCCATACAGTCAAATGCTTTTGAATAGTCAATAAAACACAAGTAAACATCTTTTTGGTATTCTTTGCTTTCAGCCAAGAGTCATCTGACATCAGCAATGATATTCCTCATCCCACATCCTCTTTAGAAGCCAGCTTGCTTTTCTGTAAGTTCCCTGTCAATATACTGCTGCAACATTTATTTTTTATATATTTTTTTAAATTTTTATTGTGATTTGGGTGAAAGTTTAGAGAGAAAATTCACTTTCCATACAGCAGCTCACATACACTTTGTCTCATGGCATTGACTACAATTTCCCACAATGCAACAGCTCCTCTCCCACTTCCTCCACATAGTTATCTCTTCCCTGTGTCCTTCCCTTCCATGCACTCCTGCCCCCTGAGCTCTCCCTGTACATACACTGCCTTTCTGTTCTCCTATGATTGCTCTCTCCAAGGAGTGTATCTACTTGGTGTAAATGTTTACCCCACATGCCTGTGTATCATTTGGCTGGAAGCCCCAGGAGTGACTTCAATTCTAGACCTAAAAGGCAACTAAGGGCCATAGTCTCAGGGATTTCTCCAGGCTCCATCAGACCAACAAACCTGCCCCCCTCCTTTTTTTTCCCATGATTTTGAGTTTTGTTCTACATTGTTTCCCACTGTATCCAGAATCTCCTACATAGTGTTGACAATGGTAGCTGGGCACCGTCTAGTTCTTCTTTCTCATGGTCATAGAGGCTGAGGATAGCATGGTACACCAGTTCCTTGGACTAATTGTTTCCATGCATCTTTGGTTTTCTTCATTCATCTTTGCTCTGGATGAGGAGAGACACATCATTGTATTTAGATGGCCACTTGCAAGCTTTTAAGATCCCAGTCACTACTCACCAAAGTAGGATGTGGAACAGTGTTTCTGTGTAGTATGTTATGCCAGTTGAGCTTGATGTCCCCTGGGACCATCCTGTGCCCACAGGTCCAACTACTTGCTCCCTCTGGGTAGAGACTGTGGCCTAGAAGTCACCACAACCTTGTCCTTGTCAGCTCTACTATATACCTGGATATTCTTACAGAACATACAAATACATTTGTAGAACATTGTCTATAAACCCTGTATGTGGTCATTGGCACACTCCCCCTGTCTAAACATACTTGATTGTGCAGTCTGTCCACCCATCTATCCACCTGTAGATCAATGTTTGCCATCACTGACAATGCGGTACTGTATGTGCAAAAGGATTCATCTTTGTTGTCTGTATCTCCCATGTTCCTCTCTATGTTTTCCTCTTCCTCAATGCTACTGTGTTGATCAATCACATTCCTTTCGTCCAAATCAATACTTGTCTCTACTTATCTAGCAGTGTTCCCTCCCCTCCCCTCACCCCCTGGTAAACAAAAGAGAGTTTATTTCCATATATAAACCTTTCCTTGACTTTGTACAATAGTGGACTAATACAATATTTGTCCTTCTGTGATTGATTTATTTCACTTGGCATAATATCCTCCAAGTTCATTCACATTATGCGGTGTTTTCAAGATTCTATATTATTCTTTAGGGTTGCATAGTATTCCATTGTGTGTGTGTATGTACCACAGTTTGGTTATCCATTCTTCTGTTGATAAGCATCTAGGTTGTTTCCATCTTTTTGCTGCAACTATTTTTGAATTGTCTTCAGCAAGATTTTATTTGCATATGATATGATATTGTTTGATAATTTCCACATTCTTTTGCATCACCTTTCTTTGGAATGGATACAAATATGGATTGCTTCCACTCAGCCAGATATCTGTCTTCCAAATTTCTTGGCATAGATGAGTAAGTGTCTCTAGCATGGCATCCATTTGTTGAAACATCTCAATGGGTATTCTGTCAATTCCTGGAGCCTTGTCTTTCACCAATTCTTTCAGTGCAGCTTTCACTTATTCCTTCAGTACCACTGGTTCTTGATCATATGCTACCTCCTGAAATAGATGAACAACAATGACTTCTTCTTCATACTGTGTATTTCTTCCATCTTCTTTTGATGTTTCCTGCATCAGTTAATATTTTTTCCATAGAATCTTTCAATATTGCAACTTGAGGCTTGATTTTTTTCTTCAGTTCTTTCATCTTGAGAAATGCTGAGTGTGTTCTTCCCTTTTGGTTTTCTAACTCCAAGTCTTTGCACATCTCATTATAAAAATTGACTTTATTTTCTTGAGCTACTCTGAAATCTTCTGTTCAGTTCTTTTGTCTTGTTATTTCTTCCATTTGCTTTAGCTACTCTCCCTTCAAGAGTAAGTTTCAGAGTCTCTTCTGACATCTACTTTGGTCTTTTCTTCCTTTCTTGTCTTTTTAATGACCTTTCAATTTCTTTGTATATGACGTCATCTCATAACTTGTGTGGTTTTTGGTCATTGGCATTCAATGCGCCAAATATATTCTTTAGATGGTGTCTAAATTCAGGTGGGATATAATCAAGGTTATAATTTGCCACTTATGGACTTGTTTTAATTGTCTTCAGCTTCAACTTGATCAGGGCAGACCTGTTAGTTCTTTTAGAAGTCCATGGTACTTTCAGCATTCTTTGCCAACACCACAGCTCAAAAGCATAGACTCTTTTTCAGTCTTCATTATTCATTGTCCAGATCTCACATGAATATGAGGTGATTGAAAATACCATGGCTTGTGTCAGGTACACCTTAGTCCTCAAGGAGACATCTTTGCTCTTCAGCACTTGAAAGAGGTCCTTCGCAGCCAATTTGCCCAGTGCTATGCATCGTCTGAGGTCCTGACTGCTGCTTCCATTGATGTCAATTGTAGAACCAAGCAATGTGAAGACTTTGACAACAATAATCTCTTCTCCATTTATCATGATTCTGCTTATAGGTCCAGTTGTAAGGATTTTTGTTTTCTTTATATTGAGATATAATCCATATTGCAGACTGTATTCTTCAGTCTTCATCAGTAAGTACTTCAAGTCACCCTCACTTTCAGCAAGTGAAGTTGTGTTGTTAGCATGTTGCAAGTTGTTAATGATTCTTCCTCCAATCCTGATGTCACATTCTTCTTCATACAGTCCAACCTCTTGAGTTATTTGCTCAGCATACAGATTGAATAAGTGTTGTGAAAGGATACAACCCTGACGCACTCCCTTCTTGATTTTAAACCAAACATTGCTCCCTTTTTCTGTTTGAATGACAGCCTCCTGGTCTATGTACAGGCTCCTCTTGAGTACGATTAAGTGTTCTGGTATTCCCATTCTTCCCAATGTTATCCACAATTTTTTATGATCCACACAATCAAATGCTTTTGCATGGTCAATAAAACAAAAGTAAACATCTTTCTGGAATTATTTACTTTGAGCCAAGATCCAACTGACATGAGCAATGATATCCTTTGTTCCACGTCCTCTTCTGAATCCAGCCTGCACCTCTGGATGCTCTCTGTCAATATACTGCTGCAACTGTTTTTGAATTATCTTCAGTAAGATTTTACTTGCTTGCAATATTAATGATATTGTTCAATAATTTCCACATTCTGTGGGATCACCTTTCTTTGGAATGGGCACAATATGGATCTCTTCCAATCAGTTGGCCAGGTAGCTGTCTTCCAAATCTCTTGGGATACCAAGTGCGTGCCTCCAGTGGGGCATCCGTATGTTGAAACATCTCAATGGGTATTCCATTAATTTCTGGAGCCTTGTTCCTCACCAATTACCTCAGCACAGCTTTGACCTCTTCCCTCGATTCCATTGTTTCTTGAAAATATGCCAACTCCTGAAAAGGATGAAGATCAACCAGTTCTTTTTGGTACAGGGACTCTGTATGCCTTCCATCTTCTTTTCATGCTTCCTGCGTCATTCAATATTTTGCCCATAGAAACTTTCAATATTGCAACTCGAGGCTTAAATTTTTCCCTCAGTTGTTTCAGCTTGAGGAATGCCGAGCATGTTCTTCCCTTTTGATTTTCTAACTCCAGGTCCTTGCACATTTCATTATACTAATTGGCTTTGTCTGTTTGAGCTGCTCTTTTAAATCTTCCATTCAGCTCTTTTTTCTTGTCATTTCTTCCATTTGCTTTAGCTACTCTTCACTAAAGGGCAAGTTTCAGAGTTTCTTCTGTCATCCATTTTGGTCTTTTCTTTCTTTCTCATATTTTTAATGACCTCTTCTTTTCTTCATGAATGATGCTCTTGATGTCACCCACAGTTCTTCTGGTTTTCAGTCACTGGCATTCAATGCATCAAACCTATTCTTTAGATGGTCTCTAAATTCAGGAGGGATATATTCAAGATCATATTTTAGCTCTTGTGGACTTGTTTTAATTGTCTTCAACTTCAAGTTGAAATTGCATATGAGCAGTTGATGGTCTGTCCCACAATCAGCTCCTGGCCAGGTTTTGGCTGAAGATATTGAGCTTTTCCATCACCTCCTGCCACAGATGTAGTCAATCTGATTCCTGTGTACTCCGTCTGGCAAAATCCAAGTGTATAGCCACTGTTTGTGTTGTTGAAAAAGGGTGTTTGCAATTAATAAGTCGTTGGTCTTGCAAAATTCTATCATGTGATCTCCCATGTTATTTCTGTCACCAAGGCCAAATTTTCCAACTACTGATGATTCTTCTTTGTTTCCAATTTTTGCATTCTAATCACCAGTGATAACCAACACATCTTGATTGCATGTTTGGTCAATTTCAGACTGCAGAAGTTGATAAAAAATCTTCAATTTCCTCATCTTTAGCTTTGGTGGTTGGTGCATGAATTTGAATAATAGTCATATTAACTGGTCTTCCTTGTAGGCATATGGATATTATCCTATCACTGACAGCATTGCACTTCAGGACAGATCTTGAAACATCTTTTGTGATGATGAATGCCACACCATTCCTCTACCATTTGTCAGTGTTTCACTTAAAACCAGAAATTCCTGAAATGCAGTTGACAAGAGGTACCTACCTAGTTGCATTGATCCACTGATCAATGTATTAGAGGATCAGTAAAGAAAAGGAGAACACACCAGCCCTTCATTTATAGCTGAAAGTACAACACATCACAGGAAGTGACACTTATGTTTGAGAATCTGGAAAACAAATAAACATAGTTCTTCAGCTCAGAGATAGATATTGTTGAGAGAAAAGAAAATCACATTAGCACATATAAGGTGGCATCTTAAAAGTGGTTGGAGAGAAAGGAAAGATAAAAGAAGGTATAAAGAAAGGAAGGATGGGAAGAAGGAAGGAAAAGAGGAAAGGGAAGGATATGGGAAGGAATAAACAGAGCAGAGTGACAAGGTGCAGGCAGACTCTCATGTGGTGACTTAGAGGATGGCCATTGGAATCAGGGGATGGGACTCTCAGATCTGTCTCATGCTAATTGTGTGATTACAGGGAAGTTACTTGATCTCTCTAAACCTCAACTTCCTCTTCATAAAATATGGCTAATAATCTTCTGAGCCACAATTTCTTAGTAGAATGTGATATGAGCTGACTTGGGTAAGGCACTTTGTTCAGGGCCTGGTCATATTTCTACAAGCTTTAGTTGTTGCTGTTTGTGAAGATTAAATGGTAAAAAGCATCTAAAATTCCATAAAAATATCCTGATATCCTGGCACATGGTAAGCATAAATGATAGAAAGTGCACACAGGGAACATTTATTTATTAAAGGGCTCTCCTTGTTGAGTCCTAAATGTCATCTCTAACTGTCTCCACCACAACATGGCAAGGTTGGATTATTACTCCCACCTTAGGAGTGAAAAACTGAAGCTTTGTGAGTAGTTGTGTCATAAGCACAGTACTGTGAAGAGACATGTGTTCAAATATGTTATTCTGCCTGGCTGCAAGGCTGTGCTCATTCTCCTGCAGTGTTGCCAGGCATCATCTTTGACCCTTTAATAGTTTATAGTTTATTCATTTAATGTTTACAGTAACCCTGAGAGGTAAATATTCTGCACTCCATTTGTAGAAAGTCCCAGGAAAAGATTCTGAACCCATGACTCACAGATTCCAAAACCCATTCTCTTACACACACACACACACAGAACTGTCCATCAAAAATCTATTACTGTTAAGTCAATTCTAGCTTGTCCATAGAATTTTCAATGGCTAATTTTTCAGAAACCAGACATTTCTTCCAAGATGCCTCTGGGTGGACTTGAACTCCAACCTTTTGGTTAGTAGCCAAGTGTGTTAACCATTGATACCACCCAGGGACTCCAAATATGAACACGCTGATAGGTGTTTTATAAACTGTAAAGTGTACACTTCTCCGCCCTCACCAGGCCAGCACTGTCCAATGGAAATAGCAAAA
>NW_006922062.1:773540-801994 GCF_000298275.1 Orycteropus afer afer | reverse complement strand
TATTACCATTTAAATGTACATAGTTAATATAACAATGATCAGTGTGGTGTTTTACATTCATTTATTTCCCTTCTTTTTTGAAATTTGGTGTGTATTTTACAGTTACAAAAACTAAAAACCAAACTCCTTGTTTTTAAGTTGATTCTGTCTCAGTATAGCACAGCTCAGTTTGACCTATCAAATGTCAATTGTTCAAAATCCATGTGTGACTAGTGGCCACCTTACCGGACCATGCAGCTTGGGATAGTTGCTTGGTCAGTTTGGTTGATTCTGTAAGGTATGGAATGCACTGGCTTTTCTAGCCCAGGCTAATCACAGGAAAAGCACCAGTATAATGAGAAAGAAATGCAATGTGGTCAAAATTGTATGGATTAATTATATCAATGGACATTTTGACTGCTCTGACTAAATTTACCTAGAAAAGAAGAACCCACTGCCATCGAGTCGGATCTGACTCAAGCGACCCCTCCTTGGGTTTCTGAGGCAGTATCACTATGAAAGTAGGTTGCCCAGTCTTCCTTCCAAGGAATGGCTGGTGAGTTTGAACTGCCAGCCTTCTGGTTAGCAGTCAAGTGCCTTAGGCACTATGCTACCAGAGCCTAACTTACTGTCCTCTGTTTATGATCCCTCAGAAAAGAGACTTGGGCACTTCCCCTTTTTCATAAGTACATTTATTATTATTATTATTTAAAAAAATTAGTTAAGATTTCGCATGGAAGAATAAAAATTATTTAGAATTAATTTATTAAGTATTTAGGGATTACAAAGCAGGGAGATGGGAGAATGAGAATTGTGAAGATGTCTTCCGAGTCTTATTAGCAAAGCTGTCACTTTATAGAGACATATCTGACAGGCTCTAGCTTGAGTTTGCTTTGGTTGAGAACTTCCACTTGTAAGGTACTTTTATGAACTCTCCTGTGAAATGCATGGGGGAAGGAAGAGACGATATCACATGCTTCTACCTCTTTTATTTACTTACGTCACATGAACCAGATGCCGGAGCTCTTAAATTTGAAGATTTTTAAGGCTCACCATGAACACGATCATAGTTAAAGTTGACAGTAAGGGCCAAGGAGTTTCAAGGAAATGCTAAACCTCTGACATTCAGAAATCACAGTTATATAACACTTGGCTGGCATGTTTAATAGTTCCAGAGAGTAGCAGTGATATTTTAGGAGCTTCCTTCCAAAACAAGGACCATCATCAGCTTCATTTTTATGATCATAGCTCAACCAACCAAAATGCATGTTTGTGCCTGGGTTGTATGCAATAATTTAAATGTTGTTTCCTCCTTTTCTATCCCTTGTTTGAATTTTTTTCAGCTACACCGTTGCTTTATTGAAACCTTATTTTAAAATTACAATTCTTGAACAGTCAGAAATATTAGTAATTAAATTGCCAAAATTTGCCTGTGTAAAGTGAAGTAAGAACATTTCAATTCTATCAGTACGGGTGTTAATTATTTTAGGCAAGCTGTCATTTAGGCTTTCTAAAGTGGATTTTGTTCTTGCAGTCAAGAACATTGCTTAGTGCAGAATTAATTAATCATTATAAATATAAAACCTGCAGTATCAGCTCCTGTGTTCAGAAAGGTTCCAAAAGGCAAGGTTGAAAGAGTCAATAGGCCGCTGAAGGGAATCTTATCATGTACCCCCACCCCCAATCTGATAAAAAAGACAATTAAACTATGTGCCTCATCTTTATACAGGCACTTACTTTAAGCACCAGTTCAAAAACTGAAAGTGCTAACTCTTCTTGACATAAACTTTTTTGGGGAGTATCTTCTTTTAAAGCGATTTTTTAAAGGAAGATTGATGAGGAAATGGCTAAAAATTGGGATTTGAAATTGAAAAAAGATACAAAAACATGCCCGAAAGAAAAAGTAAAACAATTTTATTCTCATAAAGCTATGCTGAATAGACCATATGTCTTCAGTCTGAATTTTCTCAAATACCCAGTTGCTACTTAAAAAAAAATGTTCTATACAATGACTGTAATAATTGTATGCCTCATGTTAAGGCTTACAGTCATTGTGCTTCAAGAGGAAAAAAGTTTTCTATTGCTTTTCCTACTTTTTTTTTTCTTTTTCTTTTTAATAATGGCTCTAAAATATTGTTTCATTTTCCTTTTCTGCAGTGGAAGCAAAATTCATCCAAATTATATGGGAATACATTGACCAAGATACAAAGATCAGGGCTGTATGAGGAGAGAAACCAGTTGACACAAGAATCACAATAATGATATTAACTAACTTTTAATAAACCAACTATATGATAGCCACTCTAACTGCTCTAAATGTACTTGTTTCCTTTAATTCCTACCACCCAGAAGGAAAGCATGTACCACTCTAGCAACATTTACTCAATTGCTTATATTCTATTGTTACTATCCCAAAATTTGGGAGCTCTGGTAGCATAACACCTAAGGCACTTGACTGTTAACCAGAAGGTTGGTGGTTCAAACCCACCAGCCATTCCTTGGAAGGAAGGTTGGGCAATCTACTTCTGTAGGGATATCACTTCGGAAACCCAAAATGGGGTTGCTATGAGTTAGGTCTGACTCGATGGCACACAACAACAACACATCCCAAAATTTAACAAGCATTTACATATTTAAAAATAGGTATTAAGAATTGATTCTTTGCAAGGCACGCTGCTAAGAACAAGACAAAATACACTGCTCTCCCATCTTTAGTGCTCATGCAACCCCTGCATTTTGTCACAGTGCTGCTTCTGATTCCGTAGGTCTGGGTGCGAGCCTGAGGTTTGGCATTTTTAACAAAAACCCAGGTTATGCTGATGCGGCTGGTCTACACTTTGGGAACAAGGGTAGAGTCTATGCTTAAAGGAATTTTTAAGTAGCAAAGGCCCCCAAATCCAAAACCAAACCACTTGCTGTTGAGTTGGTTCTGACTCCTGGTGTCCCCATGTGTTCTGAGTAGAGCTGTGCACTGGAGGCTTTCATGCCTATGACCTTCTGGAAGCAGACCCGCAGGCCCTTCTTCCCAGGAACCTCTGGGTAGGTGTGAATTATCAACCTTTCAGCTAGGAGCGAAGAACTTCATCGTTTGTTCCACCCAGGGATGCCAAAGGCCAAAGGACTGTATTGTAATTGTCTTGAGGGGTCAAATGATAACTACAGCTGAGGAAACCAGACTTGCCTTTGTGAAAAGGATAATATTTGAATTGTGCCTTCTATAATGGGTAAACGTAAGTGAGAGATTGCTTAGTACATTCATACTAGTTAATTAAAACCATTTGCTGTCAAGTCCACTCTGACTCTTGGCAACCCCACATGTGTCAGCATAGAACTGGGCGCTATAGAGTTTTCAGTGGCTGAATTTTTGGAAATAGATTGCCTGGCCTTTTTCGTGAGGTGCCTCTGGGTGGACTTGAACTTACAACATTTTGGTTAGCAACCAAGCATGTTAACTGTTTGTACCACCCAAGGACTCTGGCTGGTTAATTGGTTGATAGAAAAGATTAAGAGTGTATCCTAAACCATGCTGAGATACTTACAGGGCTTTTGCTGTCTCGGAAGAGAATCAGTGGGGATCCATATGCTTTATTGGCATCCTCACCTGCAGCTGACATGCCCTTCCAGTTGTTTCTGCTTTGGTAATTGAAGCATCTACACTGCATCTGGGCAGGTAGGGACGGAAAGTATAATGTGTTCTGTGCAGTTCAGAACATTAATTATGTAAGCATCTCTCCATTTTTTAGTTTATTTTAAAAGATACCATTTTGTGATTTGTATCACTACAATTATGTTTCTAATGGGATTTTAATTGATTTTGAAACCAATTAAAGAAAACCTATTTTTAAAGCACATCTCATCTGCCGCCACTGGGAAGTCACGCCAGGCTGGCACATTGTAAGTCATTGGAGCATAATTTGAATGCATTTTGGTGTGATCAGCTAAGGGGCTTGACGAGTGCCCTATATTTAATGTTCTTTTAAAAAATTGCCAGGGTGTATTTTGTACTTCTCAAGACGATGCGTATGCCCTAGTGATATAAAGAACCATTTTCACTGAAGAGATTTCTGTGGGCTTTTGGATAAAAGTTATTGGCTTTGGTTTTGGGAAAGAGGGAATTGTCTGGGATGCAGTGCCTCTCTGTCCATATATTGTGCCTGTAAATTATGATTTTTTTTTTTTTTTTCCCCTGAAGTCCCAGTTATTCTGAGTTCCTACAGAGGGCTGTTTCAGATCGTTAAGTTTTTTCGTAGACTGAGTTCAGTTACGTTACTCACGAACCTAAACATTTTAATGGTTCCTCCTTGTCTATCGAATAAACTATATTATCCAAATCCTTCACAGTACAGTCTAAAGGTAAACCTAAGTCAAACTCCAGTCCTTCCAGTCTTTCTCCTCACCCCATATACTCTCTTCTCATTACTATTACTCTTGTTCTTTCTGTCTACAATAAGCCTTTTAATAGTCTGTCTTGAACACAGTTTTAAAGACCAGACTAGGGACAACTTGAAGTCACGTGATAGCTGGGAATGGGAAAGGAACTGGATGACGTTTGGAGCCCCTCGTCAAGCCACATTGAAAGGCAAGGCAGCTTCTCTGCAGACCTCCCCCTGATCCTGTGCACAGGTGGTTCAGAGAGAGAGGAGCTGACTGATTTCAGGCAGCATGGTGTTTTCAAAGCTCCTCACGCTGCATGACCAAGTCAGTGGAAAAAGGGGAAATACTGCATGATGCCGCTTACATGAAATATCCAGAAGAGGCAGGTGTGTAGAGACCAAAGATTATTAGTGGCTTCCATGGCTTAGGGGGAGAGGGGAAAGGAGGACTCACTGCTTAGGGGACATTGAGCTCCTGTTAGGAGTGATGAGAAATTTTGAAACCAGATCATGGTGGTGGTTGTACAACATGATGAACACATTGTCACTGAATTGTACATGCAATGGCAACTATTTTGTTACATATCTATTTACTGAGAGAGAGAGAGAGAGAGAGAGAGAGAGAGAGAAAGAGAGAAGCAGAATTCAAATTTAACATCATTTTTTTTTTTATTCTTAGGACTAACACTTTAAAGTGGTGCAGACAGTTTGTGCCTGGTGGCTAACTGAAAGAGGTGGTTAGAACCTGTACAATGGGACCAAGGAAGAAGGGCCTGACAATCCACTTCTGTAAAGATTATAGCCAAGAAAACCCTGTGGAACCCAGTTCTACTCTGAAGCACATGGAGTTGCCATGAGTCAAAATCGACTTCACTGCAAAAGAGTGGGGGAGGGGAAGCAGTTTAAAGTCTTGAACTTCAAATGTCAAGTGGCCTATAGCCCAGTGGAACTTTCTAGTCTTTGCATTTAAATTAAAAACAAACAAACAAACAAACAAACAAACAAAAACAAATGCACTGCCATCCGGTTGGATCCTACTCATAGCGACACCTCCTTGGATTTCCGAGATGGTGTCTCTACTGAATTAGATTGTCCAACCTTCCTTCCCAGGAGTGGCTGGTGGATTTGAACTGCCAACTTTCTGATTAGCCATCAAATGCCTTAGGCACTATGCCACCAGAGCTCCTATTTTAAATTAGCGGCCTGAAGTATTGTCTAAGAAGCACAATGAAGGGCATTTATTTGATTTTTTTTTCAGTGACTAATGTTCAAATGGGACCTGTGGTGGCATAATGCTTAAAGCATTTGATTGTTAACCAGAAGACGGATGGTTCAACCCCACCAGCCACTCCTTGGAAGGAAGGTTGGGCAATCTACTTCCGTAGTGATACCACCTCAGAAACCCAAGGAGGGGTCGCTATGAGTCGAATCCAACTTGATGGCAGTGACTTTGGTTTGGTTTGGAATGTTCAAAAACAACATATTATAAGTCTTTCCATTTCGAGGCAAGCCATAATTAATTAAAATGGAAAATTCTCCTTTGTGTAATCCAATCCCTGTCTCAGCTGATCTTTTTAGTACATAGGCACCCCAAAAAGTCCCCAATTCCAAGTATCCTACAGCCTTGTAATTATGAAAGCTTTAGAGGTCATCATGGTCTTTACTGCCACCAAGGAGTGTTCATGTTTTCAAGAGCCTGGATATACTTACAGCAAAAGATCTTTTCCTGGTTCTCAAGATGGGTTCTATCTACAAAGAGGCAAGCCTGTCTGTCAGAGTTGATTAAATTTGATCATATTGACTGGAAGCTGTAGCATAAGGAGAAGATAGACTATACCATAAGAGGAGTTTTTGTCACTCAGATAAGAAAAAAAAAAAAAGGACTTTTATGCTATAGAAGAAGAAGGGAGGGGAGAAAAGAGGAGAGGAGGGATAGAGGGCCGAGAGGAGAGAGATGAGAGAAACAGAACTGTTCAAAAAAAAAAAAAGAAAAAAAAAAAAACTCACTGCCATTGAGTCGATTCCAACTCATAGTGACCCCTATTGGGTTTCCGAGGTGGTGAATATTTACAGAAGTAGATTGCCCAGTCTTCCTTGGTGGAGTGGCTGGTGAGTTTGAACCGCCAACCTTCTGGTCAGCAGTCAAATGCTTTAGGCACTACACCACTAGAACTCCTTTAAACAGAACTGTAGATAGGAATTTAGAATGTATTTGCCAGCTTCCGCCTTGATGACAGTTGTGGTTGATGGATATGCAGAAAGGGTAGGACTGAAGGCATTTTCATAGGGACTCCCAAATTCATTGCCATCTGGAGACAATAGTTCAGTAGCCTCAGGCCCCTTGAGGTTATAAGAGAAGACTGAGAAAACTGGGGCTTGGAGGGGGATGAGTCAGTCAAAGAGCAGGAAGTCCATGAGTAGAGGCCACAGAAGGGACCACGGACTCAAGTGTTAAACATGAGTGCCATACCTAAAAAACTGGGGTGGATCCAGCCACACAGCAGTGCCTCCTGGTGAAGGATCTCCTGTGGTCTAGTGGGATAGTTAGACCAGAGTGGAGGCCAATGAGGTCTGCAGGTGAAATCAGTCCCGACAGCTGCTCCACCTGTCATACCATGAGGCAGACATGTCCCCTGGGAGTTTACATCAGGGCTAAGGGGAGAAAGAAGGAAAAGGGTGGGCAGTGTACCTTAAAAGAAGAGAAAACAGCAAACAACAAAACAAAATATCCTGAATTATTTTTTCCAAATGAAAGAGTTAAACTGGAAGAATGAAGGTTGAATTGAAAATGATGGAGCAACTTTGAAATGTCAGGATTGAGTCTGTTGGCTCCTAAAAGGCAGGAATCAGGCCTCATGAACAAGTTGAGTTGAGTTAAGGAAAAATAGTTACATGAGTCAAAATGTGTAAGCTTCAACCTATCCTTGCCCTATTTCAAATGTCACTTCCTCCCTGAAACCTTTCCCATTCCTCCAGTTGAATGGTTCCCCTCATTCATAGGTAACTTTCCTAAATAACCTACTTTTTATTGTCTTTGTTCATAAAAATTGCTAACTTCTGAATTCATCTCAGAGTCAAAAAGGACCCACTGGGTCATTACTTCAAACCATTCTTCTTCCTACAAGGTAACAAGACCCCTGAGGACAGAAAATCTTTTATTCATTTTTATATAGCACACATTATCAGTATGGGTCCTTGCCCTTCTGAGGTATACCAGTGTCACTTTAATGCATGATGCAAAGGATTGTGGGTTGTATTTGTAAATGTTCAGGTAGTCATTCAATTATGTTCATGCTATTGCTGTTAGGTGCCATCGGTTGGTTCCGACTCATAGCGACCCTGTGAACAACAGAATGAACCACTGCCCAGTCCTGGGTGATCATCACAGTTGTTGATGTGTTTGAGCCCATTGTTGCAGCCATTGTGTCAGTCCATGGCATTGAGGGTCTTCCTTATTTTCATTGATTGTCTGCCAAGCATGGTATCCTTCTCCAGGGACTGATCTCTCATGATAACATGTATGAAGTACGTGTGACAAAGTCTCGCCATCCTTGTTTCTAAGAAACATTCTGATGGTCTTTCCTCCAAGACAGATGTTTGTCTGGCATGCTACAGTGTATTCTTTGCCAACACCATATTTCAAAGGCATCAATTCTTTCCCAGTTTTCCTTATTTATTGTCTAGCTTTCACATGCATATGAAGATGATTGGTTTGGGTCAGGTGCACCTTAGTCTTCATGTAGGGATATAGTATTCAGGTAAAGTGAGAAAAGTAATGAATTAACAATCATAATACTTGAGTCCTAATGGGGCCCTGTATTATGATTCCTAATTCATTACTTTTCCCAATTTACCTGAATACTCCATAAAGATACTGCCTCAGAAACACAAGGAGGGGTTGCTATGAGTCGGAGATGACTCAATGGCACATTACAACAACTACAACAATGGGTCCCTACTTCCCAGTCACTACCTTTGTGGATGTAAGGCCTGTCTTTTTTCTGTCCTGTAAAATGGAGACAATGATGCTGTCTTGTAAGTAGACAACACTAACTCTTCTTTTGATTTATCTTACTTCCTTTGGAAGGAACTGACCTTCTTGATGATATTAAATGACCAAGGAGAATAATAAGCAAAATTTTAAAATCATGTAGGCTTTTTGCTTATTGTTTTTATTGTTTAAACTCACCTGGACTCTTAGTAAACTTAGTAGATCTTAGTAAGCTTGAGATTGAATAAGTGGATTTCTAAAGGTAACTTTGACCTTAGAGGCTTAGTCTCATGGGTACTAGGATATAAGGAAAGGAGATCACCCCCATTCCATTTAAAACTCACTGCCACTGGGTTGGATCCGACTCATAATGACCCCTCCTTGGGTTACTGAGGTGGTATCACTATGGAAGTGTTTGCCCAAACTTCCTTCTGAGGAGTGACTGGTGGGTTTGAACTGCCAGCCTTCTTAGCAGTCAAATTCCTTAGGCACTTCATCACTAGAACTCGGTTACCTCAAAATGAGCACAGCTATGTTATGCTGACTTTTACCCATCGGTGTGTGTGTGACAATATCATTATTGTTGTTGTTTTTATTGTGTTTTTCACCTAGAATTCCAGAGCAGGATTTGACAATGCAAAGGGAAGGTAGATTCCATTGAAACACAGAGAAAACTTATATTTTAGGTTTGAGGCTTTAAATTATTTCTGGCAGGTATAAAGAACAACAGATTGGCTGCCCTCAATTCTGTTTCTCCTTCCGCTTTGTTCCTCTCTCTACATCCCTTTTTGGCAAACTGCCATGGACTCCCAGAGGAATGAAAAGATCTATTTTGGAAGGACTATAGGTACAGCCAGAATAGTGCTCAGAAGTGAGGACTCCATCGTACTTACTTGGACATCCTATCAAGAGGGATCAATCTCTGGAGAATGATACCATGTGTACAGCAGAATGGACTGAAACTGTGGCTGTAACAGTGGGTTTAAACATACTTACTGTTGTGATGTACTCATGAGGAACCTCTGTATACACCAGGAGGCTGTCGTTCAAACAGAAGAAGGGGACACTGCATGGCTTAAAATCAAGGAGAGAGTGAGTCAAGGTTGTCTCCTTTCACTATACTTATTCAATTTATATGCTGTGCAAATAATCCAAGAAGCTGGACAGTATGAAAAAGAATGTGGCATCAGAATTGGAAGAAGAATCATTAACAACCTGTGATATGCTGATGGCACAACTTTGCTTGCTGAAAGTGAAGATGACTTCAAGCACTTACTGAAGAAGATTGAAGAATACAGTCTGCAGTATGGATTACAACTCAATATAAAGAAAACAAAATTCTCACAACTGGACCTGTAAACAGCATCATGATAAATGGAGAAAAGATTGAAGTTGTCAAAGAGTTTGCTTTGTTGGTTCTACAATTGACGCCAATGGAGGCAGCAGTTAGGACATCAGACACCATATAGCACTATTCAAGTCAGCTACAAAAGATCTCTTTCAAGTGCTGAAGAGCAAAGATGTCTCCTTGAGGACTAAGGTGTGCCTGACTCAAGCCATGATATTTTCAATTCCCTCATATGCATGTGAGAGCTGGACAATGAATAAAGAAGACCAAAGAAGAATGAATGCTTTTGAGATGTGGTGCTGAAGAAGAATGCTGAAAGTACCATGGACTGCTAAAAGAACTAACAAATATGTCCTGGAGGAAGTGCAGCCAGAATGCTCCTTGGAAGCGAGAATGGCCAGACTTCATCTTACCTACTTTGGTCATGTTGTCAGAAGGGACCATTCCCTGGAGAAGAATGTCATGGTTGTTAAGGTGGAGGTTCTACAAAGGAGGGGAAGGCCCTCAGTGAGATGGATTGACACAGTGGCTACTGCAATGGGCTCAAATATAGCAGGGATTGTGGAGTTGGTACGGGACTGGGTGGTGTTTCATTCTGCTGTGCATAGGGTCACTATGAGTTGGAGACGACTCAATGCCACCTAACAACAACAACAAGTGTTGCGATGATGATGTCACAGGATTGAACAACTTTTTTTTTTTTTTTTTACCTGTTATACATAGGGTTGCTGTAAGTTGAAACCAACTCCACAGCACCTAACAATAACAACAATCTACAAACAGGTAGATAGGTAGACAGCTGCCATTAAGTCAATTTTGACTTATGGTGACTTCATGTACAAAAGAACAAAATGTTGCCACGTCCTGTTGTCGTCATAGTCACGACATGTTTGAGTCCATTGTCATAGCTGTTGTCCCAATCTCTGTTTCACCAAGGGTCTGCCTTGTCCTCCCTGGTGCTCTACTTCAAAAACATGATGTATTCTTCTAAAAAATCGATCATTTGATGATATGTCCAAACTAAGTGAGCTGGACAGCTTTCTATTATTGAGGCCCATAAACTTTTTATTGGCTAATTTTCTGAAGTAGATTGTCAGGCCTTTCTTACTAGTCTGGATGCTCTGCTGAAAGCTGTCCACCATGGATGACCCTGATGGTATTTGAAATACCAGCGGCATAGCTTCCAGCATCACAGTAAGAAGCAAGTCACCACAATATGGCAAACTGGCAGACTGGGGCATAGAACCACCTATAGAGATAGTGATAGGACTCTCGGAGGTGCAGTTTACTGATTCCCCATGGTTTGCTCACAGAGTCCAAGAGTCATTAATTCTCACTCTCTTACCACATCACTTCTCTTTCACGCTATACTTGTCAGTTATGGAAGTTCTGGCAATGGTTTTATATTTCTGAGGCCTGGACACTAATTTTTCTCTAGGGATGTAAATATTTAAGTTTAAGATTACATCTGGAACTCCTTTAGGTTGCTGATGTTGTATTGTTTTTAGTACCTTTATGTGGGTATTTGATGGCTTTCTATAAATTTGAGAGGGGTCGCTATGAGTCGGGTCCGACTCGACGGCACATAACAACAACAACAACATAGGATAATTAACTGGAAAAAATTGGATGGGAAATGAATTTGCAGCCTTGGTTAGAACTTGACTTTGGAATTTAATTATGATACTGTTTTGCTATTTCAGAGCCTTCTGTAGGGAAAAGTCCCATTGTCTTCAGTTCCTCCAAAGAGATAGTGGTATGGGAGAAGCACCTCAAGAAAGTGGGAGTAAGATTGTCCCAAATTAAAATAATGTTAACCTTCAACCCCCCCCCCCCAACTCCGTCCAGGGATATAGCTACACTCTGGTGACAAAGTTGCAAGCTTGTTGAAGAAGCACCAATTTCCAATCTATGAATTTCCATGACTAGCAGGGTGAGGAGTGTGGTTGAGTAGAGGTCTCCTACTCAATTTTAGAAGGTATACTACTGATCTTTCTCTACCACTCATTCACCCACTCCTCCTTATTTGGAGAAGAGTGACTTTTCTGATGGGCGAGCTTGGGAGGAAGGTTCTGAATGGCCATGGTCAAATCTGTTCTTCTTTCTCCTTTTGCATCTGCTCATCTACAGCATAGAGATTTCTGTTTTGGTCTTCATTCTATATAGTACCTTGCAAGGAAACTTGGGCAATCTACTACTATAGAGATACTGCCTCGGAAACCCAAGGAGGGGTCGCCATGAGTCGGTCCGACTCAATGGCAGTGAGTTTGGTTTTGGTTTGGTCCATACAGTAAGCATACACAGTTTGGGGTCTAAACCTCGTTTTTAAAGGCTGTGCTGGAGTTTTGATGTTTCCTACTAATGAGCACAGAGACATGTGGTGGGTGTTTCATCTTTATATCTAAACTCTCCCCTAGGTTGATCACCCCAACATCTAGATTTTGAACAGAGTATTGGGAACCTGAATGTGGCTGCACATTAAAGTAGTTTCTCCTTTTCCATTTCTCTCTGTAATAAAGGGGTTATTTATCCTCCATCTACCTAACTTTTATGCCCATTTCTTAAACAATGAGAATGGGGAAAAATTGTGATTATTTACCATTCTTAATCCAAACAACAGTCAAAAGTTTACCCAACACAAAGCATGATGATAATGCAAAAAGCACGTGGTAAAAACTTGGAGTAAGCTTTGGATTCAAATCCTGACTCTTTGATAACTAGTTATGGACCAAATTATTCAAACTATCTGAGACTCCTCTTTAGAATATTGATAACATAGTCTGTTTCACAGGACTGTAGTGATTAAATGAGATAAGATGTATAACTAAATTCATTATCTACATCACTGAGTCAGGCACAAATGGAAGCTCTACTGTGAGTTATTGTCCTCATTTCTCTTCTCCTGAACAAGTAACATTTATTCATTCTCCACCCCACTCCCCCACATTCACATCCTCTGTATACTCATAACCTTTATTTCACTCCATCATAATCACTTGACCTATTGTTGAAAGAGGGACATGTTTTGTTGGGAATGCAAATGACCCAGTGTAACATCTGCAAAATATAGTCAATAAAAATTATGCTTACATTTTTTCCTTACCAATATAGCCCTATTGAAGTGGTAGGTTTTTCCTTACAAAGTACCTGCAGTTGGAGTGTGATAAAAATGATTCTGAAAAAGAAATCAGTATCCTCTTTGCAAAATTACAGAATTATATCATAAAATTGTTAAGAAAACTTCTTGTTACAAAATTCTATAGCTATACAAAATGCCACAGCGTTATTACCCTTGAAACTATTTTGTTTGCTGTACTTGCTCCATTAATTTCCCCAATAATTAGCCAATGCATGCATTTACAAGACTTTTATATTTTTCTCTCATTTTATAGAATGATAGAAGAAAATATAATTATTTCCTTTCATTAGCAAAGCCACAAAAAATATGACCTCATTGTGTTTTTATAAAACCACACAGAAGCACAAACACGTGCACGCCAAACAAACCTATTTAAATGTGTCATTGCAATAGATTCAACCTGTATTGATTAATCATTCCACTGAACTCTTTTTACTGAGCTAACTGTGTCAAGCCCTGTGGAGAGAGGGGCCATTGGGATTAATGGAATTTGGTCCCTGTTCTTAAGAAACTCAAGAAAAATAGTGGTCACAGAAAACACATCATCATTCTAACAGCCAGATTTCAGCCAGAGAAGAGGAACCAGTAGGAAGTATATATTCAGAGATTTGTAATCAGGAATTGGTTACACCATTGCGGCCTGAGTGAGTCTGAAATCCATTGGGTAGGCTGTCAGAAAGGATGGGTGGAACTCACGGACATGGGCTGAAGCTGTGCTGCACAAGGGGAGTATCTTCTCCCAGGGGAACATCAACCCACTTTTCAGCTCTTCAGATGGTTGAATCAGGCCCACCAGATTATCTAAAATAATCGATTTTACTTAAAATCTTATTTATGAAATTTAATCACAACTTCAAAATATTATTACAGCAACACTAAGATGACTGTTTTATTAAATAACTAAATGCTAGCCAAGTTGACACATAAAACTAACCATCACAATGATCATTTGCAAAATTCTCATGAATCAGAAATCTAAGGTTGTGTGTCCTTCCAAAATTGTTATGTCTAGTGAGCAAATATTGAGAGAATTTGTTACCTAAAGTGCTAACAATTTTACCTTGAAATTGCAATGACTATGTTCTTACCATGTCTTCAGAGGTTCAGGACTCTTGCTGTTATTATGTCTTTAGGAAAAACTTAGGCAAATAATTGAGTTTTATTTTACTTTCTCTAAGTGGTTAAAACATTTGACAACTAACCAAAAGGTCAGTGGTTTGAATCCAGCAGCTTCTCCATGGGAGGAAAATGAGGCGTTCTGCTTTTGTAAAGATTTACAGCCTTGGAAACCCTATGAAGACATTTCCGATCTGTCCTATACGGTCTCTGCGAATCAGAATCGACTCAGTGGCATTGGGTTTGGATTTGGGTTTTTAATCCATGTGTGCATAGAGGGAGACAAAAACACAAGTACATAATTATTTAAAATGAAATATAAATGGCTACTTCTAATAATACATATTGTTGTGCTATGTGTGTTGAGTCAATTCCAGTTCATACTAATCTTTTAGGGGAAGGAAGAATGGCCCCATAGGGTTTCCTAGGCTCTAATCCTTATGGGAGCTGATCGCTAAATCTTTTCTCCAATGGAAGAAGGAGGTGGCGAGTTCAGATTGTCAGTTTTTTGGTTAGTAGCTGATTGTTGTTCCGAAGCAACCATTGAACAACCAGGGCTCCTAAACAATACATGCTCCTTCCTTATTAGAATCACTGAATGTTTCCTGGTTACAATTTCCTAAAGTAGTTTTTTCAAAACACTACTTTCTTGGGAGGAAATGCCTGTTTGTAATACTGTTTTCCCATCTACCTATCTTTCTCCATTTATTTATACAAATATACAAAATATGTATGTGCATTTATGAGCTCTGGTGGCATAGTGGATAAGGTGTTTTGTCTGCTAACCAGAAGATCAGTGGTTCAAACCCATCAGCTGCTCCATGGAAGGAAGATGTGGAAATCGACTTCCACAAAGATTTACAGCGTCAGAAACCCAATGGGGGTTGCTATGAGTCAGAATCAACTTGATGACAGTTTTTTTTTAACATGTATGTAAGTGCAAATATGTATTTTAAAACCATATATGAAAATTTCTTAACTAAATGCATTAGAGAAATTTTAGGGCAAATTTAAATGGCTTCTTTGCTGCTGGATTTCTCAAAGATTCCAATATGTTGACTCCAATATGTCATTCTTAAGAGTAGGTTCTGGAATTTAGTTTCAATCAAAGTAATTTGACCAAAGGAGACTTTTTGGATTATTATTCATTACAATGCATCTTTAAAATTTGTGTAATTGGACGGTGTTTTTGGGCAGGGAAAAGGAAGGATTAGCAGTTAAGCAGCTATTCAGATTCAACTGAAAGTTCTGCCATAATGTGTCAGGGTCGGAAGAGGGCTAAAAGGTTGTCAAGTCCAACCATTCATACAATGGATAATACTTTTACTTCTTTCAATCACACAGCTGGTCAATACTTCATATATAAAAGAAACTTCACAGTCTGACAACATGATCCATCACATTGTATCCATCATTATTTTGATAATGGCATTTCTCATTGTCAGAGGTCTCCAACAAAAAAAGTTCTGAAAGGAATACCAACAGATTAAGAGCGAAAGCAATGCCGTGCAGCTTGGTGGCAAGTGTTTAATGAATATCTGTTACTTGATAGTAGTAGTAGAACAAGAATACTTATTTTTCCAAAATTGTATGTATATGACAGAAGTGGTTTCACATAGGTCATAACTTTTGAACTGCATGGCACAGTGGTTAAACTCTTGACTGCTAATCAGGAAGTCAGCAGTTCAAACCTACCATCCACTCTGCAGGAGAAAGTCTCCTTCTGTAGCAATTATAGTCTTGGAAACCATTTCTGTTCTGTCTCATAGGGTTGCTATGAGTCAGAGTCAACTTGGTAGCAATGGGTATAATGGTGAGTAAGATTTGACTGAATTCAGGAGGAAATGAAGGATTATTACATGGTGATGTCAGTGGGCCTCTGGACAGTTCAAGGAACAGTTTTAAATGGGATCAGAGCATAGGGTGAGTTTTGGATGGGATGTGGGAGATAAAGTGAGACTGTGGACTGGGGCTAGATTGTGAGAGCCCTTCCATGTGTGTCAGCTGGCTGAGCTGTGGGAGCTTCTGAAGTTTTCTGAGGTTAAGTTGCCATGGTCGGAAGTACCTTAACAAGCTAACTTTGCTGCAGAGTGGGGAAATATTAGCTTGGAGGAGGAAGAGTGACAGCAGGTAGTCAGAACACGAGGAGTCTTCAATGGGCCAGGTGAAAGATATTGAGGACATAAATTAGGCCAGGAGCTCTGGATAGGATTTGCAAAACATTGCATAGCTGACTCTGATCAACCATAGGATGCAATGGGCAAAGAAGGAGAAATCAAAACAGCTACCATATGTGCAATTTTCCCCTAAGTGGTTAAAAATGGTGATGCAGTGGTTGAAGCATTCAGCTACTAACTGTAAGGTTGGAGGTGGCCCACCAGCCATTGTGCATGAGAAAGACGAGGCAGTCTGCTTCTGTAAAGATTACAGCCTTGGAAACCCTATGGGGCAGTTCTACCTTGTCTTGCAGAGTCTCTATGAGTTAGAATTGACTTGAAGACGATGGGTTTGGTTGGGTCTGGTTTTGGGTAGAATGACTAGGTCCAATGGTGGTAGAATGGTTGGGGCCCATATGGCCCTGCAGATGTGGTTGCAACCTCTCTTTTAAAATTACTTCTTTACTCTCTACCCCCCATCCACTAGCTTCCTTCCAGATTCACAAACATGTCAGATTTCCCCCCACTCTGAATGTTTGCATTTGAGAATCCTGCTGCCTGCAAGACTTTTCCCCTAGATCATCATCTGAATGACTCATTTCCTTCTGCTATTTGTGTCTACATCCCCTACTCTGAGGGGTGCCTCCCTTCTCCAACACTCTGGCCCTGGACCCTCTCTGCAGTTGATTTTTCCTCAAAGCACTTTGATACCCAGTAATTAGATTGTTTATTGATTTGTTTTTTGTCAGGCTCTCCCATTTTACCTCCCTGCCTACAAGTGTAATGCAAATTCCAAGAATTCTAGAACCTTGTGTATCCTGTTTTATCTAGATGCTCATCTCATTCAATATTGCTTGAATCAATGAAAGGATTGCTGTGTTTTAAATTAAGTATATCTCTATAATTTTCTAACGATTGATACAACTCCAGTATTTTATATCATTTTAGTTTTATTCAAAAGGGATTAAATTTTTGACTAACACATTTACAATTAAAGAGATAATGGAATTACTGACAATAATAATAATTAGAAAAATAATTTAAATTTCAGAAGATCTAGGAGTGAATTATGAAAGAGGTAAGCTTTTGACTTCTTGTTTTGCTATAGAAAATATTTTAAATAAACCATTTCATATTTTTGAAAATTTGCATAAACAACTGGACAAGAGAACAGAAGAGAAGTTTCATGATTGTATCTGTGATTTAGTTTCTCTCCTTAGGCTTCATCAGTCATTGATTCACATGAAGTTATGCAAAAGGGAATGAGGCAGGCTGCCTCCGACCTTAGGGTAGCTTAAGCATTTAGACACCTGATGGCAATCTTTCATTAAATTTGATATAACAGCAGCCATTCTGGCAGGTAGGGGAGAACACAATTTGTTTTTCTACAGCCATCTTCATAGCAAATATCTGAAAATGTTTTCCAGTGACAGAACTGAGAGCTTAGTGTTTTTCCAGATGAGTGTGGTGGCTTTCATCAAGAGAAAATGATGTGGGTGGATGAGCTCGATGGAAAGAAAAGAGGAAGGGAAAATGAAGTTTATGGATGGTCCAGAAATGTTTGAGCAGGCTACTTTGAGACAGAGCAGGATGTTATGGTAATAGACAGGAGACAAGTTTGGTAGCTTGATGCTGGGTTAAAATGCAGTATAATCTGGAGTACCAGCCTTCCCTCCCTTCTTGCTCTGCCTTGATATCTCCCCACTGTGCTTGCCTTGCCTCAGGCTAGGAATAAAAACAGTTGTAGAACAAAACTACAACCAAACCCACTGCCATTGAGTTGATTGTGCCATTGCAACCTTAGAGGACAGAGTGGAGCTGCCCCAAAAGTTTCAAAGATAAATCTTTACAGAAACAGACTGCCTCATCTTTCTGCTACAGAGCAAATTGTGGATTCAAACCACTGAACTTTTGGTTAGCAGCCCAATGCTTTAACCACAACACCACGAGAACTCCTTACAATTGCAGAAGGGTGGATATTTCTCCTCAGTAAGAATGAAAGAGGTAGAGTTTAGTGAGAGTGTAAAGGAAAACTTTCCCATATCTCCTTGCCTGTTCATTGGGACAACATTTACTGTGACTTAGAGGATTTAAGAATAGCAGCCAACAGCTACCTTTTATCAGCTGCCTAGTGTGTGCCAGGGCTGTGCTGTGGACTTGAACTATCCCCATCTACTTGTTCCAGCTACCCAGTTGCTGTTGAATTGATTGTTTCATGGCAACCCTAGAGTTACCTAGCTTGTAATCTTTACAGAAGCAGACTGCCACATCTTTCTCCCACAGTGTGGTTGGTGAGTTCAAACCACCAACTGTTGGTTAGCAGTTGAGTGCTTAACCACTGTGTCACCAGGGTTCCTTTGTCTTTATCTAGTCCCCATTTTAGGAGCTCTGGTAGCATAGTGCCTAAGGCACTTGACAGCTAACCAGAAGGCTGGCAGTTCAAATCCACCAGCCACTCCTCAAAAAGAAGGTTGGGCAATCTACTTCCATAGTGATACTGACTCAGAATCCCAAGGAGGGGTCGCTATGTGTCAGGTCTGACTCGATGGCACATAACAACAAGTCCCCACTTTAATAAGACACAACGGCACAGTGGTTAAGGTGCTAAGCTGCTAATCAAATGGATGGCAGTTCAAACCATCCTGTGACTCCACGGGAGAAAGGCCTGGCAAGCTGTTCTATTAAGGATGATAGTCTGTAAATTCCTATGGGGCAATTCAGTTGGAATTGACTTGACAACCCATAACAAGAATAATATTCCTCATTTTGCTTGTTGTTGTTGTTGTTGTTATGTGCCGTCAAATCAGACCCAACTCAGAGCGACCCCTCCTTGGGTTTCCAAGGCAGTATCACTACGGAAGTAGATCGCCCCATCTTCCTCCCAAGGTGTGGCTGGTGGATTTGAACCACCAGCCTTCTGGTTAGCAGTCAAGTGCCTGTAGGCACTACACTAGACTATATTACAGTTTTGCTGGTTTGTGGCAGAGCTGGGCCATATGAAGAAGAGTGTGGCATCAGAATTGGAGGAAGACTCATTAACAATCTGCAATATGCAGATGACACAACTTTGCTTGCTGAAAGTGAAGATGATTTGAAGCATTTACTGATGAAGATTGAAGACAACATTCTTCAGCATGGATTACACTTTAATGTAAAAAAAATGAAAATCCTCACAAGTGGGCCAATAAGCAGCATCATGATAAATGAAGAAAAGACTGAAATTGTCAAATATTTCCTATTACTTGGTTCCACAATCAACACCAATGGAAGTGGCAGTCAAGAAATCAGACAACATATTGCACTGGGCAAATCTGCTGCAAAAGTCTTCTTTCAAGTGCTGAAGAGCAAAGATGTCTCTTTGAAGCTAAGGTGTGCCTAACCCAAGTCATGGTATTTTCAGTAGCCTCATATGCACATGAAAGCTGGATAGTGAATAAGGAAGACTGAAGAAGAGCCAATGCTTTTGAGTTTGTGGTGATGGTGAAGAATGCTGAGGGTACGATGGCCTGCCAGAAGAACTAACAGATATGTTCTGGAAAAGGTGCAGTCAGAATGCTCCTTGAAGGTAAGAATGGCCAGACTGTCTCACCACCTTTGATCATGTTGTCAGAAGGGACCATTCCCTGGAGAAGGATATCATGTTTGCTAAAGTGGAGGGTCAACGAAAAAGGGGAAGGTCCTCAACGAGATGGATTGACACAGTAGCTGCAATGATGGGCTCAGGTATAGCAGGGACTGTGAGGCTGACACAGGACCACACAGTGTTTTGTTCTGTTGTATATATTGGGGCACTATGAGTTGGACCTAATTCAACAGCACCTAACAACAACAACAACAGCAGGTGCTGTTGGGATATCATTGTTGATGTCAGGTGGACCTTGAAAGGAAGCATACCACAAAGATGAGTGTTTGTGTTTTCTTGACTATGCAAAAGCATTCAACTGTGTGGATTGTAATAAATTATGTATGACATTGCAGAGAATAGATATTCTGGAATGTTTAATTGTGCTCATGAGGAACTTGTACATAGAGCAAAGGACAGTTATTCAAGTAGAATGAGGGTATACTATATGGGTTAAAATCAGGAAAGGAGTGTATCATGATTGTATCCTTTTACCATACTTACTCAAGCTGTATGCTGAGCAGATAATCCGAAAAGCTGGACATTTTGAAGAGGAAGTCAGAATCAGGATTGGAGCAAGACTTATTATCAACTTGAGATATGCAGATGTTACAACTTTGCTTGATGAAACTGAGAACGAACTGAAGGACTTACTGATGAAGATCTAAGACTACAGCCTTCAGTATAGATTACACCTCAACATAAAGAAACAAAAATTCTCACAATTAGACCAATAAGCAACATCATGATAAATAGAGAAGAGGTTGAAATAGTCAAGGATTTCATTATACTTGGATCCACAATCAGTGGAAGCAATTGTCAACAAATCAAAGGACACCTTGCATTAGGCAAATCAGCTGCAAAAGACCTTTTTAAAGTATTAAAGAGCAAAGATGTCACATTGAAGGCTAAGGTGTGCCTGACCCAAGCCATGGTATTTTTAATAGTGTCATGTGCATTTGAAGGCTAGACAATGAATAAGGAAGGCTGCAGAAGAATTGATGAATTTGAATTGTCACGTTGGTGAAGAATATTGAATATACCATGGAGTATTAGGACAAACAAATCTGTCTTGAAGAAAGTATATCTGGGATACTACTTAAAAGTGAGAATGGCCAGATTCATCTCTTGTACTTTGGTCATACTGTAGAAGGGACCAGTTCCTGGAGAAGGATATCATGCTTGGTAAAGCAGAGGGTCAGTGAGAAAGAGAAAAACTCTCAACAAGATGGTTTAACCAAGTGGCTGTGTGATGGGCTCAAGCATGGCAATGGTTATGAAGATGGCACTGGACCAGGCAGTGTTTCACTCTGTTGTACGTATGGTCACTATGAGTGGACACTGACTTGATGGCACCCAACAGGAACAACAACAGGTGCTGTTGACTCCCATTTGAGTTCTCCAGTCTAAGTCTCATTTAGACAAGACTCTTACACTCAGCTACTTAAAGCCATCTCTCCTAAGTGTCTCACAGGCATCATAAATTTACCCAATTCTGAGCTCTGATTTCTTCTGCCCTCATTGAACCCAAGTTCTCCTCTCTAAGTTCCCATTTCAAGATATAACATTATGTGTACCCAATCCTCATGTCAAACACCTGGAAGTCATCTTGGCACATTCCTCTCCTTAACATTCACATCCAAATAATTATAAAGCCTTTTCAGTTCTGACTCTAACATATGTTACAAATGTAGCAACAAATCTTAGTCCCCACAAGCTTGGACAAAGACATCATTACTGGATCACTACAATAGACAATTTTTTTAATTCACTTTTTGTATTGAGAAATATAATACACACACACACACACACACACATGCATGAACACCCACACCTCTGTATACAAACACATATAATGTAGAAGAATCAAGAGAACTTTAACGTACTGTTTATTAATAACAATAAAATGATATCCTTTTGTCCACCAACCAGGCTAAGGTGTAGAACATCATCACTAACCTGGAAGAGTGCATTATTGTATACATCCTACCTCACTCCTGACAAAATCACTGTCCAGCATTTTGTTAATTACCCCCTTGCTTTTCTTGGTAATTCTACCACTGCAGTGTAGTGAGTTACATAGTATGGCTTTTCTTGCCATAGTCTTTGTAACTCCCACTGGATTACTGGGTGGGACCATGCAAATGTGTGTCAACTTGGCTGGGCAGCTGGTAGTAGTTATTCCCTATAATGAGACTGGTAATTAACTGTGTGGTGGAATTTGCTGTGAACAACTGAGTAGCTGCTTTTAAACTCCTCATTGTTAAAATCATCTTCCTGGGGTATTTCTGTTGGAGCAGCACAAAGTAATCTTCTGGGAAAGCTCACTCTCAGGTGTGTAGAACTCTGGTGTTGGGATTGGTTAGTTTTGCCACTCTGCCAGACTTAACATGAGTCTTCCTAGAGGCAGAGGGGGAGTCTCACTGCTGGCTGAAAGAGATGCCTGGCTGAGAGAGATGTCTGGCTAAGAGAGACCCCCAAATGAGAGATAGCACGGGAGAACCAAGAGGCATGGACAGAGTGGCAGGCTTACCTGGCAAATAGAGTCAGAGGCCACACTGAGAGGCCAAGGGCCAGAGAGGTGTGTCTAAGGACACAGCAGAGGGGAGACTGTCTTGATTAAAGAACTGTATCCTGAGCGCATTCCTGAACTTGGATTGTAGTCTGTTGCTTCCCTAATAATCTTCATAATCTGTGAGTGCTGTGTGGCGACTGCAGTGAATTATTGAACCCAGCAGAGAGGTTGTGGGTGCTTTGAGAGGGACGGTTGAGGACTAAGAATGGTAAGAGGACTGGAGGGTTGAGGCATGTCTGGTCTCATAGGAACAGGCCTTGTACTGCTGATGGTGATTCTGTCTTCCTCTTGTGTAGTTAGAGAAGTCAGGAGATGTCACCTTCCTGCCCCTTGAGCAACCACATATATATGTGGTTTACTCACTATGTTGTAGTTTTGCTGGTCTCCCCGTAGATCTTCTGGTCTTCAAAACCTGCAGATTTTAAGGATTTGCCTTTCAAATCCTTCTTTACCCACCACTCAGTGATCTTTAAAATGGAACTCTGATCACGTCACTCTCCTGATTAAAGCTTACAATGATGATTCATTGTGCTTAGATTCAATCCAAAGCCTTTCACATCTACAAGATTTTCAGAATATTTTCTTACCTATCTATATAGCCTAATCTTACATCACTTTTGTCCTCTCTCAGTCAGCCCCAGTCCCACTGCCATTCTCTGTTCCTCTCATCCACATTCATTTTTGTTCTCATTGTGTTAGCTTTTGTTCTTATTTTTGCTGAATTTCTTTCTGCCAAATCCTTACCTACTTAGTATTCCAATTTCAGATTGGCTATGACTTCTTCAGAGAGCTCTTTTATGATTTCCTGCCTAAATTAGCCCCCTCTTACGCTAATCATTGGGTCAGTTAAAACAAAGAAAACCCTCAATAAAATGGATTTACACAATAACCACAACAATGGACTGAAACATACGAGAGATACCAAGGAATCTGACAGTGTTTCATTTTGTTATAGGTACATAGGGCCACCATGAGTTGGAGCCGACTCAATGACAACTAATGAGCATATTCAGTGTGTTAGCATCTTATCTATTTCCTTTGTAGGATTTAACTATAATTTGTATTTACATATTTATTTATTTATTTACTTTTTTTTTTGGGGGGGGGTCTTACCTCCTGTACCATTACAGAAATAAAAATCAAGTAGGGACTGTATTTTGTTCACTATGCCATTTTCTGTATCTAGCACATGCCTGTCACATAATGAAGCTTTTTGAAAAACTCTGTTGAATTAATGCCAAGGACAGATAAAGAGCTCTGGCAGTGCAGTGGTTAAAGAGCTTGGCTGCTAACCTAAAGGTCAATGGTTTGAACCCACGAGCCACTCCACAGGAGAAAGATGTGGCAGTCTGCTTTCATAAAGATTTACAGTGTTGCCCAGACTGTATGGACACTTCTGTGTTGTCTATAGGGTTGCTAGGAGGCTGAAATGAAGACAGTGGGTCTTTATTTGTATTTGTTTTTAGGGGCTGGGATATTGAAATGACAGTATATGCTCTCTGTGTTCTGGGAGCATATTCTACTTATGTCAAAACAAATCAAAAACAAAACCATTGCCATCAAATTCATTCCAATTCATAGTGACCCTAATCATGTAAAAAGGCCAAATTTTAATCTTATCTCCTTTAAAGAATGTTCACCAAACAACACACATTGATTTCTGGCTTGTCTGATAACACCCTCTGGCACAATAATTACAAATCACTGTAATTTTCCAGTGAGGGTAGGCAAGTTTATGATGCAGTAAGGAACAGCCCCACCAGCTTAGAACCTTAAAACAACCACATTTTATTCCATGTTGAAAGCCCTTTGAGGGCCCCCTAGGAACTCTGTTCCAGTCATTTTCTCTCTGGAATGCAGCTTGACAAAGCAGCCATCTACACAGCCATTGGCAGTTACTGTGGCAAGCAAAAAGCAAGTGCCAGTTGTGCTCAGTTTTAAATCTTGTGCTTGGAAGTGACAATTCACTATCAAGGCAGGAAATTGTAGTACTACTAGTGTTACAGGCCCCAAAGAGAAAGATCTAGACTGTTTCTGAACATTCTTCATGACTCCATATGTTGCCATTTAAATGTTGCAAGGGTGAAAGCCTCTTTTGCTCAATTAGCTTTAAAACTGAGCGTGGTTATGCTGGCGTTTCCTTTCTATGTACAGTTTTCAGCATACTGATCTTTCAGACAGGCAGCTTCAGTGTTGGACTGAAGTATGGATCTTTCCTAGTTGATGTCATCATCTCTTTGATTTCTGTATTTTTAAGTTGGAAAACAGTGTGCGTGTGTATATTCATACTGCATGTATGTAAGTATATATTATAGAACCTGTGAAAGATGGAACTTGTGTAAGGCAGAAACCTGTCAGAGAAGGAAAATGCACATTTTTTCCACTAAAATGAGCAATAGTAGAGTGGTAAGACTGCACCCTGTCAAAAGTGACAAACATCTGTGACCCAGAAAAACGAGGCAGTCATGTTGAGTTCCATGCTCACAGGTTTCACTGTATGTATATGTCCAAACACAGGAGTCCTTTGGTAATATAAATGGTTAAAGCACTTGGCTGCTAATTGAAAGTTTGTAAGTTCAAGTTCACACAGAGGCACTGCAGAAGAAAGGCCTAGTGATCTACTTCTGAAAAAGTCAGCTATTATAAACTTTGTGGAGCACATTTCTGCTCTGACTCACCTTGAGTGGGAATCAACTTGACAGCAAATAGGAAAAAAAAAAAAGAAAGAGTCTTTCTTTTCCTCACATCTCAAATGGTGGACTATCTTTCCCTTAGTGCATCACTTCTTCTGCACTTAGGTTTTTATCTTAGCAAACAGTGCTAACACATTCCTTCAGCTGTTCTTAGAGTCTTCCTCCTAATTCTTCCTTTGTTTTTCTGGATATTTTGGACAAAATTGACTTTTCCAAAGCCAGTGATATAGATTGAATTATGTTCTCCATAAATATCTGTCAACTTGATTGGACCATGATTCTCAGTATTAAGCAATAATTCTCAATTTTGTGATCTGATGTCATTATCCTATATCTTGTAAATCCTAACCTCTCCATGTTAATGAGGCAGGATTAGAGGCAGGTATGTTAATGAGGTGGAATACAATCTACCAGGAATAGATTGTATCTTGAGTTAGTCTCTACTGAGATATAAAAGAGATCAAACAAGGAAGCAGAGATTGAGAGACTTGACTACAACCTAAAATAAGAGCTGGGAGTAGATCATATCATTTGGACCCGGGGTCCCTGCACTGAGAACCCAGGGGAATATTGATAACAAGATGGGTGGATATCTCTAAGCTAGGTGCTGAAAGAGACAAAGACTTTACCCTAGAGCCAGTAGGGAGAAGAAGCCTTGCCCTAGAGCTGGACTGTATTTGGACTTCCAACTCCTAAACGCTGAGAGAATAAGTTTCTATTTATTAAAGCCATCCACTGTGGTATTTTTGTTATAGCAGCACTAGATAACTAAGATAGTTAACATTTCCCTTTCCTTCATTCTTAAACAACTGACATTTTTCTCAGTTTTTTGCATTTTGAGCATCCTTCACCTTTCAATTTCAAACTTCTCATGTCCCACCAGCCAACAGATGCTGTAATGAATATCTTCCAAAAAAATTTGCTTTTTATTCTCAAGAAGTCTTGTCACATTTTATATCCAGAGATAAATTAAGACCTTCAGAGACACACCAGTAGACTCTCAAAGACCATGGTCTCTGAGCACCTGTTGTTACTGTTAGCTGTCATTTAGTCAGCCCCCAACTCATGGTGGCTCTGTGCACAATGGGATTGAACCATTGTGATCTGTAGGGTTTTTATTTGCTGATTTTCAGAAGTAGATCACTAGAATTGTATTATCCATCTTAGGCTGGAAGTCCAAACCTGTACAGCATCATAGCAGTACACAGGCCTCCACTGACAGACAGGTGGTGACTGTGAATGAGGGGCATTGGCTAGAAACTGAACCTTGTTCTCCCACATGGAAGGTGAGAATTCTTTCTGAACACCTAGTCCTCAGCATTTATAATTCAAAACAAAGAACTACTAACAAAGCCTATTAATGAAGCTAATATTTATTTCAAAATGACACCAAAAATAAATACATCAGTAAATTAATAAACTTTTATTCATTGCAAATACCTTTTGCAGCAACATAAATGACAACTGTACACATAGACCTCACTGATGGAATACACAGGAATCAAATTGACTACAGCTCTGGAAAGAGATGATAGAAAAGCTCAGTATTATCAGTCAGGACAAGGCCCATGTCTGACTGCAGAAGAGACCATCAGCTGCTCACATGCAAGTTCATATTGAAGCTGAAAAAAAATATGACCTTGAGTATATCCCCCCTGAATTTAGAAGGCATCTCAAGAATAGTTTTGACACATTAAACACCAATTCTCCATGTGATTGACTCTTCTCTGTTGCTAGTTACGGTGTGACATTAACAATATCATACATGAAAAAAGTATTAAAAACACAAGAAAGAAAGAAAAGACCAAAACGGATGTCAGAAGAGACTCTGGAAGTACTCTTGAATGTAGCATAGTTAAAGTGAATGGAAGAAATGATCATGTAAAGAGCTGAACATAAGATTTCAAAAGATGGCTCAAGAATACGCAGTAAAGTATTGTAATGAAATGTGCAAAGACATGGAGTTAGAAAATCAAACATGCTTGGCATGTCTGAAGCTGAAAGAAGTGAAGGAAAAATCAAGCTTTGAGTTGCAATATTGAAGAATTCTGTGGCAAAAAAAAATTGGAAGTTGCATGAGACATCAAAAGAAAATGGCTGAAATACAGAGTCAGTGTATTAAAAAGCACTGGTCAGTGTTGAATCATTTCAGGAGATAGCATATGATAAAGAAATGATGGTATGGAAGGGAGAAGTTCAAGCTGCACTGTAGGCACTGACGAAAAACAAAGCTCTTGCAATGGGCTGAAGACGCATTAAGATGTTTCAGCAAATGGATGCAGCACTGGAGAAATATGGAAAACAGCTACCTGGTCAATTGACTGGAATATATTAATATTTTTGTGCCCATTCCAAAGAAAGATGATCCAATGTAATGTGGAACACAACAAACAATGTCTATAACATCACATGCAAGAAAATTTTGCTGAAAATGATTTAAAAATGGTTGCAGCAGTACCTTGACATAAACTACCAGAAATTTAATCTGGATTCAGTAGAGGACATGGAACAAGGGTTATCATTATTATTGTCAGATGATCTTGGTTGAAAACAGAAATACCAGAAGGATGTTTCTTTGTGTTTTGTTGATTATTCAAAGGCATTCAACTTTGTGGATCATAACACAGTATGGATAACACTTTGAAAAATGGTATTTCCAAAACACTTTCTTGTGCTCATGTGGAACTTGTACATAGAGCAAGAGGTATTAATTCAAACAGAGCAAGGGGATACTGCATAGTTTAAAATCAGAAAAGGTGTGCCTCTGGGTTTTATTCTTTCACTATACTTATTCAATCAGTCTGTTGAGAAAATAATTCAAGAAGCTGGCCCATATAAAGAAAAATGCAGCATCAGGATTGGAGGAAGACTCATTAACAACCTGTGATACACAAATGTTACAACTTTGCTTGCTGAAAGTAAAGGTGATTTTCAGCACTTACTGATAAAGATCAAAGACTACCGTCTTTAGTATTGACAACACCTAAACATAAAGAAAACAAAAATCTTTACAACTTGAACAATAAGCAACATTATGATAAATGGAGACAAGATTTATTTTACTTGGATCCATAATTGGTGCCCCTGGAAGCAGTAGTCAAGCAATCAAATGACATATTGCATTGGAAGAATCTTCTGCAAAAGACCTTCTAAAAATGATAAAAGCAAAGATATTACTTTGAGGACGAATTTGCACCTGAACCAACCACTATCTTTTCAGTCACCTCATATGCATGGGAAAGGAGGACATTAAATAAGGATGCCTAACGCCCAGGGTTACAGGTGAGGAGAGACAACACAGGGATGCCCAAAGCAGCAGGTGGGAAGAGCTAGACAAAGGGGAGTAAAAGCCAGGAAGCCAGACAGAGGGACAGTCAGCCACAGGGACCCAGATGAGGGTGACACGAGAGGTCTGCAACAGCAAGACAGACTTGTCTGTTGGTTTGTCCTACTGTGGTGACA